>NW_021703778.1:52376099-52697178 GCF_005190385.1 Monodon monoceros | reverse complement strand
GAAAGAAAGAAAGAAAGAAAGAAAGAAAGAAAGAAAGAAAGAAAGAAGGAAGGAAGGAAAGAAAGAAGATAAAATAAAGTAAGATAAAATAAATTTATTAAAATAAAAAATAAGTATTAAGGAAAAAAAAATTTTTTTAAAGAAAAACAAACAAACAAAAAGACGGACGGATAAAACCGTAGGAGAAATGGTGGAATCAAAGCTATACAGACAAAATCTCACACAGAAGCATAGACAAACACACTCACAAAAAGAGGAAAAGGGGAAAAAATAATAAATCTTGCTCTCAAAGTCCACCTCCTCAATTTGGGATGATTCGTTGTCTATTCATGTGTTCCACAGATGAAGGGTACATCATGTTGATTGTGGAGCTTTAATCCACTGCTTCTGAGACTGCTGGGAGAGATTTCCCTTTCTCTTCTTTGTTCTCATAGCTCCCTGGGCTCAGCTTTGGATTTGGCCCCGCCTCTGCATGTAGGTCGCTGGAGGGCATCTGTTCTTCGCTCAGAGAGGACGGGGTTAAAGGAGCCACTGATTCGGGGGATCTGGCTCACTCAGGCCGGGGGGAGGTAGGGGCACGGAGTGTGGGGGGATCCTGCTGCAGCAGAGGCCAGTGTGATGTTGCACCAGCCTGTGGCACGCCGTGCGTTTTCCCAGGGAAGTTGTCCCTGGATCCCGGGACCCTGGCAGTGGCGGGCTGCACAGGCTTCCCGGAAGGTGGGTGTGGAGAGTGACTTGTGCTCGCACACAGGCTTCTTGGTGGTGGCAGCAGCAGCCTTAGCGTCTCAGGCCCGTCTCTGGGGTCCGCGCTTTTAGCCGCGGCTTGAGCCCGTCTCTGGAGCTCCTTTAAGCAGCGCTCTTAATCCCCTCTCCTCGCGCACTAGGAAACAAAGAGGGAAGAAAAAGTCCCTTGCCTCTTCGGCAGGTCCAAACTTTTCCCCGGACTCCCTCCTGGCTAGCCGTGGTGCACTAACCCCTTGCAGGCTGTGTTCAAGCCGCCAACCCCAGTCCTCTCCCTGCGCTCCGACCGAAGCCCGAGCCTCAGCTCCCAGCCCTGCCTGCCCTGACGTGTGAGCAGGCAAGCCTCTCAGGCTGGTGAGTGTTGGTCTGCACTGATCCTCTGTGCGGGAATCTCTCCGCTTTGCCCACAGCAACCCTGTTGCTGTTCTCTCCTCTGCGGCTCCGAAGCTTTCCCCTCCGCCACCCACAGTCTCCGCCCGTGAAGGGGCTTCCTAGTGTGTGGAAACCTTTCCTCCTTCACAGCTCCCTCCCACTGGTGCCAGTCCCGTCCCTATCCTTTTGTCTCTGTTTATTCTTTTTTCTTTTGCCCTACCCAGGTACGTGGGGACTTTCTTGCCTTTTGGGAGGTCTGAGGTCTTCTGCCAGCATTTAGTAGCTGTTCTGTAGGAGGTTTTCTACGTTAGATGTATTTCTGGTGTATCTGTGGGTAGGAAGGTTATCTCTGCATCTTACTCTTCCGCCATCTTCCCCTCGTCCCCCCTATGCTTCTATATTTTTTAACTTTATTGAAGTATAGTTGATTTACAATGTTGTGTTAATTTTTGCTTTACAGCAAAGTGACTCATTTACACATATATATACACATTCTTTTTCAAATTCTTTTCCATTATGGTTTATCACAGGATTATGAGTATAGTTCCCTGTGCTATATAGTAGGACCTTGTTGTTTACCCATCCTATATATAATAGGTTGCATCTGCTAATCGAAAACTCCCAATCCATCCCTCCCCCTTGGCAACCACAAGTCTGTACTGGAAGCTTCTCTTGATCTGCAGTGTTTGTATTGGGAAGCACCACACCTCAGTGCCACCCCCACCCTAACCCATACTTTGTGGAGTTGGAAGCTATTTGACTTTTTAGCCCAAGGGGAAGTTTTAGGGGAAGTTTTTGCCTGCCTATAATTGAGAGTTCTCAAGACTTTTCACTCACTGGTCTGCTATCCTGCCTTGAGGGCACATGCCTGATTTCTCAGCTTTTCAGAGAATTACAAGGATATCTTCCTTTGTTCTCCTAGCTCAAGACTTCTATACTTCTCACAAGAGGATGAGTTTATCATCCATGAAGAAGCAGTGAGAAATCAGTTCATAAAGAGAAACAGAGTAAAAATGAATGAGGTAGTGATAACAGGGAGGTCCTCCTGGAAAACAGGTCAGGCAAATTAGAGAAATGTTGGGGAAGAAGACAGAAAGTCCTTTTTTTTTTTCGGTACGCGAGCCTCTCACTGCTGTGGCCTCTCTTGTTGAGGAGCACAGGCTGCGGACGCGCAGGCTCAGCAGCCATGGCTCACGGGCCCAGCCTTTCCGCGGCATGTGGGATCTTCCCGGACCGGGGCACGAACCCGTGTCCCCTGCATCGGCAGGGGGACTCTCAACCACTGCACCACCAGGGAAGCCCAGAAAGTGCATTTTGTAAACTCCTCCTGCCCCTGTGCGGAGTGACGTTCCTGACTGACAAGTGTTACCACTGCCATATTCAGCATAGACCTAACCACTCAACCAGCTGCCTGGCTTTAATTGTTTTCATCTATTTGCAATGACTAATTTTTCTTTGATTTTCATAAATGTTGGAACTCTCCAAAGTAGAAAAAGTGACCCTGAATTAATCATAAATCATAAATATAGCCATGTTAAAATAATTTTGATATAATATGCAATTTGCATTTTTCAAATCTGCCTGAAAATTTTCTAGTCATTGATTTGTCAAATCTGCACTTAGATTTCTGAAAACCAAGGCAGCCCATGGCATAGAAATGTATGTGTCTTGGTATGTTTGGTTTGTAGTTTCATCTAAGATTGACTAAAACAATAGGAGAAACATGTTTTAGGATGAAGACAACAGGAGAATCACTTTATTAGCACAAATCCTGATTTGTGCCATCAGTAATCTTGCAGAAATTTAGGAATGGAAGAGGCTGGAATGTACAATGTTTATAGGGGAGGTTTGACTAAAGCAATAAAACAGGAACATGTGGTCCTACAAGGGCATGTAGGTCCTAGAAAAAATGATGGAAATCAAGATAGAGAAGTTGCCTGAGCCCTATATTGGGGCTTTAGCACATGAGGGTTTCACTCCACATAGTAGGTTCCCAAGACAATGGATGGACCATTTTGACTCAGATTATAACTTCAGGAAAGACTAAACGGTCTTTCTTTTTTTCTTTTTCTGGTATTAAAATTTTTAAATATCTTTATCGGAGCATAATTGCTTTACAATGTTGTGTTAGTTTCTGCTGTACAACAAAGTGAATCAGCTATATGCATACATATATCCCCATATCCCCTCCATCTTGAGCCTCCCTCCCACCCACCCTATCCTCTAGATCATGATAAAGCATTGAGCTGCTTACCCTGTGCTATGCAATAGCTTCCCACTAGCCATCCATTTTACATTTGGTAGTGTAGACATGTCAATGCTACACTCTCACTTCGTTCAACCTTCCCCTTCCCCCCCATGTCCTCAAGTCTGTTCTCTACCTCTGTGTCTTTACTCCTGCCCTGTCACTAGGTTCATCAGAACCATTTTTTTGGATTCCATATATGTGCATTCGCATACAGTATTTGTTTTTCCCTTTCTGACTTACTTGAACTCTGTATGACAAACTCTAGGTCCATCCACCTCATTACAAATAACTCAGTTTCATTCCTTTTTATGGCTGAGTAATATTCCATTGTATATATGTGCCACATCTTCTTTATCCATTCAACTGTCAATGGACATTTAGGTTACTTCCATGTCCTGGCTATTGTAAATAGTGCTGCTATGAACATTGAGGTACATATATTTTTTGAATTATGGTTTTCTCAGGGTATATGCCCAGTAGTGGGATTGTTGGGTCATATGGTAGTTCTATTTTTAGTTTTTAAAAGAACCTCCATATTGTTCTCCATAGTGGCTTTTTCAATTTTCATTCCCACCAACAGTGCAGGTCAGTTCCCTTTCCTCCACACCCTCTCCAGCATTTATTGTTTCCAGATTTTTTGATGATGGCCATTCTGACTGGTGTGAGGTGATATATCATTGTAGTTTTGATTTGCATTTCTCTAATGATTAGTGACACTGAACATCTTTTAATGTGTTTGTTGTCAATCTGTATGTCTTCTTTGGAGAAATGCTTATTTAAGTCTTCTGTCCATTTGCTGATTGGGTTGTTTGTTTTTTTGATATTGAGCTGCATGAGTTGCTTGTATATTTTGGAGATTAATCCTCTGTTGGTTGTTTTTTTTGCAAATATTTTCTCCCATGATGATGGTTGTCTTTTCATCTTGTTTATGGTTTCCTTTGCTGTGCAAAATGTTTTAAGTTTCATTAGGTCACATTTGGTTTTTTTGTTGTTGTTGTTTTTATTTCCATTTCTCTAGGAGGTGGGTCAAAAATGATCTTGCTGTGAATTCTGTCATAGAGTGTTCTGCCTATGTTTTCCTCTAAGATTTGTGTAGTGTGTGGCCCTACATTTAGGTCTTTAATCCATTTTGAGTTTATTTTTGTGTATGGTGCTAGGAACTGTTCTAACTTCATTCTTTTATATGTAGCTGTCCAGTTTCCAGCACCACTTATTGAAAAGGTTGACTTTTCTCCATTGTATATTCTTGTCTCCTTTGTCAAAGATAGGGTGACCATATATGCATGGGTTTATTGCTGGGCTTTCTACCCTGTTCCATTGATCTGTATTTCTGTTTTTGTGCCAGTACCATACTGTCTTGATTACTGTAGCTTTGTAGTATAGTCTGATATCAGGGAGCCTGAGTCCTCCAGCTCTGTTTTTCTCTCTCAAGATTGTTTTGGCAATTCGGGGTCTTTTGTGTTACCACACAAACAGTAAAATATTTTGTCCTAATTCTGGGAAGGATGCCATTGGTAGTTTGATAGGGATTTCACTGAATCTGTAGATTTCTTTGGGTAGTATAGTCATTTTCACAGTGTTTATTCTTCCAATATAAGAACATGGTATATCTCTCCATCTATTTGTATCATCTTTAATTTCTTTCATCAGTGTCTTATAGTTTTCTGCATAAGGGCTTTTGCCTCCTTAGGTAGGTTTATTCCTAGGTATTTTATTCTTTATATTGCAATGGTAAATGGGATTGTTTCCTTAATTTCTTTTTCTTATTTTTTATTGTTATTGTATAGGATTGAAACAGATTTCTGTGCATTAATTTTGCATCCTGCTACTTTACCAAATCCATTGATTAGCTCTAGTAGTTTTCTGGTAGCATCTTTAGGATTCTCTATGTATAGTATCATGTCATCTGCAAACAGTGACAATTTTACTTCTTTTCCAATTTGGATTCCTTTTATTTCATTTTCTTCTCTGATTGCCAAGGATAAAACTTCCAAAACTATTTTGAATAATAGTGGTGAGAGTGGGCACCCATGTCTTGTTCCTGATCTTAGAGGAAATGTTTTCAATTTTTCACCTTTGAGAATGATGTTGGCTGTGGGTTTGTCACATATGGTATTTATTATGTTGAGGTAGTTTCCCTTTATGCCCAGTTTCTGGAGAGTTTTTATCATAAATGAGTGTTGAATTTTGTCAAATGCTTTTTCTGCATCTATTGAGTTTTTAATATGGTTTTTATCCTTCAATTTGTTAATATGGTGTATCACATTGATTGATTTGCATATATTGAAGAATCCTTGCATTCCTGGGATAAACCCCACTTATTCATGGTGTATGATCCTTTTAATGTGCTATTGGATTCTGTTTGCTAGTATTTTGTTGAGGATTTTTACCTCTATGTTCATCAGATATTGGCCTGTAATTTTCTTCTTTTGTGACATCTTTGTCTGGTTTTGGTATCAGGGTGATGGTGGCCTCATAGAATGATTTTGGGAAGGTTCCTCCCTCTACTATATTTTGGAAGAGTTTGAGAAGGATAGGTGTTAGCTCTTCTCTAAATGTTTGATAGAATTCACCTGTGAAGCCATCTGCTATTGATTCCTTCTCGAGTATTTTTAATTTCAGTTATTGTGTTGTTCATTACTGTTTGTTTGCTCTTTAATTCTTCTAGGTCTTGTTAAATGTTTCTTGTGTTTTCTCTATTGTATTTCCGAGATTTTGCATCATCTTTACTATCATTACTCTGAATTCTTTTTCAGGGAGTTTGCCTACTTCCTCTTCATTTATTTGTTCATGTAGTTTTCTATCTTGCTCCTTTGTCTGCTAGATATTTTTCTGTCTTCTCATTTGTCTAATTTATATTTGATGTCTCCTTTTCCCAGGCTCCAGGGTAGTAATTCCTCTTGCTTCTGTTTCCTACCCCTGGTGGTGAGGTTGGTCTAGTGGCTTGTGTAAGGCTTCTTGATGGGAGGGACTGGTGCCTGTGTTCTGGTGGGTGGAGCTAAGTCTCCTCCCTCTGATGAGCAAGGCTGTGTCAGGTGGTGTGTTTTGCAGTGTCTGTGAGCTTAGTATGACTTTAGGTAGCCTGTGTGCGGATGGGTGAGTTTGTGTTCCTGTCTAATTTGTTGTTTGGTGTGAGGGATCCAGTTCTGGGAGCTGCTGGCTGTTGGGTGGAGCGGGGTCTTGGATTCAAATAGAGTATTCCATGAGAGCTCTTGGCGATTAATATTCCCTGGGGCCGGGAATTCTCTATTGGTCCAGCATCCTGGACTTGGTACTCCCGCTCCAGAGCCTCAGGCCTGACTTCTGGTTGAGGAACATAGACCCCACAAGTTGTTCGTCCCAGCAATAAAGGGGATTTACAAAAAAAAAAAAGACTAACAAAACCCCAGACAAATGGTAAAAAGTAAAATCAAACAAACAAAAACAGAAACAAGGAAACACACACACATAAAAGAAAAAAACCAGAAATAAATAAATAAAACAGAAAGCAAGAGAACCACCAGACAAATAGAATAACTCAAAATCAAACACTTAGGATTAAAACTTACGAAAACACATAACCTAGAAACAAAACCAAAGCAGTGTGCCAAGTGAAGAATAAACAAGGAAACAGAGCAAACCAATAAAAATGGTTGAAGAAAAATAATAATAAAATAAATTAAAAATGGAAAAAACACAGGAAAATCAAAGTATAAATGGAAATATTTTTTAAATGTATTAAAGAAAAAGAAGAAGAAAAAAATAAGGTAAAAAACACAGAACAACAGAAAAGCAAAGTAAAAATAGAAATATATATTAAAAAATATAAATTAAAAATATGTTAAAAAACACAGAGATCCCTAAAGACTAAATAAATTAAAAAAAAACTAAAACAACAAACAAATAAAAAAGAAAGGAAAAACAAACAAACAAAAAGCCAGAACCAACACCAGAATGAATCAAATCATAATAAAATTAATCGTAATTATTATGTTTCCCTGGGGTCTCTGCTGTAAGTGTCCTTGCACACCCTGTGAGCCACAGCCCACCTCTGCCTCCCCAAGAGGCTCTCCTCTGCCTCTGGGCTGGTCTCTGGATGTGCTGAGGTCCCTGTGGGCGCTACTCAGACTCCGATCTTGCCCAATTCCTACATGTGCTGTCCCCAAAGTCCACAGCAGCCAGAACTAGACTGTTTTCATATGTGGGAACACTCATTGTCTACTCAGATATTCCGCAGATGCAGGGTCTACCTAGCTGATTGCAGGCATTTAATCTGCAGCTTGTACAGCTGATGGAAAGATTTTCAGTCTTCTTCCTTAGACACCCCATCCCTGGGGTTCAGTTTGGTTTTATCCCCACCTCTGCATGTGGTCCACCCATAGGAGTCTGGTCCTGTGGCTGCCTTGGAGCTCTTGGTTCTGCCACAGTTAGGACAGGGTGCAGATGCGGTATGACTGCTTGGATCACGGCAGCCCCTGCAGCACCAAATGCACAGGGAAGCCGGCAGCCACGGGTGAAAGAGATATGGCACTAGTGACGGTCTTTTCTGGTGCCCAGCATAAGGCATGTGAGGGCAAGCTCTGAGGGGGCTTTTTAAATTACTCGGCAATCAGTGCTGGTGTGTGGGAAGAGAGAGGTTACAATAGTGGCTTCTTCCCCTGTGTGACTCAGCAATAGCACCCTGCTTCCATGGCAGTCCAGTCTTCCTCGTAGGCATTCCCTGCTGTGGATTTCCTCCCTCAGTCCATCTCCCTACAGCCAACAGCAATTTCTTGCTCCAGGCCTGTTGTCCAATCCCCATGTTCCACCTCCCATCCCCCTTGCACACCTGTGAAGCATGTCCCAGTCCGGGGCACTTTGGGCCACAGTACAGACCGTCTGTATATTTCTCACTCTGTCCAGTCTGTCACAGATCAGCCGCTTCACCCACTTCCAACAGTCTCAAATGCTTCCCTTCTGTCCCAATAGATTTCCCCATTGGAGATGGGGTTTCCCCAAATTTGGGACTCTCTCCTCTGCTTCAGCTCCCCTCTCCTGGGGTGCAGGTCCTGTCCTGCTTCCTCTCCTCCTCTTTCTCCCTTCATTTTTTCCATCCTACCCAGTTATGCATGGATCTTTATAGTCCTTTCTGGTGTCCAAGTTCTTCTGCTAGTTTTCAGCCAGTGTTCTATGAGAATTGTTGCATCTATAGATGTATTCCTGATGCATCCATGGAGAGAGATGAACTCCACATCCTCCTACTCCTCCGCCATCTTGAATCTAAATGGTCTTTCTTAATTCAGGTTTATACAATTTCTAGGAAGTGGAAATTGTAAGTGTGGTGGAGGGTGGGGTGTGGTTTAAAGAGTTTGCTTGCCTTCCCTAGGAATTGCTATGGACAAGTCATGGTGGGAAGCTGAACAGCCTAGAATACACTTTAAGCCAATCCTTATCCAACCTCTGCTTTAAATTAGCAAACAACCCCATGAAAGACCAACAATGTAGGTTTATTGTAATGTCTTTAATGTGAATCTGTGCACTAAAGTATGGAGACTTTTCAGTGGGACTAACTTGAGACATATTAGCCTGGCATTTTCTACTTGTCCCCCAGAACAACTTCGCCCCAACTTTCCCCAGAGCTCATTGTTGGCATCTACTCAATGCTTGTCATACAACAGTATTTATTCTAGTGGTTCTGATGGGAAAAACCTTCAACTATGCATAACTTTGCACAGTAATTTACTGGCATTAGTAGAGTGAATATTCCTGGTTTAGGTCACATTTAAGCACCAATTGCAATGGGCTGTTATAACTACCTCAAAAGATATTTATAAGCATGGAGTGAAGAAAAGCAAACAACATGTTTACAACAGTTTGCCTTAAGGTGCTGATGAGACCTTACAGGTGTAGGGGCCCATAGATGACCCTCACTGCATGGTTGGAATGCTTCTCAAACTTGGACGCTCTGGAAAGGTCCCATGCAGATGTGTCTAGAGTGGGTACTTTGCTTTATTCTACAAGTTCAAGGAGAATCTATTGACATCAAGTTTCCAGCAATATAAAAAGAAAATTTAAATACATATTCTCTCCTGTAGATTGTTGTGATTATTGGGATGCAATTTTGGTGAATACCAATTTTGTATTAAGCTAACATCCAAGTTAACCAACATTTTTTTGTTATTTCCTATGTGTTTACTCTGTGCTAGATGCTTTTATACAAAGCTGGAAATATTATTCCCATTTTATAATAGAAGCAGCTCAAGACTGAAGTATTCTCAGAACTACCCAACTAGAAAATAGCTTTGAAAGTAGCTTTGCAAATGAAAGCAGATAATAAAAATAATTGGTAAAAACCCTGTTTAAGAAACTGTTATTTACCAGCTATCCCTTCTCCCCCTGTAAACACACACACACACACACACACACACACACACACACACACACCACAACAAGATGAACCCAGCAGAAGCCCACCAACTTATCTTCTCAGGAGAAGAACATTGGGTGTCACTTGACTAAGAGCTCCTGGAACAGTTGAGCAGAGGGAACAGAGCATACTTCTCAAAACAGGGACATTAAGTGAATATTTATATACTGAATGTTGAGTTCTCCAGCCTCTTCCCTACTTGATACCCAGAAATATGTAAGACAGGTTAATAATTCCAGGCAGGAGATAGAAAGACTTCTGCAGGGATTCTGAAAAGCTACAAAGAGATTTGGGGCTCCCCAGTGAAGTTGTCCATCCCATTTGCACTTTGTATAGCCCACCATCCAAGCACAGATATACCAACCATTATCTTGGTGGCCCATCCTTAAACATGAGCAGACAGCAAGAGTGAGTAAATACCTGACTACTTATATGTGTAGATATTTGACGTCTTATATTAAAGATATAAATGAAAACCTATCAATCAATAGGGAAAACCCTACTTAAAGAAAAGAGAAACCACACAGGGAAATAAAACCTCAATAATAATAAAACCACTATTATAGAATACTTGTACTATACTACTATAGTATCCCTAGAAAGAAAAGGGAAGGTGTTGCATCCATGAAACAAGAACACAATGTTGATTAAAAATATACTATTTTTTAAAAGTCAAGAATTGTGATTCTTGTAAATTAAAATTAAATATTTAGAAAACACAACATGTTAGAAAATAAGATGAGGAAATTTCCCTGAATGTAGAACAAAAAGCCAAATGTATGGATAATAGGAGAGATAAGATAAAAAAAATTAGAGGATCAATTTGGGAGGACCAACATTCAAATAAAAGGAGTTTTGGAAAGCAAGAAGCATTAAGAGAGTAGAAGATGATTTTTCAAATCTGCAAAGAAATTTCCCAAAATTAAAGGACATGAATTTCAAACTGTAAGTGCTGATAAAGAACCCCACACAATTGATTTTTAAAAATTAAGCCTAACCTTGTAAAATATCACAATTCTAGGAAGTATCTTACGTTTTTAAGAGAAAGAAAAAATATGTCAGTTACAAAGGATTAAGAATGAAAATGGCTTTGTACTTCTCAATAGCAAAAATGAAAGTTGAAAACAACACAACAAAACTTTTGAAATTCTGAAGGAAAATAACTTCCAAACTTAAACCCAGAAAAACTGTCTATTAAACATGAGAGTTGAATAAAGGTACCTTCCTTTTCTCAGGAAGCAACTCGAAAAAGAGCTGTACCAAAACAAGAGAGTGATTCAGTAATGATACCTAGGCCTCCAGTACATAAGGAAGTCACGTGAGTCCATGGCCCAGGGCATCCTCAGGACACTGAGGGGGAAGGGCAGGTGTAGCTGGGATGCCCCCAGGACACTGGAGCAGGCCTGAAATCTCCTGGAGAGCTTCCTTTAGGATCATGGAATTGATGTATCTTAACGAAATTTAGACATTTGGGGAGGGTTGGGGTTGGAATAAGTGATAAATTCATAAGAAATTAAGCAACTGAAAACAAGACAATTAACTTTGGGGATGACAATTAATGCTAAAAAGGAAAAGTAACTGTACTATGCCAGTTGGCTCATCTATGAATGACATTTACATAATAGTAATGAGGTAAATAATAAATACTGGTTTAAACTAAAATATGTTAAAATTATATTAAGAGAATTGGAGTTGAGGAAATGGTGTGTGTGTGTGTGTGTGTGTGTGTGTGTGTGTATGTGTGTGTGTGTGTGTGTTGGTGGCAGCAGGAGTGAGTTAAAACTTTATCTTCTCAAAGATAATGTCAAAAACTAAAAAATCAAGAAGTGGCAGTATAAACATGTTATATAGAGTTATAAAAATAAAAACCAAAAGAAACATTTAAAAATGTAAGGGCTCTGTAGAATAGGATATTGAGGGTATATTACACAGTAGTTTTTCAATAATAAGCCTTGTAAAAATGGTTCTTTTAAACTATATGGATGCGTATATTGATGAAAGAAAAGCTAAAACAGAAAGATTTCTAATGTCTTGTAACAGTTCTCAGATAATGCTCCTATTTAAGTTCACCTCACTCTGGAATTGCACAGTTGTCCAAAGTAAAGATGAAGTTGCTTTCCCCAGAAGCAGTTCACCTGGAGTTCAGATAAGAGCATTCAGGGCTTTCCTCCTGAATTTCACAATATCCCATATCCTAACTCCTGGATGGATACCCCTTGCATGGTAATGAATTGATAATTGTCACAAGCAAATTTTTTACCATCCCCATCCCCTAAAATATTTGTGGTCTTGATTACCATTTCTCCCAAGCTTTGCCTTCTTCATATACACCATCTTATCTATTTTCATCATAATTTATTGAGGAGTATTTTAGACTGCATAATCATATATCATGGCATCATTAAAGGGGTTCTAAGCTGGACATCAGGAAACCACCTTATACGATGGCTTACTATGCTTGTTAGTCAGGATGGGTTAAGCTCATACTGCTTTAACACTATCTCACAATCTCAGTAGCTTTAATACATAAACATCAATTTTCCTATCAAAGTCTACTCTAAGGAAAAAGAGAAACTGGTGAGTCATGGAAGAGTTTTTCACTAGTTCAGTTCAAACTTTTCTCTTTTGTAAAATTAAGGGGTTAAACCAGTTACTTGTTTCTGAAAACACCCAGCCCTTTCCACCTATCTCTCTTCTCCTACCATAGACCCTGGGACATCTCAAAGGTGATGACATTGATGTCACCAATGATGATGAACATATCACCAATGAATAGGAAAACAATTCTAACATCTATTTAGCTCTCACTATATGCCAGACTCCATGCTCTGCACCTTGGCAACATTTTATCTTTTGATCACGAAAACAACATTGTGAGAGGGATACTTTTAAGAAGTAAGAAAATGGAGGCTCTGATCCTTCACCCAAAACTGCTCTCCATAAAGTCTTCCTCATTTCAGTTGATGAGAAGTCCATCTTCCTAGCTGCTGAAACAAAAATCTCAACTCTCTTTTTCATACATCTCACATCTAACGCAACAGGAAACTCTGTTGACTCTACATCAAAATATGTAAAATATCCAGCTATTTCTGATAACCTCCTTTGCCACCACCTTGACCTGAGCTGCCCTCATCTTTCACCTGGGTTCCTGCAATCCCCTGGTCAACCTACCCTCACCCTCACCACTTCACTGATCATTCTCAATCTGATCACTCCTATGCTCAAAATTTCCAGGGTTACAGTGACCTCAAGGGCTCCAGGTCATTTGTCTCTACCTGATCCTTTATTTTACCTGTTGGGCCTCTTCTTCTGATCTTTTCCCTCCAGTCACATTGGCCTTCCTGGCGTTCTTAGACCACAGAGTGCTTCTCATGCTTAATCGCTTTCCACTGACTTTCTCTTCCTTGAATGCAATTTTCCCAGATATTTGGCAGTCAATTTATGTTATGGACTGAATATTTGTGCCCTCCCAAAATTCATTTATTGAAGCCCTAACTCCTAATGTGATAGTATTTGGAGGTGTGGGCTCTGGGATGTAATTAGTTTTAGATAGGTCATGAGGGTGGGGCCTTCAGGATGGTATCAGTGGCCTTTTAAGAAGACAGTGATCTCCCTCCAATTGTATGCATTGAGGAAAGGCTGTGTGAGCAAACAATGAGACAGTGGCTGTCTGCAAACCAGAAAGAGGGCCCTCACCAAGAACTGAATCTGCCTGCACTGTGATCTTGGACTTCCCAGCCTCCAGAATTGTCAACAATAAGTGTCTGTTTTTTAATCCATCCAGTCTATGATATTTTGTTATAGCAGCCCAAGCTGACCAAGATAACTTCCTTACCTCCTCAAGTCTTTGCTCAAATGTCACCTTTTCAATAAGGCACAATCTAATCTCTCTTTTTAATGTTGCATTCTGATCTCCATCAACATCCCCTCTGTCTCCAGCATATTTGTTTCCTTTCTTCCTGCTGAGTTTTACCCTTAGCATTTAGCACATTTTTTCAGAAGATGACCCTTTACACTCCACACTAGAAGCAAGCTCCATATGAGCAGGAGTTTTGATCTGTTTGTTCACTATAATTCATCAAGTTTCTAGCACTTCATGGGTGATAATTCTAGCACCTATATCTTGGTTTCTAATACTGTTTTCTAGTAGAAGGAACCAGAATTCCTTAGAGAAGTGATTGATTCCAGGGCTGGGACAGCAAAAATACAAGATGAACCTGGAAGACCTTTTGGTGTCAGAAAGTAAGGAAGAGCTTAAGAAGTAATGGTGGGGCTTCCCTGGTGGCGCAGTTGTTGAGAGTCCGCCTGCCGATGCAGGGGACATGGGTTCGTGCCCCGGTCTGGGAAGATCCCACATGCTGCGGAGTGGCTGGGTCCGTGAGCGATGGCCGCTGAGCCTCCGCGTCCGGAGTCTGTGCTCCAGAGCGGGAGAGGTCACAACAGTGAGAGACCCGCGTGCCACACACACACACACACACACACACACAAAAAAAAAAAGTAATGGTAGCATGTTGAAAGGAGATAAGAGCCAACTTGAAGGAACGCCCAGTAGCCAAAACTGAAACAATTTGATTAAGAAACTGAATAGTAATAGTAAGTCATAAGATAACATAAATATGCTTGTGTTAATACTGATATATATATATATAATTTATTAAATAAAGAGATTCATTACAGAAAATTTTCAATTAATGAAAGTAAAAGGATTGAGAGAAATATAAAATTACCATGAAGCAAACACCAAAGTAAAATCACTGTAGGCAAGATCCACTAATAGATGCTGAAGTCAGTGAGAAAAGGAGAAACTAGCTATTTGCATAATCACAAAGTATCTCTCTCAGGATATTTATTAATTCCAAAGGGAAAATTCATAACTTTATAGTGAAGAAACCCAGAAGACACCATCATAACCAAGTGATCAAGATGTAATAAGACATTGTGTATCACCTGATATGATGCACTGAACAAAAAGGGTAACCTCAATCAAACCATGAGAAAACATCAGGTAAACCCAAATTGTGACTGCTACTCTTTAAAACTGCTGAGGTCATGAGAGACAAGGAAAGAGTGAGGAACTGTCCCAGACCAAGGAAGACTCTAATGAGACATGACAACTAAATTCCAGGTTGGATGTGAGGCCCTGGATTGGACCCTGGAACAGTAAAAGGACAGTGCAAAAACTGGTAATAAGTGAATAAAGTATGAGTTTCATAAATTTGTGATATACTATCTTACTTTTGATAAATTTATCATGCTCATAGAAGATAACATTTAAGGAAACTCTGTGAAGGGCATACAGGAACTCACAGTACTATCTTTGCAATTTTCTGTAAGTCCAAAATTATTTCAAAATAACAAGTTTTAAAAATAGATGCATAGTAAGTATTTGTTAAATGAATGAGTTTTCTTATCTATAAAATTAAGACTTTTTATTGATTTTCAGATCTCTGTCAAACTTTAATAAATCCATTAAAATGTGGAAAAATTATGATATACTATTTTATCAAAACAATTAGGAGAACTAACCTGGGGCAAATCTGTTAGCACTGTCAGTCTAAAATAGAGTCAGTAACTGACAGATTATCAAAATAATTTTATGTAGTAGACAACATTTCTGATTGATTAGACTGAGAAGAACAGAAACTTTGGTACCAAATGGATGAATAAATGGAATAAATCAGCAGCTAACCAAAGGATTAACTAGATAAATCCTTGGCTAAGATGAATATAAGGACCTTCTGAAATTAATATTATCATATTGAGCTAGAAACTTTGTATATTTTTATGGCTCTGGAAATATTTAATTGCTTAACAAAGCATCCTACAAAAACCACAGTTTCCACTTTGTGAAGCTCAAAGTTGGCCCAGAGATGATTAGAAAGAGTAGAGAACGGTTATATTCCTCTTCTATAAGTGACAATGCTTTGACTTGAGTCATGATGTGAAATGAGGAGCCAGTTCCTTCTATGTTTTACACACAGAGCATAGCCAGCCTAGGAAGAAGGCATGATCCACGTTCATTTGGTTCTGACAAATTTCAAGTGTTTTGAATACACCAGATGGCCAGCAACACGTCTGTTAAATCTTCCCTTCTTTTCTGGTGTGGTGTTCAACATCTCGTTAAGTCAAAAATGTTTCCCTTTTAACATTAAAATATTAAAATATTTGAAATTTCCATTTCAATTTGACTACTTCTCAGAATGATCGATAATTTGAATTTCCACAAAACTCTAGCACACTCATCATCATAAGTAAGACTTGCTATTTGTACAACACTTTACACTTGTTAGAATTTATAACTCAGGAGACAATTATGTAACCTATGGGGAAATCTTTTATGAGAAGCCGAGTGACAACTTGAAGACACCTCAGGAAAAGTCCTCAACAGCTGCACACTGCACATCTGAATCCTCAAATTCTTCACTATTCTCTACCCACATCGTTTAATTTAAGATGACCTTCCTCATTCAAGTTATTAAAGTTAGTAAAGAGGAATAATTATTTTGAAAATTTACCTCTCATGCCATACAATGTTGAAACAGGTAATCTTGACAAATACAGCACAATATTTCACAGTATAAAACTAAATATAGCCCATTTAAAAAAAACTGTACAAATACTCACTGACTTTGGGGTTTCACTATTAACTCACATGTCCACACAATATTAATAATTCTGAGATAGATTAATTAATTAATTAACTCTGCAAATGAAGCTAAGTCTTCTACATGCATCATTCTTTTTAATCTTCACAGTATTGTTCAGATAAAGAAACTGAAGTTAGAAGGTTTAGTTTCCCACCCAAGGAGGCACAGCTCCTATGTGGCAAACTCTATTCAAGCTGAGGTAAACAAATTCTAAGGCCAGGGTGATAAATTATTTAACATTATTGCCACAAATATCATACAAATATAGGTTAAAAACATAAGAAAAACCACAATGTGATAATATATGTATTTCCTTTAAAAATACATACAAATATATATATATACATATATGTGTGTGTATGTGTATACATATATATACATATATGTATAAAGAGAGAGAGACAAAGGGAGATTATGAGGAAATGGCTCATGCAATCTACCATCTGCAAGCTGGGGACCAGGGGAGCCAGTGGCACAGTTCAGTCTGAGTCAGAAGGTCTAAGAACACAGGGAGCTGATGGTGTAAGTCTGGCTAAAGGCAGAAGGTGAGGTGAGCTGTCCCAGCTCAACAGTGAGGCAGGAAAAAGAGCAAATTCTTCCTTCTTCTACCTGTTGTTCTCTTCAGGCCCTCAGTGGATTAGATAATGCCCACCTATGTGGTGGAGAGCATCTGCTTTACCAAGTCCACTGATGCAAATGCTCATCTCATCCAGAGATTCCTCATCAGGAAACACCCAGCAGGCACACCCAGAAATAATGATTAGGAAAATATCTGGTCACCCATGATCCAGTCAAGTTGACACATAAAATAAACCATCAAAATATACTTTGGATGTTTTTCTTATTTATTTTTACCTATTGACAGGAGATCAGGAATTATGAGCTCAAATTGTTAACTAGAAAAATAATACCAACCTATATATTTATATCAGAAATTCTGACTTGGTGACATAATTCTGTCCTATCAAGGTAATGTAGAGCAGTCCTGGGGATTCTGCATGTAGAGCACTTGCATTTGACTGATTTTATGTGCCAAGATATCTGACAAGTAGAGAAAGTGAGAAAGTGAAGTGAGTTCATATACACATTGTTGCAGTGGGCAGGAACCTTGGAAATCCCATGAAGAAAAAAAAAGGAAGAACCCATACATCTAAGAATGAGAAGAAAGAGCGGGGACATCACATCTCTGTGACTTCTTACTATTTAATAACTGTATTCCACATTACAAAGCATGTGTAGCCCCATCATTTTATTAGTACGTATAACAACTTTCTGAAATATGCATGGCTTTAGTGATTAATAAGACTATATAGCTATTAAGCAGTGAAATTTACTAGGAGCTAATTTTTTAATTTTATGGGTACTTTTCATAATTCCAGGCAGCCTCACTGACAACATTCATGACCCAATCACAATGAAAAAGCAAACAAATCAAAGTGTATATGTGTGGTGGCAGGGCGAGGAGACTCCTAAGGGGCATTAAAAAGACATAAAAAGAAATTCCAAAGTGAGAGGATTAGAAAGACTCTTAATAGATTATAACATTGGTTTTCCACTTTTCAGTTGTATTCTTAAAGATATCGAAGCAAAAGAAAACCTATTATCTCACTTGGTAGTCTCTTTCAGTACTTAACAAGTTTCAGTGAAATTTATTATAATGGACCTAAACCCAAACTGTTAAATCTAAGAATTTTCTTTTTGTTCTATCCATCTACACAGATGTCCACATTGAACAACAGTTTAGATTTTAACCTTTGGAAAACGATTAAGTTCCATTTGACCTACTTTTAATTTTTGAGTTTCTTTTTAAGCAGTTCAAATTATCTATAAGGATTTACATTTTACAACACTTTCATCCTTTCTTAGGAGCCATCCAAAAAAAAAGCAGTTTTACTAATTTTTAATAAAATAAACTGTATTTGTAGTGTAAGCCTGACAGTTGATTTTTTGTTGTTGTTGTTTTTTGTTTGTTTCTTTCCATATGCAAGTGCCTGACTTAGACTTTGATTGCTGAGGCCTCCACCTCAAAGAAGTTGTCTCAAATAAACACACTGCCAGCCACAGGACTGGATAAAGAGCCAGGCCGTCCCCTTGAAGCTCCTTTGTTCAGAGATCTTCAGTTGATTCAGTAACTGACTGTTTGACCACGTGTTGTTGTTTTCGGTTCGTTTTCGTCCAGCTCTTAGGTTTTAAACTCACCAATAAAAAGTGAGCCCGAGAAGCCCTAGACTCCCACCCTGGAGCCCATGATCTCACTGTGTGGCCCCAGACATGCTTTGTACTCTCCATTCAGCTGAGTAATAGAACTTGTTACTTTTTCAAAGTCTCCTGATGGTTATTGCTGAGGGTATCTTGCAATCATAATAAGAAACACAAGGGCCCCTCCAGCCACAATGTTGGCTATTGAAAGGCTAAGACTGGCACAGAACAGTATTTTATTTTATAATTAACATATGGGCCCATTGGATCCTTTAATATATCTAAGATACAGTATAGGATCTTAGTGATTTAATTTTTCCTGTATATTAAAACATTTATATTTTAAGTACCCTAGTAATTGTTTCATCCTTGACCATTAATTACATCCATATACGCTTAAAAAATTATAGGATATTAAGAAAGTAGAAGAAAGACAGTGTGTCAGGCAGAATGGGTCCCCCAAGCTATCCACACCCTAAACGCTGGATCTTGTGAATGTGTTACATTATGTGACAAAAGTGGCCAGTAACCTTAAGATATGGAGATAATCCTGGATTATCTAAGTGGGTCTGTATAATCACATGATCCCTGAAAAGCAGAGCACTTTCTTTGGCTAGAGTCAGAGAGATATGGTGATGGAAAAGCTGGAAGATTTGAAGTGTGAGAGAGATTCAACTCAACATTGCTGGAGGGAGCCACATAGAAAGCTGAGAAGGGATTCAGCAGCCTCTAGGCACAAGACCAGCCCTTGGCCGACAGCCCGCAAGGAAACAGCAACCTCAATCCTACAACCACAAGGAATTAAAGTGGGCCAAGAACTTGAATAAGCTTGGAAGCCTCCAGAAAGGGACGCAGTACTGCCAAAACCTTGATTTCAGTCTCATGAGACCCTAGACAGAGGACCCGAGATGAGACCCACTGTACCTAGACTCCTGACCTACAGAATTGTGAGGTAGTAAATGAGTTATTTCTTTATTTTTCAACATTCTTATTTCTTTTTTTTTTATTGAAGTATAGTTGAGTTACAATGTTGTGCCTATCTCTGCTATACAGCAAAGTGACTCAGTTATACACATATATAAACTCTTTATTATATTCTTTTCCATTATGGTTTATCACAGGATATTGAATATGGTTCCCTGTGCTATACATTAGGACCTTGTTTTTTATCCATTCTGATTGTGATAGTTTGCATCTACCAACCCCAAAATTCCAGTCCATCCCTCTCCCTCCCCCCTCCCCCTTGGCAACCACAAGTCTGCTCTGTATGTTTATGAGTCTGTTTCTCTTTTGTAGATAGGTACATTTGTGCCATATTTTAGATTCCACATATAAATGATATCATATGGTATTTGTCTTTCTCTTTCTGACTTACTTCACTTAGTATGATAACCTCTAGTTTCATCCATGTTGCTGCAAATGGCATTATTATGTTCTTTTTTATGGCTGAGTAGTATTCCATTATATATATTACCACATCTTTTTTATCTATTCATCTGTTGATGGACATTTAGGTTATTTCCATGTTTTGGCTACTGTGAACAGTGCTGCTATGAATATAGGTGTGCATGTACCTTTTTGAATTATAGCTTTGTCTGGGTATATTCCCAGGATTGAGATTGCTGGATCATATGGCAACTTGATTTTTAGTTTTCTGAGGAAACTCCATACTGTTTTCCATAGTGGCTGTACGAACTTACATTACCACCAACAATGTAGAAGTGTTCCCTGTTCTCCACAGCCTCTCCAGAATTTGTTATTTGTAGACCTTTTAATGATGGCCATTCTGACTGGTGTGAGGTGTTACCTCATTGTAGTTTTGATTTGCATTTCTCTAATAATTAGTGATGTTGAGCAGCTTTTTATGTGCCTACTGACCATCCATATGTCTTCTTTGGAGAAATGTCTATTAAGGCCTTCTGTCCAGCTTTTGATTGGGTTGTTTGGTTTTTTGTTATTGAGTTGTATGAGCTGTTTTTATATTTTGGAGATTAATCCTTTGTTCATTGCTTCATTTGCAAATATTTTTTCCTATTCTGAGAGTTGTCTTTTCATTTTGTTTATAGTTTTATTTGCTGTACAAAAGAATTTAAGTTTAATTAGGTCCCATTTGTTTATTTTTGTTTTAATTTTCATTACTCCAGGAGGTGTGTCAAAAAAGATCTTGCTGTGGTTTATGTCAAAGACTGTTTTTCCTGTTTTCCTTTAAGAGTTTTATAGTGTTAGGTCTTTAATCCATTTTGAGTTTATTTGTGTGTATGGTGTTAGGAAGCATTCTAATTTCATTCTTTTATATATAGCTGTCCAGTTTTCCCAGCACCACTTATTGAAGAGGCTGTCTGTTCTCCACTATATGTTCTTGCCTTTGTCATAAATTAGATGACCATATGTGTGTGGTTTTATTTCTGGGCTTTCTATCCTGTACCATTGATCTATATTTCTGTTTTTGTGCCATTACCATACTGTCTTGATTACTGTAGCTTTGTAGTATAGTATGAAGTCAGGGAGCCTGATCCCTCCAGCTGTGTTTTTCTTTCTCAAAATTGCTTTGGCTATGCAGGATCTTTTGTGTTTCCATACTAATTGTAAAACTTTTTGTTCTAATTTTGTGAAGAATGCCATTGGTAGTTTGATAGAGATTGCACTGAATCTGTAGATTGCTTTGGGTAGTATAGTCATTTTCACAATATTGATTCTTCCAATTCAAGAATATGATATATCTCTCCATCTGTTTGTGTGATCTTTGATTTCTTTCATCAGTGTTTTATAGTTTTCTGCATACAGGTCTCCTGCCTCCTTAGGTAGGTTTATTCCTAAGTATTTTATTCTTTTGGTTGCAATGGTAAATGGGAGTGTTTCCTTAATTTCTCTTTCTGACTTTTCATCATTAGTGTATAGGAATGCAAGAGATTTCTATGCATTAATTTTTCATCCATCAGCCTTAACAAATGCATTCATTTGTTCTAGTAGGTTTCTAGTGGCATCTATAGGATTTTCTATGTATAGTATCATGTCATCTGCAAAGAGTGACAACTTTACTTCTTCTTTTACAACTTGGATTTCTTTTATTTCCTTTTCTTCTCTGATTGCCATGGCTAGGACTTCCAAAACTATGTTGAATAAGAGTGGTGAGAGTGGGCAACCTTGTCTTGTTCCTGAACTTTGTGGAAATATTTTCAGTTTTTCACCATTGAGAATGATGTTGGCTGTGGGTTTGTCATATATGGCTTTTATTATGTTGAGGTAGGTTCCCTTTATGCCCACTTTCTGGAGACTTTTTACCCTAAGTGGGTGGTGAATTTTGTCAAAAGCTTTTTCTGCACCTATTGAGATGATCATATGGTTTTATTGTTAAATTTGTTAATATGGTATCACATTGATTGATTTACATATATTGAAGAATCCTTGCATTCCTGGGATAAATCCCACTTGGTCATTGTGCATGATCAATGTGTTGTTGGATTCTGTTTGCTACTATTTTGTTGAGGATTTTTTGCATCTATGTTCCTCAGTGATATTGATCTGTAATTCCCTTTATTTGTGGATATCTTTGTCTGGTTTTGGTATCAGGGTGATGGTGGCCTTGTAGAACAAGTTTGGGAGTGTTCCTCCTTCTGCAATTTTTTGGAAGAGTTTGAGAAGGATAGGTGTTAGCTCTTCTCTAAATGTTTGAGAGAATTTGCCTGTGAAGCCATCTGGTCCTGGACTTTTGTTTGTTGGAAGATTTTTAATTACACTTTCAATTCCATTACTTGTGATAGGTCTGTTTATATTTTCTAATTCTTCCTGGTTCAGTCTTGGAAAATTTTACCTTTCTAAGAATTTTCCATTTCTTCGTGGTTGTCCATTTTATTGGCATATAGTAATTTGTAGTAGTCTCTTATAATCCTTTGTATTTCTGCAGTGTCAGTTGTCATTTCTCCTTTTTCATTTCTAAATTTATTGATTTGCATCTTTTTTCTTTTTTTCTTGATGAGTCTGGCTAAAGGTTTATCGATTTTGTTTATCTTTACAAAGAACCAACTTTTAGTTTTATTGATCTTTGCTATTGTTTTCTTCCTTTCTATTTCATTTATTTCTGCTCTGTTCTTAATGATTTCTTTCCTTCTACTGACTTTGGATTTTCTTTTTTCTTCTTTCTCTAGTTGCTTGAGGTGCAAGGTTAGATTATTATTTGAGATTTTTCTTGTTTCTTGATGTGAGATTTAATTGCTATAAACTTCCCTCTTCGAACTGCTTTTGCTGAGCCCCATAGATTTTGGGTCATCGTGTTTTCATTGTCATTTGTCTCTATGTATTTCTTAATTTCTTCTTTGATTTCTTCAGTGATCTCTTGATTATTTAGTCATGCACTGTTTAGCCTCCATGTATTTGTGTTTTTTACAGGTTTTTTTTCCCCTCGAATTGATTTCTAATCTCAGAGTGTTGTGTCAGAAAAGATGCTTGATACGATTTCAATTTTCTTAAATTTTCTGAGGCTTGATTTTTGACCCAAGATGTGATCTATCCTGGAGAATATTCCATAAGCACTTGATAAGAAAGTGTGTTCTGCAACTGTCAGGCAGAATGTCCTATAAATATCAACTTAATCTATCTGGTCTATTGTGTCTTTTAAAGCTTGTGTTTCCTTATTAATTTTCTGCTTGGATGATCTGTCCATTGGTGTAAGTGAGGTGTTAAAATCCCTACTATTATTGTGTTACTGTTGATTTCCCCTTTTATGATTGTTAGCATTTGCCTTATGTATTGAGGTGCTCTTATTTTGGGTGCATAAATATTTACAATTGTTATATCTTCTTCTTGGCTTGATCCCTTGATCTTTATGTAGTGTCTTTCCTTATCTCTTGTAAGAGTCTTTATTTCAAAGTGTATTTTATCTGATACAAGTATTGCTACTCCAGCTTTCTTTTGATTTCCATTTGCATGGAATATCCTTTTCCCCTCACTTTCAGTCTGTATGTATCCCTAGGTCTGAAGTGGGTCTCTTGTTGACAGCGTATATATTGTGTTTGCATCCATTCAGCCAGTTTGTGTCTTTTGGTTGGAGCATTTAATCCATTTATATTCAAGGTTATTATTGATATATATGTTCCTATTACCATTTTCTTAATTGTTTTGGGTTTGTTTTTGTGAGTCTTTTTCTCCTCTTGTGTTTCCCGCCTAGAGAAGCTCCTTTAGCATTTGTCATAAAGCTGGTTTGGTGGTTCTGAATTCTCTTAGCTTTTGTGTGTCTGTCAAGCTTTTGATTTCTCTGTCGAATCTCAGTGAGGTCCTCGCTGCATAATTTTGGTTGTACATTTTTCTCTTTCATCACTTTAAGTATATCCTGCCACTCCCTTCTGGCCTGCAGAGTTTCTGCTGAAAAATCAGCTTATAACCTTATCAGGATTCCTTTGTATGTTATTTTTTGCTTTTCCCTTGCTGCTTTTCATATTTTTTCTTTTAATTTAATTATTGTAAGGTTGATTAATATGTATTTTGTTGTGTTTCTCCTAGGGTTTATCCTGTATGGGACTCTCTGTGCTTCCTGGACTTGGGTGACTATTTTCTTTCACATGTTAGGGAAGTTTTAAACTATAATCTCTTCAAATATTTTCTCAGACCCTTTCTTTTTCTCTTCGTCTACTGGGACCCCTATAATTAGAATGTTCATGCATTTAGTGTTGTCCCAGAAGTTTCTGAGATTGTCTTCAATTCTTTTCATTCTTTTATTCTTTATTTTGCTCCTCAGCAGTTGTTTCCACCATTCTGTCTTTCAGCTCACTTATTCATTCTTCTTCCTCAGTTATTCTGTTTTTGATTCTTTGTAGTGTATTTTTCATTTCAGTTATTGTGTGTTGTTCAACTCTGTTTGTTTGTTCTTTAGTTCTTCTAGATCTTTGTTAAACACTTCTTGTGATTTCTCAGTCTGTGCCTTTATTCTGTTTCTGAGATTCTGGATCATCTTTACTATCTTTACTCTGAATTCTTTTTTAGGTAGGTTGCCTATTTCCTCTTAATTTATTTGGTCTCGTAAGTTTTTACCTTGCTCCTTCATCTGTGACATATTTTTTTGTCATCTCATTTTTTTTTTGGATGGGTGGGATTGTTTTCCTGTCTTACTTGTTGTTTGGCCTGAGGCCTCTAGCACTGGAGTTTGTAGGCTGGTGTGTAGAACTGGGTCTTGGTGCCAAGATGAGGATGTCTGGGAGAGCTCACTCTGATGAATATTCCCTAAGTTCTGAGGTTCTCTGTTAGTCCAGTGGTTCAAACTTGGAGCTCCCACCACAGGAACTCAGGCCCAACACTCAGCTTGTGAACCAAGATCCCACAAGCTGCATGGATTGGCAAAAGAAAAAAAGGAGCAGAACAATAACAAAGAGTAAAAAAGAAAATAAGATTAGAAAACTAACAGATACGTTAGAAAAAATAAAAATGTAGATGAAACAAAAACGAAGGTAAAACAGAACCACAGAAGCAAAAAAGAGGAGAAAAAAAAGGCAGAAAAAGCCTTGGCTGTTGTGGGGCAGGACTTACATAGGGGTGGGATTTAGATGGTGGGCGGGGCCTATGCTTATGACCCACAGGTCCAGAAAAGGCCCTGGGGGGTGGGAGATGGGGCTTAGGGTCAATGTGGCAGGAGCAGCCCAGGAGTGCCTCTGGCCTTGGAGGGAAGAGGACCAGGTCCGGGACCCCAGCAGGCTCCCTGGGCCCGAGTTGGTGGGGGAAATGCTAAGTGCATTCCTCCCGATATTCTGGTACTACAGGGTCCTTTCCTGTTGGCCTCTCTTCTTCCCCCCTCCCTCCCTCATATGCCCCTAGGACCCATGCAGCCAGAAGGGCCCCCAGAAAGAAGGGGGCCAGACCTGGAAGCCCAACAGGCTTCCAGGGCTGAGTGGATGGGGGAAATGCCCTCCGCGCCTCCAGTGATCCTCCAATCCTGAAGAGCCCTTACCCCATCCTCCTCTCCTTTTCTTCTCCCCCACACCCAGGCCCAATGGAGCTGGAGGAACCCCCGGAAGGCATAGGACCTGGTCCAGGACCCCAGCAGGCTTTCCAGGGCCCGAATGGGCAGGGAAAACACCCATTACACCTCACCTGACCCTCCAAGCCTCTGAGGGTCCCTTCAGGCATGGGAACCCCTTCCCTCTCCCAGTCACCCTTCAGAGTGTCTGGCCTCCACTTCTCCTTCCCCCCCAATCCCCCCATATCCTACGCAGTCACTCGGGGGTTCCTCCTATCTCCTTGGGCATCAAGGTCTCCCATCAGAATCTGGCAGATGCCCTAGTTGTGGAGAAACAGGAGCTCTGCATCCTCCCATGCCGCCATCTTGACTCTGCCTCTGTAGATGTATTTTTGACATATCTGTAAGGAGAAGGTGAGCTCCACGTCCTACTCCTCCGCCATCTTGATCCAATCTCCCTTGAGTATTTCTTTAAAATGCTAAATCTATAGAAAACTAATAGCAATGGCATTGCCTACAAGAATGATGCAATAGGGAGATTATCTATTACACCATCTTTTAATTTTCTTATTATGTTTCCCCAAACGTCACATCATTTTTAAAGAAAGTATAAAACAAGTCTGGAAACTTTATCATTGTAATCACTTTTTAGAAAGATCTTTATTGAAATTAGTTGGGGAAAACATTTCACATTTATTGGATGGATTACTAGATGAATTCAAAGATACATATAGCAACACTCTAGATTGTTCTAATAATGATGAAATTGATCATATTAACAAAATCTTAAACCATATGTCTTTAGATGACAGTATCCTAGATGAATTTTCTCAGATAGATTAACAATACATTTATAAGGACAAAAAGAAAATACAGCATTTTCATCCAGCTAGTCTTTTAACTGTAAGAATTTCACAGTATTTTTTGACAAAAATATGTACCATCCTATTTTGCCAAAGAATGTATCACAGTATTCTTTCATCTTTTATGATGTTTATGCACTCTTATTTACTTGAAACAATTCTTAAGTGCAAAAATTCTGAAGGCAGGTATATATGCAAATGTGACTGGAATGAAGTAAATAATGTCGAAATGAAGAGTTTTTGTACTGATTGTTGAGTTGGTATTGTTTTGTTTTTTTTGTTTTAGGGGCATTTTTGCCTGCATTCGGGCAGCTTGGACATGACCATAATTACAGGAGTGATTCTTTAAGAGAGACTCAGGAGTTGGCAGGAATAAACCATCCATATTTTTCTCCAAAGCTTCAATAACACATATCGATTTTTCAATTGCAGTCATTCATGCCAAAATAAAAGCTGTGCAGAGGAGTGGCTGTAATGAAGTAACTACAGTGATGGATGTGAAAGAGATCTTCAAGTCCTCATCACCCATCCCTTGAACTCAAGTCCCACTCATTACGAATTCATCCTGCCAGTGTCCTCACATTCTGCCCCGCCAAGACGTTCGCATCATGTGTTATGAGTGGCGCTCATGGTAGGCACAGAGGGGCAGAAAAAAATTACACACTCCCTAGGAAAAACATAAAATTCCACTTAATTGTGGTTTAAAAAGAAAAAGAAAAAAAATAAAAGGTGCTAGCTTTTCGAAAACTCAGTTTTAATAGATGCCTTGGTTAGGATATCATATCTCCAAATATCGATCCATTTTTCATAGAATTAAGGAAAAATGGAAATATGAGTATTTGACTGGACTCTTTAAAATCAATTTCAGAATTCATTACCTGATTTCAAAAACGTATACACAAATATATTACTTTGAGTAAAACCAATTCTTTTCAAATCAGTCTTAGAGTGGCAAATACTGAATTTTTTAAGGTCTCTTTAATAACTTACAAATCAAAGAAAAATGGCCATTTGAGACACACTTCCACACATTTTCTTTTTTTTAATTTTTTTGTGCATCTTTATTGGAGTATAATTGCTTTACAATGGTATGTTAGTTTCTGTTTTATAACAAAGTGAATCACTTATACATATGTTCCCATACCTCTTCACTCTTGCGTCCCCCTCCCCCCCACCCTCCATACCCACGCCTCTAGGTAGTCACAAAGCACCTAGCTGATCTCCCTGTGCTATGCAGCTACTTCCCACTAGCTACCTATTTTACGTTTGGTAGTGTATATATATGTCCATGCCACTCTCTCATTTTGTCACAGCTTACCCTTCCCCCTCCCCATATCCTCAAGTCCATTCTCTAGTAGGTCTGTGTCTTTATTCCCGTCTTACCCTTATGTTCTTCATGACATTTTTTTTCTTAGATTCCATATATATGTGTTAGTATACGGTATTTGTCTTTCTCTTACTGACTTACTTCACTCTGTATGACAGACTCTAGGTCCATCCACCTCACTAAAAATAACTCTTTTTTGTTTCTTTTTATGGCTGACTAATATTCCATTGTATATATGTGCCACATCTTCTTTATCCATTCATCTGATGATGGACACTTAGGTTGCTTCCATCTCCTGGCTATTGTAAATAGAGCTGCAATGGACATTTTGGTACATGACTCTTTTTGAATTATGTTTTTCTCAGGGAATATGCCCAGTAGTGGGATTGCTGGGTCATATGGTAGTTCTATTTTTAGTTTTTAAGGAACCTCCATACTGCTCTCCACAGTGGCAGTACCAATTCACATTCCCACCAGCAGTGCAAGAGTGCTCCCTTTCCTCCACACCCTCTCCAGCATTTATTATTTCTAGATCTTTTGATGATGGCCATTCTGACCACTGTGAGATAATATCTCATTGTAGTTTTGATTTGCATTTCTCTAATGATTAATAATGTTGAGCTTCCTTCATGTGTTTGTTGGCAATCTGTATATCTTCTTTGGAGAAATGTCTATTTAGGTCTTCTGCCCATTTTTGGATTCGGTTTTTTTTTTGTTATTGAGCTGTATGAGCTGCTTGTAAATTTTGGAGATTAATCCTTTGTCAGTTGCTTCATTTGTAAATATTTTCTCTCATTCTGAGGGTTCTCTTTTGCTCTTGTTTATAGTTTCCTTTGCTGTGCAAAAGCTTTGAAGTTTCATTAAGTCCCATTTGTTTATTTTTGTTTTTATTTCCATTTCTCTAGGAGGTGGGTCAAGAAGGATCTTGCTGTGATTTATGTCATAGAGTGTTCTGCCTATGTTTTCCTCTAAGAGTTTGATAGTTTCTGGCCTGACATTTAGGTCTTTAATCCATTTTGAGCTTATTTTTGTGTATGGTGTTAAGGAGTGTTCGAATCTCATATTTTTACATGTACCTGTCCAGTTTTCCCAGCACCACTTACTGAAGACGCTGTCCTTGCTCCACTGTGCATTCCTGCCTCCTTTATCAAAGGTAAGGTGACTATATGTGCATGGGTTTATCTCTGGACTTTCTATCCTGTTCCATTGATCTATCTTTCTGTATTTGTGCCAGTACCATACTGTCTTGATTACTGTAGCTTTGTAGTACAATCTGAAGTCAGGGAGCCTGATTCCTCCAGCTCCGCTTTTCATCCTCAAGATTGCTTTGGCTATTCGGGGTCTTTTGTGTTTCCACACAAATTGTGAAATTGTTTGTTCTAGTTCTGTGGAAAATGTCAGTGGTAGTTTGATAGCGATCGAATTGAATCTGTAGATTGCTTTGGGTAGTAGAGTCATTTTCAAAATGTTGATTCTTCCAATCCAAGAACATGGTATATCTCTCCATCTATTTGTGTCATCTTTAATGTCTTTCATCAGTGTCTTATAATTTTCTGCATACAGGTCTTTTGTCTCCTTAGGTAGGTTTATTCCTAGATATTTTATTCTTTTTGTTGCAATTGTAAATGGGAGTGTTTTCTTGATTTCACTTACAGATTTTTCATCAGTGTATCAGAATGCCAGAGATTTCTGTGCATTAATTTTGTATCCTGCTACTTTACTGAATTCATTGATTAGCTCTAATAGTTTTCTGGTAGCATCTTTAGGATTCTCTATATATAGTGTCATGTCATCTGCAAACAGTGACAGCTTTATTTCTTCTTTTCCTCTTTGGATTCCTTTTATTTCCTTTTCTTCTCTGATTGCTGTGGCTAAAACTTCCAAAACTATGTTGAATAAGAGTGGTGAGAGTGGGCAACCTTGTCTTGTTCCTGATCTTAATGGAAATGCTTTCAGTTTTTCACCATTGAGGACGATGTTGGCTGTGAGCTTGTCATATATGGCCTTTATTATGTTGAGGAAAGTTCCCTCTATGCCTACTTTCTGCAGGGTTTGTATCATAAATGGGTGTTGAATTTTGTTAAAAGCTTTCTCTGCATCTATTGAGATGATCATATGGTTTTTCTCCTTCAATTTTTTAATATGGTGTATCACGTTGATTGATTTGCATATATTGAAGAATGCTTGCGTTCCTGGAATAAATCCCACTTGATCATGGTATATGATCCTTTTAATGTGCTGTTGGATTCTGTTTGCTAGTATTTTGTTGAGGATTTTTGCATCTATGTTCATCAGTGATATTGGCCTGTAGTTTTCTTTCTTTGTGACATCCTTGTCTGGTTTTGGTATCAGGGTGACGGTGGCCTCGTAGAATGAGTTTGGGAGTGTTCCTCCCTCTGCTATATTTTGGAAGAGTTTGAGAAGGATAGGTGTTAGCTCTTCTCTAAATGTTTGATAGAATTCGCCTGTGATACCATCTGGTCCTGGGCTTCTTTTTGTTGGAAGATTTTTAATCACAGTTTCAATTTCAGTGCTTGTGATTGGTCTGTTCATATTTTCTATTTCTTCCTGATTCAGTCTTAGCATGTTGTGCATTTCTAAGAATTTGTCTATTTCTTCCAGGTTGTCCATTTTATTGGCATAGAGTTCCTTGTAGTAATTTCTTATGATCTTTTGTATTTCTGCAGTGTCAGTTGTTACTTCTCCTTTTTCATTTCTAATTCAATTGATTTGAGTCTTCTCCCTTTTTTCTTGATGACTCTGGCTAATGGTTTATCAATTTTATCTTCTCAAAGAACCAGCTTTAGTTTTATTGATGTTTGCTATCATTTCCTTCATTTATTTTTCATTTATTTCTGACCTGATTTTGATGATTTCTTTCCTTCTGCTAACTTTGGGTTTTTTTTGTCCTTCTTTCTCTAATTGCTTTAAGTGCAAAGTTAGGTTGTTTATTCGAGATGTTTCTGTTTCTTAAGGTAGGATTGTATTGCTATAAACTTCCCTCTTAGAACGGCTTTTGCTGCATCCCATAGGTTTTAGGTTGTTGTGTCTCCATTGTCATTTGTTTCTAGGTATTTTTTTATTGTCCCTTTGATTTCTTCAGTGATCACTTCGTTATTAAGTACTGTATTGTTTAGCCTCCATGTGTTTGTATTTTTTACAGATCATTTCCTGTAATTGATATCTAGTCTCTTAGCGTTGTGGTCGGAAAAGATACTTGATACAATTTCAATTTTCTTAAATTTACCAAGGCTTGATTTGTGACCCAACATATGATCTATCCTGGAGAATGTTCCACGAGCACTTGAGAAAAATGTGTATTCTGTTGTTTTTGGATGGAATGTCCTTTAAATATCAATTAAGTCCATCTTGTTTAATGTATCATTTAAAGCTTGTGTTTCCTTATTTATTTTCATTTAGGATGATCAGTCCATTGGTGAAAGTGGGGTGTTAAAGTCCCCTACTATGAATGTGTTACTGTCGATTTCCCCTTTTATGGCTGTTAGTATTTGCCTTATGTATTGAGGTGCTCCTATGTTGGATGCATATATATTTACAACTGTTATATCCTCTTCTTGGATCGATCCCTTGATCATTATGTAGTGTCCTTCTTTGTCTCTTGTAATGCTCTTTATTTTTAAGTCTAATTGTCTGATATGAGAATTGCTAATCCAGCTTTCTTCTGATTTCCATTTGCTTGGAATATCTTTTTCCATCCCCTCACTTTCAGTCTGTATGTGTCTCTAGGTCTGAAGTAGGTCTCTTGTAGACAGCCTATATATCGGTCTTGTTTTTGTATCCATTCAGCCAATCTGTGTCTTTTGGTGGGAGCATTTAATCTATTTATATTTAAGGTAATTATCGATATGTATGTTCCTATTCCCATTTTCTTAATTGTTTTGGGTTTGTTATTGTAGGTCTTTTCCTTCTCTTGTGTTTCTTGCCTAGAGAAGTTCCTTTAGCATTTGTTGTAAACTGGTTTGGTGGTGCTGAACTCTCAGCTTTTGCTTTTCTGTAAAGGTTTTAATTTCTGCATTAAATCTTGATGAGATCCTTGCTGGGTAGAGTAATCTTCATTGTAGTTTTTTCTCCTTCATCACTTTAAATATGTCCTGCCAGTCCCTTCTGGCTTGCAGAGTTTCTGCTGAAAGATCAGCTGTTAACTTTATGGGGATTCCCTTGTATGTTATTTGTTGTTTTTCCCTTGCTGCTTTTAATATGTTTTCTTTGTATTTAATTTTTGACAGTTTGATTAATATGTGTCTTGGCATGTTTCTCCTTGGATTTATCCTATATGGGACTCTCTGTGCTTCCTGGACTTGATTAACTATTTCCTTTCCCATATTACAGAAGTTTTCAACTATAATCTCTTCAAATATTTTCTCAGTCTCTTTCTTTATCTCTTCTTCTTCTGGGACCCTATAATTTGAATGTTGGTGCATTTAATGTCCCAGAGGTCTCTGAGACTGTCTTCAGCTCTTTTCATTCTTTTTTCTTTATTGTGCTCTGCAGTAGTTATTTCCACTCTTTTATCTTCCAGGTCAATTATTCGTTCTTCTGCCTCAGTTATTCTGCTATTTATCCCTTCTTGAGTATTTTTAATTTCATTTATTGTGTTGTTCATCGTTGGTTTTTTCCTCTTTAGTTCTTTTATGTCCTTATTAAATGTTTCTTGCATTTTCTCGATTCTATTTCTAAGATTTTGGATCATCTTTACTATCATTATTCTGAATTCTTTTTCAGGTAGACTGCCTATTTCCTCTTCCTTTTTTAGGTCTGGTGGGTTTTTATCTTGCTCCTTCTTCTGCTGTGTGTTTTTCTGTCTTCTCATTTTGCTTATCTTACTGTTTTGGGGGTCTCCTTTTTGTAGGCTGCAGGTTCGTAGTTCCCGTTTTTTATGGTGTCTCTCCCCAGTGGCTAATGTTGGTTCAGTGGGTCGTGTAGGCGTCCTGGTGCATGGGACTAGTGCCTGTGTTCTGGTGGATGAGGCTGGCTCTTGTCTTTCTGGTGGGTAGGTCCATGTCTGGTGGTGTGTTTTGGGGTGTCTGTGGCCTTATGATTTTAGGCAGCCTTTCTGCTAATGGGTTGGGTTGTGTTCCTGTCTTGCTAGTTGTTTGGTTTAGAGTATCCAGCACTGTAGCTTGCTGGTCATTGAGTGAAGCTGGGTGTTGGTGTTGAGATGGAGATCTCTGGGAGATTTTTGCCATTTGATATTACGTGGAGCTGGGAGGTCTCTTGTGGACCAGTGTCCTGAAGTTGGCTCTCCCACCTCTGAGGCACAGCACTGACTCCTGGCTGCAGTACCAAGAGCCTTTCACCCACATGGCTCAGAATAAGAGGGAGAAAAATAGAAAGAAAGAAAGAAAGAGAAAGAAGATAAGAAAAAAAGAAAGAAAGAAAGAGGATAAAATGAAGATAAAATAAAGTTATTAAAATAAAAAATAATTATGAAGAAAGAAAATATTTTTTTAAGTAAAAAAAGAGAAAAATATGGACGGACAGAACCCAAGCCAAATGGTGAAAGCAAAGCTATACAGACAAAAATCTCACACAGAAGTATACACATACACACTCACAAAAAGAGGAAAAGGGGAAAAAATAATAAATCTTGCTCTCGAAGTCCACCTCCTCAGTTTTGGATGATTCGTTGTCTATTCAGGTATTCCACAGATGCAGGGTACATCAAGTTGATTGTGGAGATTTAATCCACTGCTCCTGAGGCTGCTGGGAGAGATTTCCCTTTCTCTTCATTTTTTTGCACAGCTCCCAGGGTTCAGCTTTGGATTTGGCCCTGCCTCTTCGTGTAGGTCGCCTGAGGGCGTCTGTTCTTCGCTCAGACAGGACGGGGTTAAAGTAGCAGCTGATTCGGGGGTGTGACTCAGGTTGGGGGGAGGGAGGGGCACAGAGTGCAGGGCAAGCCTGTGGCAGTAGAGGCTGGAGGGACGTTGCACCAGCCTGAGGTGCGCCGTGCGTTCTTCCGGGGAAGTTGTCCCTGGATCACGGGACCCTTGCAGTGGTGGGCTGCCCAGGCTCCCGGGAGGGAAGGTATGGAGAGTGACCTGTGCTCACACACAGCCTTCTTGGTGGTGGCAGCAGCAACCTTAGCATCTCATGCCCGTCTCTGGGTCCGTGCTGATAGCCGCGGCTTGCGCCTGTCTCTGGAGGTCCTTTAAGCAGCGCTCTTAATCCCCTCTCTTCGCACCAGGAAACAAAGAGGGAAGCAAAAGTCTCCTGCCTCTTCGGCAGGTCCAGACTTTTTCCCGGACTCCCTCCCAGCTAGCCATGGTGCACCAGCCCCTTGAGGCTGTGTTCACGCTGCCAGTCCTCTCCCTGCACTCCCAGCCCCGCCCGCCCCGGCGGGTGAGCAGACAAGCCTCTCGGGCTGGTGAATGCTGGTCGGCACCGATCCTCTGTGCGGGAATCTCTCTGCTTTGCCCTCCGCGCCCGTGTTGCTGCGCTCTCCTCCGCGGCTCCGTAGCTTCCCCCCTCCGCCACCCGCAGTCTCCCGAGTTGGTTGTTAATCTAAAAGTGAAAATGTTTGTAGCCATGGTGTAAAGAAGGTGATTATTCTTTCTTAAATTATGAATCAAAGTTTCAAAAGTATTTGATTTTGATGATACAAGCACAAGAAAAACAGAAGTAATGATAACCTAGAACCTATTAGAGATGTATTTAAAATCTGTAATCAGTATTTACAGGTTTATGCATGACAGATGGTAGCATTAAAAAAAGTTGTACATTTGGTGTATATATAATTTCCAAAACCAGAAAAAATAAAATAAAAATTTCATTTTGCAATATATAAAATTCTATTAAAAGTTTGAACAAAGTTTTTTTTTACTATCACTTTATCTTTGTGTAGCTAATTCATATAATAACTTAAAACCTTCATTGAAACAAAAAGTAGAAAGGTTCCATTGGACCCAGATGGTAAATTCTAATGACTCTTTTTCCTGGTACAGTAAGGATTAATCAAGTTAAAAATATTTGTCAGTAACAGATATGATAGTTATTCTACAGCAATACTGTACATAACAAGCCCCAAACTGAATACCTGATAAAATATTTTTGGCTCCCTTAACTTACTAATCTTGTTGAATTTTTGTATTCTATCTTTGGTTAACATAAGTCATCCTTCTGGACATGATGTTAAAACGCTTCCACACACCTTGTGAAACAACTGAATAATTTAATGCTCTGTATGTATCTATCCAAGTTATTTTATGGTTAGAAGAAACAAAGACATAAAATCTATTGAATATATAAACACTGACATACAGTGATGCACTTATTCTTTACAAACCGTGATGTAATAGTAAATTGTCAACATATGTATTGAGCTCTTTTGTTGCTTCAAGCACTGCATGTGTCACAAGACATGCATTATGTCATTTAGAGCTATTCAAGGGAGGTAGTGTTAGCATGCTTATTTTATAGATGAAGAGTCTGAGATTCGGTGAGGTCTGGTAACTTGGATGAAGCCATGATCCTAAGTGTGCCTGACACTTTCATCTCTACCCAGAAGAGTAGAATGTCAAGGGAGGGGGAGCAGCGTTCCCTTAGTCATCATGTATCTGCCTCTTTTATAAGCAACATGCAACTTCTACCTAAGCTTCTCCCCTAATTGGAAATTAGTGGAGGAAACAATCCTAGCCCTTCTTTCTACCCTTTATAGAACATTGCACACGGGAGGAAGAGTTAATTTGCTTTGTTAGAACCTGACAGTGACTGGGCTATGCATCAGGTGTCATGGTGGGTCACACAATCACGTGTTACACTTGTGGATGTACCCTGGGTAGGCCATTCCTCAAATTACAGTGGTTAGGGTCCTATATGACACATGCTTAGTGGTATGGCACAAAATGGTCAGAGAAGAAGAAAGCATGAGAACACATGAGGGCCTCCTAAAAAGACCATGAACATCAAAAGCAAAACTTTGAAATTTTGAAAGAAAACAAAGGAAAAATCTTTCTGATCTTGGATCAGGAAGAACTCCTAACATGCAAATAGAAAAAGTCTTTATAAGATGGACACATTTGACTATTTTGATATGAAGAATTTTTGTTTATAAAAAGATGATTTGAAGAAAGTGAAAAGCCACAAATTGTGAGAACATGTTTTCAACATATAACTAATGGTAGGTTGCTAATAAGACTATATATGAGATTTAGAAATCAATAAGTAAAAGCAACAATTCCAAGGAAAAATGAGTAAAACACATGAAAAGGCATTTCATAGAAAAGAGAAAACCTGTTTGGTGCCAAATCATAAAAGACTCAAACCTCATCAGTGATCATGGAAACGCAAAACAGACAACAAAGAGATGACATTCTATTGGGAAAATAACTAATACTAAACAATACTAAACAACAATACTAAATGTTGGAGAAAATGGGGAGCAAGCAATTCTTTATTCATTGCTGATGGGAAAGTAAATTTGTACAACCATTTTTGAAAAGAGTTTGGCAGTGCCTTATAAGTTGACCATCATATTCCCTACGACCTAGCAACTCTTTTTCTAAGCATATCCAAGATGAACTTTTATACATGTGCATGTGGAGAGCTGCACAAGCATGTCTAAGGAAATGTTTTATTTTTTGATAGCAAAAATTGTGCATGATCAAGAAATAGGTAAATAAATTATAACATAGCCAGGAAATGGAAAGATAAATTATGATTATATGAGTGAAGTTATATGAATTAATTTTAGCAATGCAATTTTCAGTGAAAAAAAGATGTCTTGGATGATTCAACCATAATAATACCCACTTTATAAGGTTTAAAATAAACCCAGAATAAACAAACAAATAAACAAAACACCATGAACATAAATTCAGCTTTTAACAGAGAAATTCAAATTAGAACACCAGGCACTTTTCTTAGTTTTTAATAAAATTAATCCCTCATTCCCATCTAGTCTTTCATCCTTTTTACATAAATTCCCTCAGCAAAGAAGTCAGTGGGAGGAAAGGTGAATTGTACCTTAACAAATTTCTATCTTTTAAGCTATACCATCTCCCACCACAGAATTTTCATTGTACAAATGACATATCCTGCTTAATGGACGCATTTTTAAATTTTCTCAAAATGAAATTAAAGGCAAATACAAGGAAACCCAGGCCAGAAGAACCTTCTCTCATTAGAACTTCCAATAGTTTTTTCATCTTCTTTACCTTCACAGATTTATATTCTTCCATGTGACCATCTTTCCTACACTAGTGTTTCCAAATGTTTGCCATCTAAAATGAATGTTAGTAAGTGTCATTCATGTGAAAGGAATGTTAACTGTCAAATAAGCTTAGGTTTGAGAAATAGAACAGACAGATATGCCAATTATCTCCTCCATACTCAAAAGCTTCACCTTTGAAAACTGACTCTGCACATAACCCGTAAACTTCCTATGTGTCACTGACCTTTCTTTCAACAACTGGTGGGCCAGGAGTGGACCTTTGACCCATGCTGGGTCAGTACTCTCTCTGGAGACTTTGAGATTGAGACAGTGAGAGTCTGGACTACTTAAGCTATGAAGGAAGTTAGAACTAAAAGATGGCATATATCCTGAGATGGAGTCACCCCTTTCCCAAACAAAATCATATGCAGAGTAGGGATGATTAGAATTACAGAAAAAGTATTTCTGCACAGAGCAACAGGAGAACAAAACAGACATACAAGGAGGAGCAGACAGCTCCACCAAAGATGGCAGAAACAGCCTCAGATTTTATTTTCCAGTTGTAGTTTTATGTGGCAAATTTGTTTCCCTATGGTATTGCCTTTAACATCTTCTCAGTCCCTTTTTATTTGGGCTAACTTAGGTGACAAGCAAAGTGCAGTGCCAAAGACAGGGAATTCAAGAAGTCTACTGGCTACAGGGCTTCTCAGAGTCTTACGAATGATAATATGCTTTGTTTATCTCTAATGGTTGGGGCACAGCATCACAGATTTATGTGACTTTTCTTTTTAGGCCAGATATAGAACTCACTATGAAAACCACTGATCTAATTAATTTACCCTCAGTCCAGGCTTATACATTATCCTTAATACCAAATTGCATGCACTGGGATTCCGACATAGAATGTCACAGGGCTAAGAATTCCCAACCACAACCTCTTCTAACTTATCACTAACACACCTGTGAATATCCAGAAAAATATGTAAACTTACAACAATATTGAACAATAGGATTGACAGTATTCTGCCAGAATCTCCAAGAAATTTACACTCAAACTATAGTGAAGGGGGCAGTGTAAACATGTAAAAGTGACCATTTTTGTTAAGATTCTGTCTGCAAGCCCAACTGCAAGTGTTTAGAAAATATCGTCTTGGGTGTACTACCAGAAACCCAACTCAAATGTCTAAGAAATATATGTTAGTAAGAAAAATATCTGGCAATCCATCTAATCATAAAAGCTCTTTTGGCGGGATAGCCAGAGAGTTGGGGGGAAGTGAGGGTGCATTATCGCCTAGAAAATATACTGGCAGACCTCGTTTTATTGCACTTCACAGATAGTGAGTTTTTTTACAAATTGAAGGTTTGAGGCAACCCTGCATCAAACAAGTCTATCAGCACCATTTTTCCAACAGCATTTATTCACTTCATGTCTGTGTCACATTTTCGTAATTCTCTAAATTTTTCATTGTGATTACATATATTAATGGTGATCTATGATCAGTGATCTTTGATGTTACTATTGTAATCGTTTTGTAACTGCACCCATATAAGACAGTGAAATTAATAAATGTGTATTTTCTGACTGCTCCACTAACTGGCTGTTTCCCCATCTCCCTCTCTCTCCTTAGACCTTCCTTTTCCCTAAAAAACAACAATATTGAAATTAGGCCAATTAATAACCCTACAATGGTCTCTAAGTGCTCAAGTGAAAGGAAGAGTTGCATATCTCTCACTTTAAATCAAAGCTAGGAATGATTAAACTTAATGAGGAAAGAATGTGAAAAACCAAGATAGGTTGAAAGCTAGGCCTCTTGCACCAAACAGCCAAGTCGTGAACGCAAAGGAAAAGTTCTTGAAGGAAACTGAAAGTACTACTCCAGTGAACACACAAATGATAAGAGAGAAAAGCAGGTTTATTGCTGATATGGAGAAAGTTTTAATGGTCTAGATAGAAGATCAAACCAGCCACATTCCCTTCAGCCAAAGCCTAATTCAGAGCAAGGCCCTAACTCTCTTCAATTCTATGAAGGCTGAGAGAGGTGAGGAATCTGCAAAAGAATAGTTTGAAGCTAGCAGAGATTAGTTCATGAGATTTAAGGAAAGAAGCTGTTTCCATAACAGAAGAGTACAAGGTAAAGCAGCAAGTGCTGATACAGAAGCTGCAGCAAGTTATCCAGAAGATTTAGCTAAAATAATGAAGGTGGCTACCCTAAACAACAGATTTTCAATGTCATCTTTCATAGCTAGAGAAGAGAAGTCAATGCCTGGCTTCCAAGCATTAAAGGACAGGCTGAATCTCCTGTTAGACTAATATAGCTGGTGAATTTAGGTTGAAATCAATGCTCATTTACCACTCAAAAAATCTTAGAGCCCTTAACAATTATGCTACTCTGCCTGTGCTCTCTGAATGGATAAAAAGCCTGGATGACAGCACATCTGTGTACAAAATGGTTTACTGAGTATTTTAAACCCTCTGTTGAGAATTACTGCTCAGGAAAAAAGATACTTTTCAAAATATTACTGCTCATTGACAATGTACCTGTCATCCAAGGGCTCTGGTGGAGATAGACAGTGAGTTGAATGTTGTTTTCATGTCTGCTAACACAACATCAACAAGAGTTTGGGATAAGTTGATTCCAAACCTCATGGATGATTTTGAGGGGTTCAGGACTTCAGTGGAGGGAGTCACTGCAGATGTGGAAATAGCAAGAGAACTAGAAGCGGAGCCTGAAGATGTGACTGAATTGCTGGAATATCATGATGAAATTTTAATTGATGAGGAGTTGCTTCTAATGGATGAGCAAAGAAATTTGATTCTTGAGATTGAATCTACTCCTAGTGAAGATACTGATAAGACTGTAGAAGTGACAACAGAGGATTTAGAATATTACATAAACTTAGTTGATAAAGCAGTGGCAGGGTTGTAGAGGATCACCTCTGATTTGGAAAGAAGTTGTACCGTGGGTAAAATGCTATCAAACAGCATCGTACACTACAGAGAAATTGCTCATGAAAGGAAGAGTCAATTGATGTGGCAAACTTCAGTGCTGTCTTATTTTAAGAAATGGCCACAGCCACCCCAGCCTTCAGCACCACCACCCTGATCAGTCAGCAGCCATCAACATCAAGGCAAGATTCTTCACCAGCAAAAAGATTATGACTCTCTGGAGGCTCAGATGATGGTTAGCATTTTTTTAGCACTATGTATTTTTTAATTAAGGTATGTAAATGGTTATTTAAGAAATAATTTTATTGTACACTTAGTAGACTATAGAATAATGTAAACATAACTTTTATATGCAGTGGGAAACCAAAAAATTCATGTGATGTGCTTTATTGTGATATTGACTTTATTGTGGTAGTGTGGAACCAAACCCTTGATATCTCCAAGGTATGCCTTTAATCTTCACAAATATGATTGGTATAAGTGGAGTGAAGGTGAGAAGAATGCCAGAAGCAATGCATTGTGTATCCTTCTATTCAGAATATCTAAGGACCATATAATGTAGCCCAGAATAACTCTAGCAAAAGAAAGCTTGCTAAACGTTGGTAATTATGTTAGATGTTCTCTAGATTACTTTCTCTCCTGGTAAATCTGAAGTGGATTTGATCAGTACAAAACTGGGCAAAGAAGACCACTTTAAGGAAATCCAAAAATCCCTATTGGAAAAACATTGAATTTGAGGTTAACAGAGGAATCAAGGAAAGAGATAGACAAGAAAAGCCTTCCTGGGATCACCCTCATGAGGGACCATAAGAATGTACACATGCCCTGGACCGTACCAACTCAGGAAAATCAAAGCACACTGTGATGCAGACTTCAAAAAATTCTTCAAGCCACCTGTACATCCATCAGTAAAAGTCCTTTACTCTTAAAGGCCCCAGGGGGTTAAAACAACCTGTGATCAAACACTGGTGTAAAAATAAGCTGCTTGTACATGGAGCAGCTCACGGGAAGCCAGGCTTAGAAATACAATTCCATTCATCCCTAGTGATCAGAAGACTGCATATACCCAAGGCTGCACCCTGTCAGGAGCAACTGGGGATATAACCTCAGAACTACTAGTCTCCGGAGGGATGTGAGATGAGGGGAGGACACGAGACAGTAAGTTCCTCAAATAGTAAAAGGTAAAAACGTACCTGGTTGAGGGCTTAAGCACAACTTTGACTAAAAAGTAGTTAAAGTACACTCAGGATGTGACCTCTAGAAAGCCAGGCTAAAAGATAAAAATAAGAGGGAAATCCTGAGGAAAGACATCAGAGATTGCATACTGTGGGCAAAAGAGACTTCACAGAATTTGTCCCCCAAAAATCATTAAACAAAATGACCAAACAAACTACAAAATGACCCCAAACTACATACCTCAGAAAGGGTAGGGTATGTATCATTATCCAGAGTTGCTACAATATATTATATACAATTTCCAGTTTTCAACAAAAAATTATGATGAGACATGCAAAGAGATAGGAAAGTGTGGACTATACACAAGAAATAAAATAGGCCCTATAAACTGCCTTTGAGGGGGCCAGGATGTTGGGCTTAACAGATGAAGACTTAAAAACAGCTCTTATAAAATGCTCATGGAACTAAAGAAAACTATGTTTACAGAATTACATAAAGGTATGAAAACAATAATTGAATAATAAAGAATGCCAATAAAGAGATAGAAATTATGAAGGTAACCAAATATAAATTCTGGAATTGAAAAGTATGATAGAAATTTAAAATTTGCTAGAGGGGCTCAATAGTAGGTTTGAGTTGACAAAAGACATCACTACTGACCTTACAGAAATATAAAGAATTATAAGGGAGTACTATGAACAGCTGTATGCTGACACATCAGATAACAAAGATAAATGGAAAAATGTTGCCACTCAGTTCCTGCCTATGCCAATGCAAGATTCTGGGCAAATAACATCAAGTACTTTGCTTTGGCAGAACTCCACCTGTGAGGTAGTAACTCTAAGACAGATGGGTCTGACTGTGCTTATTAATCAACACATACAAAATTACACTTTAAAAATGTGGGTGATTATTTATATTACAGGAGGCTATAATATTGATTAAATTATTAAAATCAAGTTTCTTTTCAATTGAGGGTGTTCTTATATTGTGTTAAGGAGATAAGATCCAATCAGAGAAACTTAACATTTTCCTTGCTAATTCAAGCCAGAGCAGAAAGTGAGATCAATTACTACTGAAGAACTGCAAGCTATAGGCATGAAGAAGAAAAGGTTACAAGATGACCAAACCCTTGGGATTCGTAGAGATGAAACATTCCATAATTAATAATACAACCAGATTCACTTTACAGAAGACAATTGGAAATTGTTCTAATATGAACTTAAGTTGAATCTCAATTTTCACATTAATTTCCCCATTAGCTTTTATTTTTTCTAGCACGATAGAGCAAGAATGAGGAGATGTTTAGTGAACCCAGTTTGGGTATAGCTCAGACTGTGTTTGCCCAAGAATAAGTACCCATCTTAATTTAATTCCATTGCCACACTTATTGAATGGAAGTACAGGGAGTGTCGATGACATTTTAATTTTAAGTTAGATTGTGGAAAGTTCACCTAACTGGACATGGTGCTCTAACCTCCTTAGAATGATAGTTTTGTTAAAATCACTTTCTAAATGAAACTCTGTTTAAACTTGTCTTCTTAATAATTTGCATCAAGCGAAGAACTCTTCCTTGTATCGATATGTTACAATTTTTTTATACACTGAGATTTTATTATAAATGTTTGATACTAGGAAAGGAAAAGGAATGAAAGCAGATATGGGGAGGACTTGCATAATCTTATTTTTTTCTTCCTTTTATGAGATTTGAATTTCCATAATTATTCTAAAGAATAAAATTTTTAAAAGGTAGGGTGGAGAGCTAAATAAAATCACCTTCTAAAGCAACTAAATAAAATCACTTCTAATTCAATAAAATTAGAATACTGAAAGATGAAAACTGAAGATTTGTTCTATGTGACCTTTCATGATATTTAGGCATCTGGCATTTTAGATCAAGCAATCAACATGCTAATTAAAACTACATTTTTGTGAATGTCAAACTGTCATCTGCATTTTCAATGTTATAATTGTATGAAATTAAAAGAAAATGAGAGATTGTACATCAGTGAGATCACTGTAATAAAATTATCTCGAGGACTACATAGTTAAGAAAACGCTTTGTAATCCAGGGTATGTGGGTCAGCTGGAGGATACCTCCCATCAGCAGATACAGGTGTCCCTCAACATCTGTGGAAGACTGGTCCCAGAACAGCCTCTCCACGCCCATCCCTGTGGATAGCCAAGGCCACAGGTACTCTAGTTCCTTATGTAAATGGCGTGGTACAGTCTGACCTACATACCCGTGAATTTGACCAACAGCCTGTGGATGTGCAGGGTGCACTGTACATAAGCACCTCCTGGGCCTGAAAGCACTCTGCCGCCTACACAGCAGCACGTAACTTAATCAGAAACAAGGGGGCGCTGAGGTAGAGTCCAACTTCTCAAAGAATCACCTGCTGGCCTGTTAAACCTTCCCCAGAGAGTCTCATGCGGAGGCTGGAGGGGCGGGCCCTGGAGTTCGCATGTCTAACAGGGCCAGATGATGCCTGGTGGAGGCCAGTTGCCATGGGGTTTTTACGGGTCTGGTGGCAGCCTTGGAAGGCAGAGGGCATGTTCATCTCCTGGGTGTGGTAATAAGATGAAGTAGGTTTTCTTGGGCCTCTTATAAGAGGGAGGTTTCCTAAGCTCAAGGTTTCTTGGCTGTGACAGATGCACAGCAGGTGCAGTGAGTTCCTGGGCAGGTGGGAGTCACTCCTCCAGACTTAGTGTGAGTATAGATATCTTTATATATACTTACATATATTTTCCCCAAAATCCTTGCTGCCTCGAGGTAAGACTCCTTTACTCCTTTAGCCATAAGGCAGGGGTACCCGTTCAGACATTCCACATCAGGTAACAGAATCCTTCCTAATGGTCAGTGATACTACAAGAGTTACAAACAAGGGCATCTCCCTTTCCCCTTTAGACTGGCCTAGGTTCCCCTCTTCTCTGCTTTCTAACTACCTATGAACAAATAAGTTCATTGGTAAATTAATCACCTTTAACCCACAAGCACCATCTAATTCAATTTAGACCAGCATTCTCTCAGCTCTTCAACTTAGGTTACTTTGGTGACACGGCTGTAGGATTTTCTCTTGTCAGCGGAGCTAATAATGCTGCGTCCTATAACTCTTTTAAGGATGTGAGAAAACAATAAACATGCCTATGAAAGCACCAGGCACAGCATCCAGCTTAGAGAAGAATATCCAGTGATGATTTTTAAATTGCTTTTGGACCTCTATGCAACTGAATGAGCATTGCATCGGAGGCCCAGAATGCTTCTCTGCTGTATTGGAACATGAGACTAAAGCAGCAGCCCCAGGAAGCTGCTCCTCAAATCTTGCTCCGGATCACTGGTGGCTTGTAAAGCAGTGGGAGGCAGAAGGCGGCGGGAAAGCTCCTGGAGAGGCAGCATTGGACAGCGTTTGCTTTTTGGCTCTTCCCGCACTGAGGGAAAGGAGAGAGACTGCCCAGGTTAGCACCGACACAAGTCCCTTTGTCCCCCCCACACTTGCAGACCTTGGGCTGTCAGGCAGCAGGCCTCTGCTTCCTCCCCACTCAGATGGTTACAGCTTTATTTAGGGTGTCACAGCACAGCGGGTGGGAGACCTCTTCTCAGCAAATGAGGATGTTTTCTGTGACTCGGGAACCCACAGAGTCCCCTTGTTGTTGTTACTGATGAACAATTCTCCTTTTTGGGGTCATTCTCCTTTTACTCAGCAGTGTTAATTTATTCTCACCTGTGCGTTACCAAAATCTGGAAGGCTTGACGTCTCTGTGGGAAAGTTCTGGCACTGTGTGTGGTTTACCTGCCAAACGGCACCCCTTTAGGGAGAGCTTCTACAGGAAAACCAAACCAGGGAGATCTCCGCTTCCCAAGATGTCAATAGCGCAATTTAGAGAGGCCATAGGGCCACCTGGAGGTCAGCTCTGGGAGGGCATCTAACACAGCTCCACAGGGATCCACTTGCCCCCTCCAGGTGGCTGCCTGAGCCATTGCTGGTGTGTTTGGACAGCTGGGCCCACTGCCCCTCACAGTCTCTGGGGAACCGCCCTCTTCCAAAGAGGGGGCATGTCCCCCCAGACCTGGGCCATTGACTGACAGGCAGACAAAGACACTGCTAGGATGGGACAGAAACCAGTCTATCCTGGGATTTCCCTTCACCTGAGAACATCCCCAATAAATCAGCTAAACCTGAATGCCTGTCTCTGGCTCTGCTTGGAGGGACAATGAGCCCTAGATGAGACCAAGAAAATCTTTAAAGGAATATAATCCCAATCTGTTACTGATAACAGATTTTTGTTCTATTTTGTTTTGTGGTCCTTCTTTTATTTATTTATTAATTTTTAAAAATTGAAGTATAGTTGATGTACAATATTATGTAAGTTACAGGTGTACAATATAGCGATTCACAATTTTTAAAGGTTGTACTCCATTATAAAATATTGGCTGGGCTTCCCTGGTGGCGCAGTGGTTGAGAGTCCGCCTGCCGATGCAGGGGACACGAGTTTGTGCCCCGGTTCAGGAAGATCCCACATGCTGTGGAGAGGCTGGGCCCGTGAGCCATGGCCACTGGGCCTGCGCATCCGGAGCCTGTGCTCCACAGTGGGAGAGGACACAACAGTGAGAGGCCCGCATACCGCAAAAAAAAAAAAAATATATTGGCTACATTCCCCATGTTATACAATATATCCTTGTAGCTTATTTTATACATACTAGTTTATACCTCTTAATCCCCTACCCCTATATTGCCCCTCCCCCTTCCCTCTCCCCACTGGTAGCCACTAATTTGTTCTCTATATCTGTGAGTCTGCTTCTTTTTTGTTATATTCACTATTTTGTTGTATTTTTTAGATTTCACACATAAGTGAAATCATGCAGTACTTGTCTTTCTCTGACTTATCTCACTTAGCATGATACCCTCCAAGTCCATCCATGTTCTTGCAAATGGCAAAATTTCATTCTTTTTATGGCTTGTGTATATATACAACAGCTTCTTTATCCATTCTTCTGTTGAGAGACTTAGGTTGCTTCCACATGTTGGCTATTGTAAACAGTGCTGTTATGAACATTTGGGGTGGATGTATCTTTTCGAGTTAGTGTTTTTGTTTTTCTTGGATATATACCCAGGAGTGGGATTGCTGGGTCATATGGTAGCTCTATTTCTAGGTTTTTGAAATATCTCCTTACTGTTGTCCACAGTGGCTGCACCAATTTACATTCCCACCAGCAGCATACATTGTGGCCCTTCTTTCAATTCGTGTCAACTAATTCTGAAATTCAGGCAACTGGAAAATAAAGTTGGTGATTTTCAACCGAGCTACACCATTGTTTCAAAAATTGTATTCCTAATCCTTAATATTCACTGGTGAACAGAAGCTAATATACTTTCCTGTTAAAGCAGAGCTGATAAAATGAATTTCTGTTTAAGAGAAGCATCCATGCTAGATTGTTATGCACAAGATAAAATAGAATTTAGTTATCACATTATAATTACAAAACAATAACATTAAAAAAATTTAAATCCAGGGGAAAATTCTGCCTTAAACTATTCATTGTTAGCAAAATCCGAAAATATTCTTTTTATCTTTGTTTTCTGGTTTAAAAGTTTTCATTTTTGTCACTGAAGATGCAATGTTAATATTTATCCTGAGGAAGAATGTTAAGTAATTTACATATTCTCCAGTCGTAAACAGCAGTGAGAAGAGTCTGACATCAATCAGTCAGAAGGCCATGAGGATGCAGAGCCGTTTATATATCCAGGCCATGTTGGTGTGTGCAGTTGTTCCCTTCCCACTCACATGGCCAGGCTTGGAGAAGCGATAGGGGAGGGGAACAGAACAAGTCAAGGGAAAACATCCACGTGTCACTGAGGGTGTCAGCCGATTCACAGACTCTATACGGCACATCCACCTTGCCATCTCTTCCACTCCCAGGGAGGTGATTTTTTTCTTCTACCCTTTTGTTCAAATCAGCTTTAAAAAAGGTGACTTGCCCTGGGTAGGTGTGGGGAAAATGACCTTTAAATTCTATTACCACTTGACTCCCAGGACTGTATCGAAAAAATGTCTCTATGCATCTGAATTGGTTTATTCTTTATAAATATATAGATTCTTCAATCATTTTCATAAAAACATCTTTTAAATAAAAATTTTATTCATTAATTATTGAAAACATGAAACACATAGGTACATAGTATGATGAATGTTAAGGAAACTTTTTATTAACGATATATTTATAGATCATACAAAACCTAAATAGAATTATTGGTTCAATTCAAAGGAAATCTTTTTTCAAAAAACTAAAGTTCACATAAAGAAAAACAGCAAATTAAAAAAAAATTTTATTGAAGTATAGTTGATTTACAATGTTGTGTCAATTTCTGCTGTATAACAAACTGGTTCAGTTATGCATATATATTCTTTTCATATTCCTTTCCATTATGGTTTATCACAGGATATTAAATATAGTTCCCTGTGCTATACAGTTGGACCTTGTTGTTTAACTATCCTACATATAATAGTTTGGATCTGCTAATCCCAAACTCCCAATTCTTCCCTCCCCCACCTCCCCTTCCCCTTGGCAACCACAAGTATATTCTCTATGTCTGTGAGTCTGTTTCTAGAAAAGTAGCTAAATTTTTAATATTTTTCTTTAGCTGACAAAGGGGCTTACAGAGATTTTAAAATAACCATAACTAAAATTCATCATTAGTGTATATTATTTAATGAGATAATGTATGTAAAAATTTAATACATGGAGCCCTTTATTATCGTTGCTCAGGTGACAACCAAAGTAGCAATGTATATGCTTTACTAGTGAAATAAGAATCGCACAGCATAACACTTCAAATGGAGGCCAATGACATACAACAGTGAATGCAGACAACCTGTCATAAACAGCTTGAAATAATAAATATACAAATAATTAAATATTTTGATTTATTTAAAATCAAAGTATGAAAGTGGGAGCCTCTGATATTCTGAAGATTCTGAAGATTCACGTGTTACATTAAAGAGTGAAACCACCATAGAGAGAGGGCTTCTCTGTAGGAAAAGGATTACTTCACTACTCAGAAAGCTTACATTAGAAACAAAGGACTGATCTTTCTTCTGTCACACTGCAGTGCCATGACACAAGACATTCTCCCAGTTATGCAGCCATGCAAACCTTGCCTCAAGGCCCAGCTCATGCACCATCTCCTCTGTCCCACCTTTGATTCTACGAGGCTGATTTAGATGTGTCTCCTGTTCTCCACTGTGCCCTCCATGAGATACTTTTCTTTGTATATTACCGTTTTGCATGTCTGTCTCCTCAAGGTCAGCAAATGTATTTTTTCACGTGCCCAGAATCCAGGATCACACTCAATGCCAGCTGGGTGAATGAGGAACCCATCTGAAGCACAACAAAGCCTTCTTGGTGAAGTTCTTCTCGACATCTACAGAGCAGAAATGGTGTTGTTTTGACCCTTCACGCTTCTGCTGGACTAGAGTAAACAAAGATCTTGTTCATTCCTATAAAGTACTTAATTAAGAAGAGTTGTTGAAATGTCAATAAATATTCAGAAGGGAGGTTTTCTTGGAGATAATTTGAAGGTCAAATGATCTGGTTGTGATAAATGAGAGCTGATGGTAGAGAAGTTATTAGTCATTCGTCTGGATGTGCTTATTAGTCCCTTAGCCGTCGTTAGTGCCACGTAGAGAAAAGAAAGGCTGGTGAGGCCCTGGAGAAGTTCAGCCAGCCAGTGGGCAGGAGAAGAAGGGAACTGGCTCCTCTCCTCTAGCCAATTTGCTCAGCTCCCAGGCTTCCTGGAGTCAATTAGGAGGCATAGATGTGCCCATGCCTGGGACACAAAGCTGTGGGATAAAAATATCCTGTGTTACGTGGGGCTGACTCCAGAACCAATGTCATATGAAAGCTCCCTTCAGTCAGAGCATCTTCTATCAACTGTTGTCCTCAACCAAATTGTAGAACAATACCAATTTGGGAACCAATTAAGGGAAAAATAAATGTCTGTGGCCTACACGATTGGATTTTGTGCCTTTTTTCTACTGTGATCTTGACACATTTCCACAAAGGAGCAAAGAGGGAGAGTGGAATAGGGAAAGTTAGTACCTATTAAGATTGCAAGTACTTTAATGTAATCTCTCATTAGGAGATGAGGATTATTATCATTCTGTACCAGACACAACTAAAGCTCAGGAAGACTAATTAATTTCTCCAAGGTAACATAGCTAGAAAGTATTTTGTGTCCAGGTTTTTTGGGTTCATCAAATGTTCTTACATATAATTCTAGTAACATTTTTCTAGAGCAAGAGAAAAGTTAGAGAAATTTGGTTCTTTCCTTTTATATCCATGCATTATTTGTCTTCTTTTCCCAGACACTTTCAAATAAGGTCTATGAATGAGTTCCTTCTATTTCCAAGAATTTTATTATTGTAAGCCATCATTTACAATGTTTATGATTATTTTTATTATGATAGTTATTTTTACATTTATAAGTGTGAGGATACAAATCTACCGTTTTACTTAGTTTAGTTTGCAAATAAAAATGATTCACATTAAATACCAATACCTCTTCTGGTTATTAAATGATTCCTCGTGTGTTATTTACTGATACATCAGTTGACAGAAGTGATACCAGTATCAATCCCACAATGTGAACTATGAATTCAAGGTAAAGGAAACATGTCTGGCTATTAAATTTCCCCCTCAAACCATTGATAGTGTCAGTATTTGCAATCAGGCAAAAATAAGGATTGTGAATCAAATTACTTTCCTAACTACACCAACAATTGCTTTGTTCTGGTTCTCAAGATTTTGTAATAAAATAAAAAAATTTTATTTCCAAATGTCATCACTTATGAAAAGCTTTTCCTAGTATACATTTCTATTTCATGATAGCAGAGACAGGATATAAAAAGGAATATATGCTTCCTGAACTTTTAATTGATCTGAATGAGCTTTCTTTTACTTGATTTTTTTGAGTCTATATTGCTTCCTTTTTTGTGGAGAGACCAAACGTCATCTATCTTCCTATTACTTCAGAGCTGCCTGATATCAGCTGCTTTCTTGAATCTTAAGCTTGGTTCTTTGTAGCTTATAAAACCTTTATTATTTTTTTATTTTATTTTATTTTTTTTGCCGTATGCGGGCCTCTCACTGTTGTGGCCTCTTCTGTTGCAGAGCACAGTCTCCGGATGCGCAGGCTCAGTGGCCATGGCTCATGGGCCCAGCCGCTTCGCGGCATGTGGGATCTTCCTGGAGCTGGGCATGAACCCGTGTCCCCTGCATCGGCAGGCGGACTCTCAATCACTGCGCCACCAGGGAAGCCCAAACCTTTATTTTTGATAACTGATTATATTGACTAAATGTCACTCAGAATCTCTGATATAGATCTTTGTTATTTTTATATTTTTAATTAAATATTCTCACCCTCCCCACCTCATAACTCAGTAACAAAGTCATTTTAGATTTTAGTAGAGCATTACATTTTATGTGACCACCCTGAGTTAAAGATTTACTTCATTAACATGACAGAGATTGCCAATGTTCCCTTACAACTGTTCTTCTTCCCCATCCTCACCTTCATAGAGGTACGGCCATGTAACTAGGCCGCAGCCAATTGTGGTACGTACAATTCTGAGATGTGTCATTAAAAGGGGAGGGGCCTGACCTTCCCCCACACCTTTCCTCCTTCCTGTTTTTTTAACCTCAGATAGTAGAGCTGGCATCTAGCCGCCAGATGAGCATGAGACATTGGAAGGACCCTGGGTCCTTGAAAATTTGGACTGTGATATTTGGGCTACTTCCAAATATTTTGAATGTGATAAAAATTAAACATATCTTACTCAAACCACTGTTATTTAAAAAAATTTTTTTTGCTACCAACCAAACTCAATTTTTAGTAGCTTTATTGAAATATAATTAATATACCATATAATTCTCCCATTTAAAGTGTATAATTCAATGGTATTTACAGAAGTGTGCAACCATCACTATGGTTAAACTTCAAAAAGATATTCTGTACCCTTTAGCTATTTTTCTGCTATGTACCCACCCCACCCCACACCAGTCCTGAGGAACCAATAGTCTACTTTCCTAGACTCTCATATGAATGGAATCATATAATATGTTTTCTTTTGTGACTGGCTTCTTTGACTTAGCATACTGTTTTCAAGGTTCATCCACGTTGTAACATGTACTTCATTCCTTTTTATGGGCAAATATTCCATTGTATGGATATACTACATTTTGTTTATTCATTCATCCATTGTTGGATGTTTGCGTTATTTCCACCTTTTGGCTATTAAGAATAATGTTACTATAAGTAATCATGTACACGCTTTTCTGTAAACATATATTTTCATTTCTCGTGAGCGTATACCTATGAGTTGAATTGCTGTATCAAATTGTAACTATATGTTTAATCACTTGAGGAACTGCCAGACTGTTTTCCAAAGTGAATGCACCATTTTACATTCTCACCTGTAGTGTATGAGGGTTCCAAATTCTCCACATCCTTGCCAACACTTGTTATCTGACTTTTAAATTCTATTCATCCCAGTGGGTATGAAGTGGTGATTTGGGTTTGCATTTTCCTGATGACTAATGTGTTTATTGGCCACTTGTATTTCTTCCTAGGAGCGATTTCTTTTCAGATCCTTTGTCTATTTTTCAATTGAGTTTTTGTCTTTTTATTATTGAGATGTAGGAGTTTGTTATATATTTTAGATACAGACGCTTTTAGATGTATGACTTGCAAATATTTTCTTGTATTCTATGGATTGTCTATTCACTTTCTTGATGGTATTCTCTGAGGCACAAAATTTTAAAATTTTTATAAAGTCCAATTTGTCTATTTTTTTCTTTTTCCATTTGTGCTTTGATGACAAGTCCAAGACTCCTTCGCCAAATCCAGGGTCATGAAGATTTACCCGTATGTTTTATTCTAAGAGTTTTACAGTTTTAGCTCTTACATGTAGCTCCTTGATCCACTTTGAGCTAATTTCAGTATATAGTGTGAGGTAAGGGTCCAAATTCATTCTTTTGTATGTAACTATTCAAATGTCCCAGCACCATCTGTTGAAAAGACTGCTCTTTTCCAATTGAATGCTCTTGGAACCCTTGTCAAAATCAGTTGACTATTGATGTGTGGATTTATTTCTAGACTCAGTTCTATTCTATTCATCTATATATCTATTCTTGTACCAATGTTATACTGTCTTGTCATTGTTTTGTAGTAAATTTTGAAATTAAGTGTGAATCCTCATACTTTGCTCTTCTTTTTCAGGATTATTTAGCTATTCTGGGTCCCTTGCAATCCCATATGAATTTTAGAAACATCTTGTGCATGTATATGGTTATCAGAGATTCTGATAAAGATTGTGTTGAATCTATAGATCAATTAGGGAGATTCGCCATCTTAATGAGGTTAAGGCTTCTGATCTGTGAACATGGGATGTTCTCCTACTTATTTAGAACTTCCTTAATTTCTTTCAACAATATTTTATACAGGGGGGAAGGTACAGGGAGGGAGAATTGGATAAAAGTAGTCAAAATTTACAAGCTTGCAGTTATAAGATAAATAAGTAACAGGGACATAATGTACAACATGATAGATATAATTAACACAGTTGTATGTTATATATGAAAGTTGTTAAAAGAGTGGATCTTGGGAGTTCTCATCACAAGGAAAAAATTTTTTCTCTTTCTTTAATTTTGTATCCATATGAGATAATGGATGGTCACTAAACTTATTGTGATAATCATTTCATGATGTATGTAAGTCAAATCATTATGCTGTACATGTTAAACTTAGTGCTGTATGTCAATTAATTCTCAACAAAACTCGAAGGAAAAAACAAACAAAAAACACAATGCTTTATAGTTTTCAGAGTATAATTTTTCACTTTGTTAAATCCATCCTTAAATATTTTATTCTTCTTGATGTTATTGTGAATGGAATTGTCTTCTTAATTTCATTTTTGGATTGTTCATTACATGTATAGAAATGCAGCTGATTCTGTGTTTTGATCTTATATCCTGCAACCTTGTTCAACTCATTTATTAGTTATAACAGGTTTTTAGTAAATTCCTTAGGATTCTCTATATGATCACATCATCTACAAATGGGGTTAGTTTTACTTCTTCCTTTCCAATCTGGATGCCCTTTATTTCTTTCTCTTGTTTAATTGCCCAGGCTAAAATCTCCATCACAATGTTGAATAGAAGTGGCAAGAGAAGACATCTAGCTTTGCTTCTGATTTTAGGGTGAAAAATACCGCTTTTGCACCATTAAGTATGATGTTAGCTGTGGGTTTTGGTAGATGTCCTTTATCAGGTTGAGGCAGACCCTCTGTTTCCAGTTTGGTGAATATTTTTTTAAATCATGAATGGGTTTTAAATTTTTTCAAATGTCTTTTCTGCATCTATTGAGATGATTGTGTGATTTTTATTTTTTATTCTATTCATATGATGTATTGCACTAATTTATTAAAACCAACCTTGGATTTCTGGGATAAGTTCCATTTTGTCATAGTATAGAATTCTTTTAATACATTACTGGGTTTAGTCTACTAGGATTTTTATATTCATATTCATAAGAGATATTGATCTCTAATTTTATTTCCTTGTGATACCTTTGCCTGGTTTTGGTATAAGGGTAATACTGAAATCATAAACTGATTTGGAAAGTGTTCTCTTCTACATTTTGGAAGAGTTTGTGAAGATTTGCTATTATTTCTTTAAATGTTTGGTAGAACTCAACCGTGAAGTCATCTGCATCTGGGAATTTCTCTGTGGGTAATTTAAAAAATTACTTGTTCAATTTCTTCATTTATTACAGGTCTATTTAGAAGGTCTATCTCTTCTTAAGTCTGTTTTAGCAGTTTATGTCTTTCTAAGGATTTGTCCATTTCACCTAAGTTATCTAATTTTTTGGTGTACAGTGGTTCATGGTTTTCCTTTATAATCTTTTTTATTTGTGTAAAGTTGGTAGTAATGTCTTCTATTTAATTTCTAATTCTAATAATTTAACTAGTTTCTCTTATTTTCTTGGTAAACTTGTCTGTTTTTTCAATTTTTTAATCTTTTGAAGAAGCTTTTGTTCTCATTGATTTTTCTGTATTAAAACTCAATTCTCATTATTAGAGACAGTCAGCTTTATTTAAATTATTTGTAAACCCCAGAGACATACTCAGAGTAAAAGTTACGCCTTGCAATAAATCTCCACAAATAATGATTTTTGTCTTAAATAGATAGGACATGGAAAGAGGACGTCATCTATCAAAGATTCAGGGCTCTGAAATTTATTTTTTCCCTTTAGCTCACATTTCTTTAACATTGGAGAAATAATACTATTTTTCTATTAAGATACTGTATATAAATCTTGTAAATAACCCAACATAGTAGATTCTACATAAGTAGTTTTTTTCTCCTTCTATTAAGAGACTTATTCTTTTGAGAGTGAAGAATAATCACTCTGGTGAATCCAGCAATTTTTTATGTTCATTTTGGTAAGTAAGATCATTTAATTTCTGAAACAATAATGCTAAATAATTTTTAGTTGGTTTATTTAAAACTATGAATATTTTTTATTCTAAGTCTTACTATTAGACTTGTCTTCTGAAGGAAAGTTTCCTCATTCAGAAAATTAGCAAAGGATCCATAAATGAAGTATTTGGCTAAAGTTATGACCAGATATAGGTTTGATGGGAAAAGAAATCCATTGCTAACTCAAGGCAGTGTACTGGAAAATTTTATTGTGTTCAGTCCGTATAATAAAGATAAGAGTAATTATTTGAGGAGAAAAGCCTTTTTGGAACCAAAGACTAGAATTTTATTGTGTCTAAAAAGCTGGTTTCCAAACCATTTGCTTCTGATTCATCTAAAGCATCAAAGCAGGGGTCTGCAATTTTTTTTCCTGTAAAGGCCAGAAAGTAAATAGTTTGGATTTTATAGGCCCATACAGTGGCTATAAAGGATGTTAGTGGAATGAGAAAGAGGTGTCCAAAAAGCTGAGGGGTTACTGGAAATCTCTATTTGGAACAATCAGTCCCAGCGGGTCTCCACACTAACCACCACTCCATCCCCTTCCCTCCAACCCATACAATGTGTATCATCACCAGGATAAAACAAGCAAATGAGCAACAACAAATAAGCACAGACATCTTTAATAAATACACTAAAAACAATTACCTATGAAGAGCTAGACTCCTAGAGAGGGCATAAGTAGCCCAGAAAAGAAAAGCCCTTTTTATTTTGGTACTGGGGTGCCCAGCATTTAGGTCACCTCTCTGCTCACTCTAAAATAAAACATTCCTGCTGAAGCCCCAGAAACATACTCAGACCACTCATTTAGTCTTAATAGTTACAGGAAAAAGCTGGTTGTAAAAGAGAAACACACGAGATATATGATACAAAGAAAACCAGATAAAGCTAACTCACAAAACATTTCACAAAAGGCCACCAGTTTTAGAAAGAAAACTACTGGCATAAAAAATACCACAATAAACAAAACAGAAAAATTAGTGTTAAAAATTAATACTTTGGGGATCCAAGAAAACCTTTGCTATTCTCAGTGAGATTTAAAAATTAGAGCAGCCTATACTAAGACAAAGATCAATATACAAAAATCAACTGCATATCCACTTACTAGCAACAATGAGAAATTGAAGTTTTTTAAAAAACTACATCATCCAAGAAATATTAAATATAAGGATAAACCCAAAAAAAGATGTACAAGTCTCTACATTTAAAACCAAAAACTACTGCTAAGAGAAATTTTAAAAGATCCAGAGCAGTGGTTCTCAGCCAACTGTCCATCCCTGGGGACATCTGGCAATATCTGAAGACACGTTCAGTTGTTACAACTGAGGAGGCAGATTTTGACACTGGATCTAGTGAGTAGAGGCCTCAGGGATGTGGGTAAACATCCTACAGTGTACAGAACAGTTCTCCACGACAAAGAAGTATGTAGTCCAAAGTATCAATATGCCAAGGTCAAGAAACCCACACTGTTAGGATGGCAGTTCTCCACAAATTGGTGCATAAATTCATTGTAACCCTAATCACATTATAAGAATGAATTTACATATTCATATATATATGAATATATAGAGAGAATGAACATATATATATATATATAGAGAGAGAGAGAGAAACAAACTGATTCTAAAATTTATATGGAAATGTCAAAACAAAGCCAGGGCTTCCCTGGTGGCACAGTGGTTGAGAGTCTGCCTGCTAATGCAGGGGACATGGGTTCATGCCCCTGTCCGGGAAGATCCCATATGCCGCAGAGCAGCTGGGCCCGTGAGCCACGGCCGCTGAGCCTGTGCGTCCGGAGCCTGTGCTCCGCAACGGGAGAGGCCACAACAGTGAGAGGCCCACGTACCGCAAAAAAACAAACAAAACAAAACAAAAAATGTATTATAAGTCTAAATGTAATACCTAAATCTATAAAACTTCTAGAAGAAAACATATGGAAAAATCTTTGTGACCTATAATTAGGCAAAGATTTTTTAGAAAAAATACCATATATATGACCCATAAACGAAAAAAATAGAAAAAATAAATTATCAAAATTTAAAACATATGCTTTCTGAAAAGCTGTTAAGAGAATGAAAAGACAAGCCATGGACAGGGAGAAAAAAGTTAGAAAACATGTTTGATAAAGGATTTTTATCTAAAATATATAAAGAACTCTCAAAACACAACAAGAAAACCAATTAAAAATGAACAGAGATTTAAACAAACCTTTTTTTAGTGAAGATAAAGAGATGACAAAAAACACATGGAAAGATGCTCAACATCATTAGTCAATAAGGAAATGCAAATTAAAATCAAAAGGAGATATGACCATGTAACTATTGAATGGATAAAATTAGAAATACTGACCATACTAAGTGCTGGAGAAGATGTGGAGAAACTGGAACCCTCAAACACAGCTGGTGAAATGTAAAACCACTTTGGAAAACAGTTAGGCAGTTTTATAAAAAGTTAAACCTACACCATCATAAAATCCAACTATTTCACTCTTAGATATTTACCCAAGAAAAATGAAAGCATATGTCTATGCAAAAGTTGTATATGGATGTTCCAAAAGTGGAAACAATCCAAATGTCTGTCATCAAGTGAATGGATAAACAAACTGTGGGTATCTGTACAGTGGAATACTACTCAGCAATAAAAAGTACAACAACATGTATGAATCCCAAAATAATTATAGTGAGTGAAAGAAGTTAGAGAAAAAAGAGTGTACTCTGATTTCATTTATATAAAATTTTAGAAAAAGAAACTAATCTTTAGTGTGGCATTTGTTGAGAGCACATTAGTTGTTGCTTGGGGATAGGAATGGGTGTCTTAGAGTAGGGTGGAGATTTACAAAGTGGTTCAAGTAAACTTTGGGAGGAATGAATATGTTCAATATTTTGAGTGTGATGATGGTTTCACATATGTCAAAATTTATCAAATTACACATTTTCAACATGTACAGTTTTTATATGTCATTTATACTTCTAAAAATATATTTAGAAAATGAAATAGAATTGTTAAAAGAAAAAGTCAATCACCCCAAACACATAGCTAACAAATGAAATGCTAGAACAGGAAAGAAAGGTTATATATTGAGGAGCAAACCATTAAGTACAAAATCTGAGTAGTAGGAGCATACGAAAAAAGACAGAGAGGATTTTCTAAAAAATAATATAAGAAAAGTGTCCAGAGCTCAGAGATATAGATCTTTAGATTTAGAGTTTCAACCAGGATCCAATACAATATACAAAAAAGACTCACACTAAATAAACCTTTCTGAAATATTAGAAAGATGTCCTAAAAGCAAGTTGAGTAGGGGCATGAGGAGTTGGGGGTTAGTGCATTTAAGTAAATTAGAATCAGCTGGTATGAAACTCATTATAAGCATCACTGGAATGTAAAATACAATGGTACAGTGATTTCAAAGTTCTGGGGAAATTACTTTCAATCCACGTCAATACCTAGCTAACTACCAATTAAATATAAAGGACCAGGGAATGAATTCAGGTAATCAAAGCCTCAGAAACCTTCTGTCTCATACCTACTCCTCAGACATTAACTGAGGATGAACTTTGGCAAAAAAGAAGAATAAAACCAGGAAAGAGGAAGCCATGGGCTATTTAGAAATATTGGAACTAATCCAGAAATCATAGGATGAGTTTTGCAGCAGGTCCAAAAGGCAAGCAGTTCTCATTTGTATGGGAAGTCAGTCAATGCCAAGAAGAATATTATCATTAAGAAAAACAATAACAAACAATAAACTTAATGACTAAGGTGGTAGATAATGTTATATACATGGTCAAGAAAGCATACCATTCTTTCTTAATTAAGAAAAAATAATGCAAATTAGAAACCTCAGAATGGATATTTATGGGTGATTGGGAGGGAATAAATCTAGGAAAGTCCTAATGCAAACATGCATGTGATAAGGTTTGGATCAACTAAAGTAGTGTAGGAAAAAGTAGTTCATTTAATCTGGACCTTAGGAATATTCTCCTTCAAATAGTCCTAGGAAGTCACTGGACTTCTAAATTGGTCTGAGCAGACTGCTTAGCTCTGCTTTGAATGATACTTATATACTTGATAACATCAAAGTTTTTCAATATTTTTCAACTTATAGAATAATTTATAAGTAAAATACTGAAGGCTGAAGTACAGTCACAGTGCTGAATGTAAAAGTTCTCAACCTCCATGAAGCAGTAAGAGATGACATCTCTCTTTTCATACATCCTCAACTGATCACACTTTCCAGGCAGAAAAACTCTTAACTATAGGAGTTCTGTTTTTTCCTTCTTCTAATATGTATCTTAATACATTCGACTGAAATACTAAACCTTGAACTGTACTTACTCAATGATGTGAGATGTTCATTACTTTTCAACCTATAGAGTTTATTACTTATAGAGTTTAGAATCACTCTATAAACATAATGTTAAACAGTAAAATCTTATGATTGTAGGCAGAATGTAAATGTTTTTGACCTTGATAATGTAAAAATATAGTTACAGTTAACAGAAGATGGGAGATAAACATGGCCTATAATACAGCATTTCAAGCCCCCTTGACAAGGTGAATGATTGTGCACAGCTAATGCTTCAACATGCAAGAGGAACAGTTGATTCTTCTATTTCAGGAAAGGAACTGGAAGTGCTAACATCAAGGTCTCAACTGCTCTGAAAGCAACAGGTAATCAAAATCACTTTTTAATTTTCAAAGGAGAAATTCCCAAAAAACCCAAACAAACAAAAAAAGAAGATAGGGCATGAGAAAAGGGAAAGGGAAATGCGTGGAAGGATGGGGCGTGAGCACCTTTACCTCAAGAATGGAGAGTCAAGCTGGACCCTAGGGAAATCAGAAATGCATTGCAAGATATTTTCTTGCAATCAATGGCTACCAGGGCCACTAAGTAGTTTCCTATTTGGTTTCAAGATGCACACACATACACCCACACCCACACCTGCAGCAGACGTCTTTTAAAGTCAGCCATTTTTGTGGACTGCATTTTTCTTACAGGTTCCCTTTACATTGCTTGCCTATGGATTCTAAGTGGAACCTATTTATATAAAAGGCAAGGGCCATGGAATGTGAGTCCCTCTAATACCAGGAGTGCCTCAATCGATAACCATTGCTGCTTTATTCCTATAAGGGGCCAAATGTCACAGGTTCCAAAGAGTTAATCTTCCCTGAAGAAGAGTTTTCCCATTCAAAGGAGAGTTGACATTCCCTCTCCTTTAGAAGCTGGTAAGAGGAGGTAAGAAAGAATTGTGAAATGGTGCCAAATGTGTACGTGGCCCATGGCAGCCACGTGGACCAGGAGTAAGTGGATTCTGGGTGGACCTTGCATTCAGTGAGGCTTTCTTTTTCAACCAAAAGTGAGATGCTTTTAAAAGAAACTTTAAGAAATTTGATCAAAATTCAAAAATCCTTTTTTCTGCAGTTATTGGTAATTTAAACTTGGCATCTGAATGAATAGTGTTGTAGCCTAATGAAGTGAGAAATGTCCCTACTGTGAAGTGCCAGTCCTAGACAGAGAATTAGTGTGAAATATGTCCATGTCAGCGTCCCAAAGTAGACGAGGGAGGTAAAAAACTTGTCCATAGGTTAGAAAATGTGGCATGTAAAGAATTACCAAAGACTGTATTATTTTGTTTAGAGTAGGCACATTGGAAGCTAAGCCTCTATTAAACCCTAGCTGGCTGTGGGACACTTTCCTTTTATATATAGCATATACATGTGAGCCAGCAGCATTTCAGGGGCCTAGAAATGTGTGTCAGTAAAAGTTCTGTATGGTTTGAGGTGTCTGAGCATCTTCGTTCATTCACTCACTCACTCAGAGACATTGCTTGTTACTCTCCCACTGGAGAGGAAACAAGGGAAATTGCTTTTTAGTCCTGAAAAGCTAAAGAGTAGGGACCAACACCACCTGTGCCAGAGCTTATTGGTAGGTTAGTTTCCTGGCCTTTAATATAGAAATAATTCTCTCTGAAATCACTTTTTTGAAGAGAGGAGCAAGGTGGATCTGTGTGTCTAGTTGTCCTTTGATGTTCAGAATAAATCACAATTTTAAAAAAATGTCATGGTTCAAATTGGTCTCATACAGTCAGTTTTGAGCTTATTTCTTTTTACTTTCAGCATAATTGAAATGGGAATGTATGACTAAAAATACCTAGAATTAAAATAACCACACTAGTTTGAAAATAGACAAGGGGAAAAAAATCACCCTTCACATTGAAGTCAGTCCTTTTTTAATAAATTTGAAGTCATTCATCAACAAGTTTCATATTGTATCTATCACTCAGTTTTGCTGTTTTTTTCATGTCAAATAATACCAAAAAAATTACATCAATGTGCTTAAGCAAAGTTGGGTTTTAATTGATCTTTACAATGAAATGAAATCAATGCGGGAATTGATCATGACAGCAATCGCCTATTCCTATTAGAACAATCCTGTACTTACCTTGAACACACTCACTGACTCATGAAGTAGAAATATGAGACAAGAATGACAAAATTGTTTCTGGGGCTTGCCCTAGGGAGAGGCATGGTACATGAGTCACTCTCTGGGAGGTTGCTATTTACCCAGGTGCTGGGAATTTCAGGAAAACATGGCACCTTTCAATGCAGTAGAAGAGGTAATAATCAATCCAAGGCACACTAGTTGTGTCCTGGGAAAATTTAATCCACCTGGGCAGCTCTTTGCTCCACGATTCAATGTTGCCCTGGCCAATAGCTCATGTAAGGTGAGAGCTGGACTCTATTCCACAAGTAACAAAATATTTCACTGATTGTTCAGTTTTGCTTACATTAAAATGGCCCTAAATATGAACTGGTTTTCAGATGGAGAGCTAAATTAAGAATTATGGGATGGTTTATCATTTCAAGCCACGAGATTCAAAGTTGGACACATCCTCTTTTTTAGAAGACACTATTGTGGGACAAACACCAATGGGATTATCTATGAGATGCTGAAAATGAACACCTCCAGCTGCAGTATGCCTGTCCCCTTAAAACCAGTCCCCACGTGCTTGGCATCACCTCTGAGAGGATGATCTCCTTGGTGAAAACATTAATCCCATAGCTGGACAGTGAGAAGTGTCTTGATGTCAACGACTGAACATGTCCAAAGTTCTGGGTGCTGGCACTAGAAACACATGGTACTACACATATACATGGGACAGGAACATTATCATGATATACACTGAGGTCACTCAGATCAGAGGAAAACAAGTGGGTCATGGTATAGACAGTGAAACCCCCTACAGTCCTGGGGCTGGTGAACAAGAACAATACTTGTTTTAAAGATTACTCTGTGTTATCCATCCTTCTCTGTCGGGATTTTATGTAGTAGGGCTCTGGGATTGTCTTGAATATACTTATATTCGAATATGGGTAATAACAAACTCATAACAAGATTCTTCTGTATGCTTTGAGCCCCTGTGAAGCATTTTGGAAAGACAGGGCTATGTAGAAAATCAACTTTTTATTACGTTCAGTTGTTGAGAGATACCATTAGATTCCAATTTCAACTTTTCTCTCCTTACTCAAGAGGTCTGGACGAGGGTAACAACCACCTCACATTATGCCAGGGGTCCGCGTTCAGATTCATCAATACACCACACTCACTGGCTCCAGGAACTGCTGTGCAGTAATGAAAGGGCATCGTAATAGAACAGAGAGCCAACCTCGACTCTCTTCTGGCAGCACAGAGTTCTGCTTCTCAACATTTCTCACAGCTTTTAAAAATGGAGAAGCTATAAAATAATTTTATTAGAAGAAGAGTGGTTTTCTTCTAAAATGGAGTAAAGCAAACACATACCCAAGGATCTCAAAAAGTTTTTTTTTTTTTTACAGAATATATGTAATTGTGTGTGTGTGCACGCGTGTGTGTGTAGTTACAAACACTATTTATAGTATAGCTATTATGTTTAACGTCATTGCAGTGTCTACAAAGTTGTGGATCCCAGTCTCGGTGCCAAATGCATATAAAAAGCTCAAAAGCTATTATGACTATACCATGCAAATTTATATCCAGAAAATCTTGGGACGTAGACTGCAGTTCTTCTGAGCCCCACGGGGTCTCTGCTTTTGACAGTTGGGTACCTTAACTATGCATCAAAAACATTTTGAATCACTTTTCTCCCAGAAAGAATTAATGTCACAGTTCTGAATATATAAATTGTACATTTAAATCAACCGTTGACACTTTTGTCCATGTTCATTTGCATTTTGGGGTCCCTCTTCTGCATGTGGAGCTCACTCCTTGAATCACTGATACAGAAGAAGATACCTGAAGTATTGAAAGGGATAAGGTCTTCACAATGTCCTTTTTTTTTTTTTCTTTAACATGTTAACAATGATAAGGCCACTTACAAGGTTTTGCCCAATCTGTTTAACTTTTAGGATTCCCCCATTGTTACCCATGAAAAAAAATTGTCAGAAAAAAGCCAAGGAACAAGAAGTCACTGGCTAGTCTCCAGATAAAAGTAAAACCAGAGAGCAGTGGTTGGGAGAAGATGCTGAAGAAAGATAAGAATGAAAGAGGGGAAAGGGTATAAAAATTGGTCACTGCTTCTAGCATGAGACTTTGTGGTCTGTGTACTACCTGATGGTGGGTTTGACCTGTTACAAACTCTTACAAATTAAAGGTTGTCATCAGCCACCAAGGTAAATCAAGTAGTGGTCAGCTCCTGGGGATAGCCCACAGCACATACACCTGCAAGGAGGGTGGTACCCCTACCAGTGGGGAAAACTGGGGTCAGCTCTGAGAATACTGGGCGAGACTCTGGTCATTGGTTTTGGATAGAACAGAGAGGGTGAGGCATATGTGGCATTTTGGGATAAAGTATTAATTTAGCAGTTCTTTCCTGAATATTTTGCTTTTTTGTTTCTCCAAATGCTTAACTTCACTGTGACATCTGTTTGCACAACTGTAGTCATTTCAGTTTATGGATGCCTGTGATAGAAATATTGTTTACAAAAAATATATCATCTCTTTTTTTTTCTTTAGAAAGATCTCATCTAAATAGTAAGTTAAGGTTGCATCTATGAAACCGGTGCACCTTGTCTTGTTTCTACGAGCTTTAAAAAGTCCAAATACTGATGAGGCTGTGGATCGGAAGGAACCAAAAGTGACTGTGTTTGTTGTCATGTTGCTCTCCTTTGCCTCAAGAGAACGGTCATGGGTCCCTGGGTGATGCATGGTGTGGACTGGTCGTGTTCCTGCAGCATCCTAGTTACACTAGGAGTAGTTGGATGTGCTTGTGAAATATGTCAGATATAGAAATAAAGGCATGAGGATGTTTCTTGGTTTCTGAAATTGAACAGAAATGTTTTTCGTTTCGATCTTAATTCTAGAGAACAGAAAGTAGTTACATCACAGAAAGAAAATATGACATCGCATGCTGCCATGATAGCAAGAGTAAGAAAGAAAATCTTGGTAAATATACATATATATGCATATTATGCAAATATATTTGATATTAACATACAATGTTATGAGTGATTGATAACTTAAAGACAAGGGGGAAATTCATCCTAGATGGTTTTACTTTAGAGTAACAAATAACCTGAGACGTCTAAGCTTTCCGTTAGATACCAGGCCTAGAAATCCATAAGAGATGTAGAGCACGTGTTCACTGACTGAAATGTCAACTCAACTTTGCCAAAATGTGCTGCCGTGTCCCACATGATGCGGAAGCTGGATCCACTCCAAGTGAGCAGAGAAATACACTGTACAGCAGAGTACTTACAATGAGATGCCATCCATCCCCGATGGGCTTTCAAAAGATGGACGTGCAGACATCAATGTGGGCTCTACCTATGTTTAAGAAACAGGTGAGCGCATACCAGAGGCTCACCCCACCCATGGAACCGTACAGAAAAAGTCTGCCCCACAAAAACAAATCCCATTGCCAAGAAAGCCAAAAAGCCTTCACTTAATAAACTGAAAGAGAGGGTATGAAGTGTGACTGGTTTTAAACTAGCAATACCACTGTATGAGTTTTCGAAGAATAACTAAGTTTCTTCCTGATTTTTAAACTAAAACATCTAACTAATGATAGTAAAAGACACATTTTGGGATGATATTGTGTTTCGCGCCCTCATTCTCAAGGCATAATATTTAGACGATGCTTGTCCCTTTCAATTAAAAAAGAAAAAACTATGACTTTCTTTAATATGCATCCTGTGTTAAATTGTCCATAGCTGCAAAATGTATATATGTATGTGTATTTGTTTGACATACACATGGGTACTTACACCTGTGTGTATAAACATATATACATACATCCTCATATACACGTGTATTTTATATATATGCTGAGAAAGTTCACATATATATACAATTGCGTATGTATATATGTGTGTGTCTGTGTGTGTGTGTCTGTGTGTGTACAGGTATAAAAACTTGACAGGCAGAGTAATATTTCACTCAGTGTTAAATGAAGTCTTTGAAAAATCAAGTACAGTCACTCAGTTAACATAGTACAGCCAGTAAACTAAGTTGAAAAGAGAAAAAGTGAATGGAAACACGATCCGGGACCATCTGTCTATGGCATTCACATCGGTTAGATCAGGGATTTTAATTTTGAGCTGTGAAGACCTCCTCCGTAGATGGGTCTTCTTGTGCGGGATGCTTCTGTCCCCCATGTGTCGCCCATGCCCTTCCCGAGGCATGCTCTGTTTCCTGTACTGGATTCCTGAGTTGTCAAAGGATATTGCTGAATTCCTGGTATCACCAATGCCACCTGTGACCTCATTCATTTCATTGTGAACCTCTAGCGATGTTAACAGAATATTTCCATGAGCATCCACCTAATTGGAAGAAAACACACATTGTTAGACAGCTAGCATAGCATGCCAATAAACCTAATTTCTACATACAAACCCAGGACAGACTTACGTCATGCAGCCATGTCACATATAGTATGAGAAATTGCACATCTGTCAAAGCCAGCACTCTAGTTTAGTGGAAAGTGTCATTTTGTGGGCTTAACTGCAGGTTAGAGTTTTGATTTCCTTGATTTAAAAATTCTCATGTAGAAAATTAGATAAAATAAGGGGGCCCTTTTCAAACTGAAATTCCACATTATGGGTACAAGTCCTTATTGAAGACAAGATTAAAGTACAAATGTCTTTCAAGATGTTAACAGGTATTATAACCATTTTTCACAACTATACACTGGATAGAAACTATACTCTCCCATTCTTCTTTGGAAGTTGATTTGTCTCCTTTTCTGATGGTACAAAAATATCCAAATTACCATGAAGAAACAAGCGAGTACTGTGATGAATGGACACACCTAATGACCTTGGTGGATTAGATAAAGACCCCCACCCAAATACAATATCCCCACTCAATTCCACTCCTGGCAGGAGACCTCCTTTTTAAGAGCTATATTTAAGATAGGCTAAAGTCCTTTCTTACATTGGAGCCAAACTTTAAAATAACATTTTATTCTGTGCTAAATACCACTTCAGACCTTTCATGATGACGCCAATGGTCCATTTTACTTTTTGGTCTGCCACTAAACTTTCATGGAGCATGCCTGAAGCTAGGCCTTAAGGTAGATGTACAGGAGGTGAGGTTGGGAGAGAAGACTCCCAACACGAAGAGTAGGGGTCCGTGCAGATCTCTGAGTGGTGCTTGGACTGCAGGTAGGATGGCCCCAGACACCAAGGTTGTCTAGACACAGGAAGGGCTGCCAACATCCCTGGGCCACTCAGGCTCTGGCACAAAGGCACAAAAAAAGACTCAGAGGTGCCCCCCCCGCCCCCCCTTGGTTTGAGAATACCACTCAATTATGCTTGGGGAAGGAAAGGTGTGGTCATCAGGATGTCACCCCTTTCTCCTTAGACCTTTGAGTATGTTATGCAAAAGGGACTTTGCAAACATAATTAAGGTCATGGACCTTAAAATAGAGAGAGTAGCCTAGATTATCCAAGTGGGCCCAATCTAATCACATGAGACCTTAAAAGCAGAGAACTTTCTCCAGCTCGAAGCAGAAGAGAACGTCTGAAAGATGTGGCAGAAATTGAAAGCCAGGAGAATTTGAAGCGTGAGGACTGGATTCACCCTTGATTGAGAACTTCAGGGAAGGCCTGAGAAGAAAGGGGCAGCCTCTAGGAGAAAAGATGGGCCCTGGCCAACAGCCAGCAAGGCAACGGGGACCTCAGTTCTACAACCACAAGGAACCATGGTACCCACTGAGCTGGCCCCACTATACCCAGACTTCTGACTGACCCAACTGTGGGATAACATTTGGGTGTTGTTTTAAGTGTTAAGTTTGTGTGGCTGTAATCAAAACTACTATAGGACACAAAAGGGAAGATTTCAGAGGGGTGATGAATTTGAACTGGGCCTCAAGAATGAGTAGAAATTTCTCAGGCAAAAAGCCAGAAAAACATACATACAAAGCCTTGAAGAGTGGCTGAAGTATTTTGAGATGGACAAACTAGTGGGACTCAAATCCTGGAGAGAATGGATGCACATGCTCAACTCCTGGCCCATGCTCAGCTGGAGATAGAGGAGGTGACTGTCATTCTCATCCCTGTCAGCATCTACCTATCACCTTATCATTACAGGAAAGAAAACCTGGTGGTGAATGGCAAGCAGATGAGAGTCAAGCCATTAAAGGAATTTCACCTTTACCCTTTAGGTAATGAGAAATAAAAGTGATTTCTAAGTGAAATAGTGACACATTTCTGAAACCCAACTTAAGTGGCAGAATAAAGAATAAAAGATGGATTTGAAGGTAGAAAGTGAAGAGACAGACCCTAGTTGGTGTGCACTGCACTGGTCTCTGTTCCTTGAGGGCAGTCTGGGAGCGAAATGCCAGGAGGTGGTAACTGCTCCCCGCCAGCCACTGAAACCCATCCCAGCATTTCCTCTAGACCACGCAGGACACTCAGTGATGCTTCACCACCACCTGGTCATTTCTGCATCTCTGCAGTTAAGAAGGTGAGAAAGGAGTGGAGAGAGAGTTACTCATCACCCTACTCCCACCCAGCCTCCTGGCCCTTCCTGAGCTCCCTGAAGAAATACTCGCAATGTGGACTCAGGGTGCAGCAGCTGGCCCATGTTAGCCTGGGTTGGGCTCCGTGTTCCTGCATGATGAGTGAGAAGGGCCAAGGTGGGATGGACTGTGGTCTACGGTCTCCTGAGAATGGAAGACAGCCCACCTGGGGGTGCCGGGAGACACGAATAGACCAAGATACCATTCGTATTAGGGAGAAGGCTTTTCATGGAGACCCATTCTTGGGGAAGAAGCAGAGCACTGCCAGAAGAAAATTAAAGTTTTATTATTTTTTTATTCTAAAATGGAGGTTAAAATTCTAATGGGGCTTGTATCTCAAAAGTACCAGGAATAGTAGACCTTTGTAAGGACTTGTGTTCTGTATCTGTTCTTTTCATCATCTCTCCCTGGAATGATTGGCAGTAAAATCCTTACAACAAAAAAGTCTATTTTCCTGTTTGGGGGATCAGTGAGGCATCCATCTGGTGGTTTGGAGCTGAGTCATGTGGGAGGAGCAGCCCAACAGGTAAATGAAGGTGTGGCTGAAACAGGAGGAGACAGCAAAGGAAAGGCCAGCAAGGGACTGGGCAGTAGCATGTCCTCCGTAGAAACCACCTAGGAACTGGGGATGTGCTGGGGCCACCAGAAGACATCACCTTCCCTAAGAAGGGGGTGGTCTGGACCTGCTTCGGAAGTTGTGGGCAGTTGGCCCTAAGGCAACAAGGAGGTGAGGGTGATGGGCAGATTAGCTGGCCTTTACTGAAATGCACGGAGGAGTAAGAGAAGGTCCTTGCCCTCAAGGGGTGGAACAGGTGAGAGCTTCAAATAATCAGCAAATGCATTTTAGAAGGTACTGCCTATTGCCCTTAAAGCACATTTTAAAATACATGCCAACAATTCCATCTCTGTTCTAGTTATCAAAAATGCCATATGCAAATCTCCTTTTATCAAAATCTAGGGGATTGTGATGAATGACTTTGTAGAACAAAACACCAATAAAGGAATGTCTACTATTAAAGAAGGAAAGGAGTATTCTGTGATACGTTTATTAGGTAGAACTTTGATGGTTCTAATGACGCAGAATTTCACCTGGCTTTAATTTTATACATAGTAGCGTGAAGTAATAACCTATAAGGGAAAAGAATCTGGAAAAGATTCTTATGTATGTATACATTCATATTTGCATGTATAACTGAATCACTGTACAGTATACCTGAAACTTACACGATATTGTAAATCAACTATACGTCAATAAAATTTTTTTAAAAAGATATAGTTCTAAATAGAAAAAACAAAAGGTACATTTATGAACCTTCCCCCCCCTTCCCACTAGAAGAATGAGAAAACACGTGGCTTCAGTGGAACCAGATGACAAACACTACTCATTCATGGACACACATTCCCTGAGCACTTACCACATCCAGCCCCAGTGTGCACCTTTTGGTAGATGCAAAGAATGGGATGCTGTCTAGGACAGAAGGCACAGTGGCCACATGAAATGTGACCTGCTATCTATCTCCGAAGCACAGAGCATGTGCCCTGGAGGTTAGAAGAACAGGGACAAGACCACCTGCTTGGAGTGGGGATTGTCAGAGGCAGGATGGGAACAAGTGGTAGACAAAATCAGGAAAACATCATAGAGAAGAGCATCTGGGTTAGGTCTTGAAGGAGGGGAAGATGTGGACAAAAAAGAGAGGGATTCTGGGAAGAGGGAATCAAAGGCAAAGAGATAATAAGGTGTATGGTGATTTCAGGAAGCGCATAGGCAGAGTGAAAAAAACATAAGAAGTAAGGTCAACTGGATGCTGAGTTGATTTTTCAAGATTTAATGACAAATCTGTACGAATCAGTATCCTGTCTTCCTTTATCACTTGTGGCCAGTTTTGTGCATTTGGAAAAGAACTTCGGAGGGTGGGTCTAAGTCTGCACTCTTGGATTCCAGTGAAGGAAACCCACCCTGAGGGAAGCCGAACCTGATGTTGTCAATGTTTACAAAGTTGGGGTGCCAGGGTTATCTGACACCTGTGGCTGCCTCAAAGCTGTTTGAGAACCAATACGGTTGCATCGCTCCATTTCAGAGTGGGGTGAACAGCTACAATGGAACAATCATGTCAAAAGGAACTTGAACATATACATGGAATTAATAAGAATTTAGAGTAAATTAGTTTGGCTGCTTTTGACATAGTTTTACATTTGCATAATTTTCATTTAAACGTGAACCAGTGTGTAGAAAATTTACACTGAAACTACTAGAAGGTATTTTTTTTCTGCAAGAATTAAAGGGTTACTAAAATCTTTTAAATCTTAGAAACCAAACATTTTAAACAAATATTTCCAGAAGAGATGCTAATGTTTTCCTATCATCTAGAATTTAAATCTTAAAACAGATGGGATTGTAAAAATGTCCTGTATAGAATGACAGTGATGACTTGTAATTTCTGAAGCATTTCATGAATACTACTTATTTTGAGGAGTTTGTCTCATATCTACTATAATTAGATTCATTGATTTCAATGTAGTTTTTCTTCCCACTTCAAAACCTGGACAGGCAGAAACATTCAGAGATGAAAAACATCTCATGTGGAATGTATCCTAGAGGGATTTTCACTTTTTCCAAGAATCTGTCACCAGATTGGCACACTGTTGACGTCTCATTCTCTACTAACCTTCAATCTTCAAAATGAGTAAAATACTCTAGTTTCAGGAAAATAAGGAACTATTTATCATGTGAGAAATGAAATCTTGCTCTTTAGTAAGAGGAATGATGTCAAGCCTGCAGCTCTGATTCCTTGGCAAGACTTTCTGCCATTTCATGAAATTCAAATACCATTTGGTCAACTTGCAAAATATCACAAGGCTTGTAACCATAATACATGCATTACAACCAAAGACTAACTCTTGGGTATAGAAAAACTCAGGAACAAACAGAGGTTAAGCACAAATAAATTAAGGTCAGGATTTTCACTGCACCACTGATCTGAGGATAAACTGACTATGTGAACACTGCCACTAAGTTAAAATAGAGTTCAATCACTAAATTTAAGGAAAATCTACTCATGGTCTGACATTAGGTTCAATAGCGTCATGGTCACGTTGGTGGCCTGCAGAGCCCCTGAGGACACCACCCTGAGATCTCTCACAGGACACAAGCAAAGACAATGACAGTACAAGTCCTTGCTGTCACCCAGTGTCCATCAGCCCAAGAAAAGCTTCAGCCCCCGAGCCTCTTGGCTCCCAACTATGACAGAGGGGCTCCTTGAGGCCATTGCTGGCCATACTGATAAACAATCCCAAGAGATATCACTGAAAATGAATGAGTGAATAATTATAATTACAAAGAACTCTTGAAACTGTTGGCCTGTGCATAGTGCCATTTCTGTTTTGCATTAAATTTTTTATTCTTTACTTTCTTTTAATTCATTCGGATCATTTGATATGAACTTTTGGGAGGTGCATTTCTACTTTAAAATTATCACTAAATTCTTAGGTGTGGTCAGCAACAATATTTTAAAATTGAAGTACAGTTGATTTACAATGTTTCAGTTATATAGCGAAGTGATTCAGTTTTATATATATATACACATATATATGTATATACATACACTCTTTTCCATTATATGTTATTACAAGCTATTGAATATAGTTCCCTGTGCTATACAGGGTCCTGGTGGTTTATCTATTTTACATATATTAGTGTGTATCTGTTAATCCCAAATTCCCGATTTATCCCTCCCCCCACTTTCCCCTTTGGTATCCGTATGTTTCTTTTCTATGTTTGTGAGTCTATTTCTATTTTGGAAATATGATCATTTTATCATCTTTTTTTTTTAGATTCCACATATAAATGATATGATATTTGACTTTATCTGTTTGATTTACTTCACTTAGTATGATACTCTTGGGTCCATCCATGTTGCTGCAAATGGCATTATTTCATTCTTTTTTATGACTGAGTAATATTGCATTGTATATATGTACCACATCTTTATCCATTCATCTGTCGACGGGCACTTGGGTTGTTTTCATGTTTTGGCCATTGTGAATATAGCTGCTATGAACACTTGGGTGCATGTATCTTTTCGAATTAGAGTTTTCATCTTTTCCAAATATATGCCCAGGAGTGGGATTGCAGAATCATATGGTAACTCTATTTTTGGTTTCTTAAGGAACCTCCATACTGTTCATCATAGTGGCTGTACCAATTTACATTCCCACTAACAGTGTAGCAGGGTTCCCTTTTCTCCACACCCTCTCCAGCATTTGTTGTTTGTAGATTTTTTGACGATGGACATTCTGACCAGTATGAGGTGATAACTCGTAGTTTTGATTTGTGTTTCTCTAATAATTAGTGATGTTGAGCATCTTTTCATGTGCCTGTTTGCCATCTAGTCAGCAACAGCTTTTAATGCGTACCTTTAAGAGCATCAAATATGCATTTAAAACTAGCATACATGCATTTGTATGTCTGAGCTGATGTCTACAATTACAGATTTTTAAAAATATGAACATGCAAAGGCTTTAAGAAAACTGTTGGGAAAACAGAAACAAATTTTCAGAAAAGCAAACAGTAAAAATGGACTCATGAATTTTCCTCTGCATCTGATTTATAATATATTATTTCTACATTCTGCTTAATTTCGTCTGTGGATTTAGAGATTTGGGGGATTTTGTTTCCTTTTGTTTTAAATTTTAAGCTTCACACTCAAAAAGATATTTCTGTAGCAAAACAATTTAACCTTTCTAAAGAGTGTCATTTAGAAGAAAGGAAATAAAATTTAAATCTGTTTAAATTATGAGGGAATTTGGAAAAACAGCATTGTATGTGTCTGCGTGTCTGTGTAATGGAAAAAATAATGATGTGATGAATTCTAGTTTCCTTGGAAACAGTATTACTAAAGTATACTGTGTATGCATAATAGGATGTGGACTAATTTAGAAACACACCAGTATGGTGCTAAGTATAGTTTCCAGTAAGAAATTCAGGGTCATGTTGCCTGTGGAAGCCTGATTTTATTCACAGATCCTAGTTTCTCTGACCAAGTCTATTTATGTGTTGCTGAAAGGATAGGAGCCATTTACAGCCATTTACCTTCACTCATTCATGAACATCCAGGGACCTATTCTGGGCCACTGGTGGGCCACAGGCACAGCACTCCTCCAGGGAGCTTCTGCACCCCTGGGAGAGGCTTGGGCCGGCAATGCACCAAGAGCACCAGAAAGAACAAGGAAACTTCACGAGCTTGAGAAATAAGTATGTTTAGTAAGAAGAATTTAAAAGTGAAGAAATATAGCAACAAGCCCAGTATGTAAACGGGTGGAGGTCTATTTTTGAGGACTTGAAGGGATGCAAGAGGTAAAAGGATAAAGATAAAAATTTTATGGAAACGACAATGTGCTTTCACTAAAATAGTATTTATAATTGCAATAACATATTCCTTTTATTAAAAAAATAAACCGAAATGACATCTAACTGCAAACTTTGTAATTGGAAGGATGTAAGCGTGAGATGAGGGGGGCTGGAGAGGGACCTGATTGGTGCCCCCTCTCTGGGTTCAGAGCCCATGGGTCCTAGAGCAGCTCCCTGATTGGCCGCTGCTGTCCTGGGCCGCTTGCCTGGCATTTTGCAGAACACAGCCAGCAGGGCTGGGCCAGGGCAGATGCACGAGAGCCCTGGGACAGTGCACTGCTCCTGCCCTGCACTAGGGACCCTGAACCAGGGCAGATGAGAGAGGGGGCTGTCCACACCGTGCAAAGAACAACAGCATGCTGGCTATCACATTTGTAATTTGATCACTGAAGGAAAACTGCAACATTGTTGAAAATGCTTTTGACTGTCAAGATTGGGCCCCACACCCCAGAGATCCATTCATTCCTATATCTTTCCTTTTCTTTTCACAGGAAACTGGCACGCTTTTGGCTTCTCCAGTTTCTGCACCAATTTTGCTTTTCTATAAAACTCAGTGACTTGCAGACGCCACCTTTCAGGCTACAATCAACAAGCCTGCATCACTCCTACTCAAAGGCCGTGATGCCGCGGCGTCTGCAGGTCTGGGAAAGGCAGAGTGGGGGCGGCCGAGGCCGAGAGGCCTACCCGGTTGCTGTCACCCTTTGAACGGTCATTCTTTGCCTTGGCGGTCTTTTCCGCAAGCTTCTTCTGCCTTTGAGGGCCTCTTCCAAAGAAAATGTAGTTGACAAAGGCATACTCCAGAAGGGCCAGAAACACAAAGACAAAGCAGCCCATGAGGTACATGTCAATGGCTTTGACATAGGGGATTTTGGGCAACGTCTCCCGAAGATGTGTGTTGATGGTCGTCATGGTCAGCACGGTGGTGATCCCTGTAAAAGAAATGGGAGCGTGAGAGGCTGCAGGTCCACCGCTCAGTTCCTCACTTTTCACTTTCCTGCTTTATTTTCTCAAACAGTGTGAAGTAGTTGAAAATCACGGTTGAATATTGTTGGGTGATCGAAACACAACAGAATATAGAACACACAGTTTGCGCGGCAGGTCACATCTCAGGCTGGGGAGTTAACATCTCTTCCCTCCCCGCGCCACCTGGGAGGCGCCTCCCACTGCACCTGGCCCGTGGACGGAGGTGGATGGAGAGGGGTTGGGGACAAGGCAGAGGCTGCCCTGCATGAAAGCTGTAAGAAATGAAAATAAACCCGGAATTTATCATAAAACACTAAGTGTCTGGGTGAGAAGTTTCTGGGAAGAAAATGAATCTGGGGAATCTAGGAAGGCCATGTGAGGCCACTAGTGAAGAAAATGATTCTTACCACAAGGCCTTAAAGCAAGGGGAATGAGGCAATGACTTAAAGCTGCTAAGGACGGGAACCAGTCCTTAGCTCAGAGAGGGAATGTTCGAGTGTAGCTCCGGAGAACAGATTACCTCACATAGCAACTTCCCACCCCAGCTAAGAAAGAGGCTAATAAGCTGTGCAGCACATGTTGGCTGTGGGCAAGGGCTAATGATTTTACCCAAAGTATAGGATCTTACCATGCTCTGGGGCAAGTGGCCAGATCTCTGTTGGTATTTTTTTTGTTGTTAAATGTCATTATTTTGAATTCTTTAGATAGTATCAGGTGAATAATACCATTTTTCTCTAAGGGAGCTCAGTTTAGTCTCTAAAAACATGTAAGGACCATATTTTGTAATTCTCCCATAGCAGTGGGCATGTTCTTGGTGTATAAAGATTCCATATGGGATGATTTGAAGCCACAGAGAGCAGGGGACCCATTGGCTCATGACATGACCAGAGCTGCTGAGCTGAATGAAGCTACATGTGTGGGAATGAACTGCATCACTCACTTCTCAGTGGCACGGGCATTACTGCAGCTGACTTGCTCTCTTTGAGACAGTACTTTTGAAATATTAAGAAGTCTCAAAAAAGTAAGGCAGCTCCAAAGAGCCAACTCTTTTCTACCCATTTGACTGGTACCATGGAATGTGATTACTCATGTGTCTTCCAGGACCCAAAGGAGAGGGTCATTGCCACATGAGGACTTCTCTCAAGGAGACTTGCAAGGTGAGAGCTTCAGCCATGGTCCTTCAGCCGTAGTAACCCAGAAAACCAATGATGTCCCCTAGACCAGCAGGCAGTGCAAGCCCAAGAGGCTGACCACCCAGACACATGGTCCCACCAGACCACTTCTCTGACCCCACTGGACCCCCACTCAACTTTCCGGGGAAGGGGCTGGGTTTGTAAAGCGTTTTAGTCTGATGCCCTCTGGACTCCCATCCCATCCTTGGATGAGTGCCAGAGTGTAGGGCTCCCCTCACTAGTGACCACCTGGAGAAGAGGGAAGAGAGCCCAGGCTTCCATCCCACACATGCTGAGCAGCTGTTAGCAGGAGATGAGGGAAGCGAGGAGCAGAGAACCTATTTTCATGTCTGACTGCAAACAAGAGCTGACGATGAATATATGGAAGTCAAAGATGTCAGGATATTTTAAGACTCGCCTTTAACATAAAATTCAGGTGTACCTGGGGACTTTTAAGATTTGAAAATGGCAATGGGATAATTATAGTTTACAAAGAAGTGCAAAAACACCATGCAGATGCTACAAAATTAGCTGTTCTCACTATTATTCAAAAATTTTGTAATGTTGTTGCCACAACTTATTTTTTTCTTTCCAAATGGACTTTGGAAAGTGCTCTGCTTTAGTCGTTGCTTTGGCTCTCCAGTTGATTATTCTGAGTGGATGTGTATAACATAGGCCTCAGTAGATGTCCCCAGAAAATGGGCTAAAGTAACACAAAACAGGGACGGCCAGCACATGTCAACGAGAACTCAGCCTGGCAAAGGCGAGGAAAATGGGCAAGGATGCTGGCTTCAGGCCCATCAGTGCCAGCTCAAGGAGTCCCTTAAGAGTAAGGTTTTGTGGTGAGTGTTCCCTGGCTTTCCAGCTTGGGATCACATGACCTCTTAGCTTGAAAGGCCATGCATTCTCTAATTCTTTGTATCATTTTCCTTCCTATCAAGATAACCGTGGAGAGTGGTGGATGCGGTGGTTCACGGCCTGGATAGTAGAACCACATGGCGCAGGCCAAAAGCCCTGCTCCACCACGTACCAGCAGCAGGACCTGAATGAACTTGATAGGTCCACAACTGTTGTCTAAATGTGTTGTGAAGTCTAAACACCACGGTGATGGGATAACAGTAACTGGCATTGTTAACACTCGCAACAACAGATGTTATCATTATCAGCATCACAGAAAAATACATTTTCTGGTAGCCTCCAGTTTCTTGGCAGGAGACCCAGATCCGGCAGGCTCTCTTTGAACTTCTAATCTCTAAAGGGGACCCCATCCAAAGGCAGAATGGGAGACTGAGTGGTGCCTTCTGTGTTCTTCATACATTTACCAAGCTGTTGTCTTGCTAACTATTAGCCTCAAATTATTTCTCATTTATATTAAGGAAATATTATGCTTGAAAAACTGCATTTATAAAGAAGGTTGTGAAATAAAAATATAATTTATATCATTTAATCAAAAGATATTTAATTTTTCTTCTTTGTGACCTAAATAATGTGACTTAAATTATTTTAGTGTAAATTTTCACTTTCAGAAGGACCAATACTATTATTCACTGATAAGTGGACTTCAGGATTTTTGAGGATGACCATGTAATTACAACTCCCAACTTTGTAGTCTGGCGGCTTCTAACACTAACAGTTCAACGGATGTGGGGGTCAGACCCTGGGCATAAGATTCTGAAGCACACAGAGCATCTGTGCAGCACAACTGGGTGAAGAACCAGCGTTTCCCTTCTCAGAGGAGACAACCCCTGACAATTCCAGGTCTAACAGTGCCCTGAGCTGGAGGGACATGCCAAGGAGGTCTTCACTGAGCACCCTTCTGTGCAGACCCACACCTCTCAGACCTCATTTAGAAGTGGGGAGAACTCACCACTGTGCAATCATTCAGGATGAAGGCAAACAGCACTCTAAACATTTCAAAGGGTGTAGTTCATGACAAGACACATGAAGTGAGCTGGGGGAGGGGGAGTTCTCCAATCAAAGCCCCCCAAACCATGGCCATATCCTCTCCAAGAGGTACTGAGCACATTAGCATCTTAAAGGTTCTGAGAGATTCCTTAATAAGAATGGTTAATAATAATTCTTGCTGAGCTTTTAAAAAAATCCATCATTTTTACAATGTAATAGACCAAAGAACCCTTCTGTGTATTGTCTATTGACACTGTAGAAATCACGTGTAGTGGTTAAGGGCCCTGAAGTCAGACAAACTGGATTAAAATCTTTCTTCTGACACTTAATATTATCTGACTTTGCACCAGTTATGTAGCTTCTCTGCACCTCATTCCCTTCTCTGTAAAATGGGAACGATAACCCTGCCTATCATGCTATGGATCTTCTGCACCATGGATCAGGTAACCACTTTCCAATGACCTTGCACAGAACTTAGAACCTGAGTATTTGGTAAGTTTCAGCCTTAATGATTGTTGTTGTTGTTGCTGTTATTTAGGGTTCATTACCCGATGATACACTTTTCCTTAACCAATTGGAGTTGCCGTGCTGTCACTTCCCAAGTCCTGCAGGCCCAGGCTCAGAGACCATGTCTTATGCAGAAGCTGGGAGACAAGGAGTGAGAGGACTGGGGTCCCACGCTGAGAGCGGGACCTGCTGGACATCAATCTGGCCAGACACTGCAGCCTGGAGATCCCAGCTGCCTTCTCGACCTCCAGGCCTCAGGTCCACCCCAACACTGGCAAATGCCTTCAGTTCTGCCTCCCAGACTTCTGATATCCATCAGAACCTGCACACCTCCAGTGGTAACGCCTTAGCCAGTCTGGACAGTCCACTCCTCTGTCCCAGCAAAACATGAAGCATGTTCATGTTTTCATGAACATGAAAACATCCCAGAAGCATGACTGAGGTTTATAGTAACAATACTGAGTTGACAAGAAAAAGTGGAGTCTACTTTCATACGCTGTAATGAGGCTATGTTGACTCTAATCCACTCCAGATAGATTATCTATTTAATATTGTGGAAGACGATGTTTACAATTTAGGAGCTATAGAATTTGGATCATCCAGAAAATTGAGAAATTTGCATTTTCAGTACACCTCTCTTCTGATGATGCCAGATAATTCTGGTTCTTTGGTACTCATATTTCTCTAATTACCTCAAAAATAACAGATTCTCTGAGGCAGATTCCCTGGAAGCTCAGGAAGCTTCAGCTTCTGATCTTCTCTAATACAGGCCTCTTACAGGCTCGGGAGGGGTTCCGGAAATACTGTATTTAATATTCTTTCCCTTAAAGAGAGCTCCTGAAGTTGTATAAGCTAGCAGCTCCACAAAATTTGGATCTGCCCTAGCAAATTCATTTTAGCTGTGAATTTTCCAGGTGAGAAGAGAAAATAGTTTAACAAAGGGCAATCTAGTAACATAACAAAAAAGGCAAAACCTACAGAAAGGACTGATGTTACAGGGTAACCTCTGCAGGTGGTAAAAAATCCTGAAGGTTTTTTTGAGAGATTTTTCCTTTACCAAGCCCATTAGAAATAGACTAACAGCACTTCTGATTTTTTGATACCTTATTCTGCTCAAAGTGTTTTTACATTCACCTAATACTTTAGAGATAACTACCTAAGTTTCTTAAGTCACTGTTAAATGTTATTTCATTAGAAAAAAAATAAGTCACTGTTAAATGTTATTTCATGAGAAAAGAAATCTAATCTTGAATCAGTGAGAGTCACCTGTCTTTGCGTCTAAACCAGACGTCCACTTACACACATGTACACACATTCTCCTGGAAGCATGATGCTAAGCAACTTATATTCCTGGGAAGAGATGGTAAATAGAAAAAGTAAGAAAGAGGGACAAGCAGATCCCTGAATTCTTATGCTTCTCTGCAGGCTACCAGCAGATGTGTTGTAATTCTTTCCCATCAATTTTGAAAGGTATTATTGATGACTTCACTCCCAGGAATTAAATTCAACCCTACCCAAAGAAGGGATAAACTGGACAATTGCTCTTCAGCTCTAAAAGCTCAGTACTTACCTAAAATGTATTTAAATAATTATTTTGTCCATGCAGTTTCATAATAATTAGTTCAGTAGAAAATAATTTTTCTGAAAATATAAGCCTTCCCTTAATAATTAAAAAATATTAGAAATCATACTGGAACGTATAATGTATATTGTACATCAGCTAATAATCCAGTTGTCAAGTGACCAATGGCCAGAAGAGATCACTAGAGTTCTTGGGAACCACTCAGAATTTAACGTCACATTTTAATGCTCATTAATTTGTGTAATTCCAATTATATGGTATAACATTTGACTGTTTTTCTGACTTAAAAAAGAATGCACACAATTAATCAAGTCTTCTTTCTGGGCCATAGAATAATTTTGAACAGGAGATGTTAATCCTTGCTTAAAATTAGTGTCAAAAATAGTTTTATTATGCAAGTATTCGGCAAGCATATTTTCCCTTTCATAGGCATGAAAATTCACATTTGAGCCTTATAATTAAATTAACACATCAAGAGAATCATGCATGAAATTAGTGTTTCAAGATAAAAAGTGACTATATGGGCAAGATTGGTGTCATGATGTCAAAAAATTGTAGTTGAACTATAGTCTTTGAACTCCCTTAATATTGTAATGACATGGTGACTTTACATTTTAGGTATCATTTAAAAATAGCACATACCAAGGGCAACTCTAGCCGCAGATGCATCATAATTGATCCAGAAGGACACCCATGAGAGAATTGTAATTAGGATAGAGGGCATGTAGGTCTGGAGAATGAAGTATCCAATGTTTCTCTTCAACCGAAAGCTCAGTGAGAGCCGAGGGTAGGCACCTATGGTAAACAGACAGGAGTTACACTGGAGATCAGACACAGCAGACAAAGAGTTTGCTTTGACTTCCAGGGGTCAACAGCATGCATTTGAAAAGTCCAGAACGGAGGGGTGGTCCACAACCATGCAATCTGCCTCCGTGCGCCTAATGGTACCCATCAAGAACTTGGGAGAGGAATGATTTTCAGTCTATGTATGAGGTCATGACGAGGATACTCTTCTAAGGTTAAATACTCAGCTGAGAACTGTCCCTGAGAAAACTTTGGGGGAAGGCTTTAGCTTAGAACACAGAATAGTGCCAAATATCTCATTTAGTTTTCAACTAATGGTCCCATTCTTCTCCATTGTAGATAGGGGAGATTTGGCTCAAGGCTTTACTGAGCAAAATGGTTTTTTATCAGTCATCCCCTGTCAGTCCATCTAGAGCAACAGTGCACAGATGTTTGAGGCACTGACCCTGGAACACCTGGGATAGCTCAGGGACCCCCACCCGAGAGCTGGAGAGGCACAGAGGGCAGGAGTATACTCTGAGATGCTCTGCTCCAACCACAGGAAGGGCATCAAGGAGAGCTGAGGAGAAGCACCCAGTCTGCTTTCCTGTATTTGAATCCCACTGCTAACCTCCTGATGTGCACATCCCACTTAGACAGCCTTGAACCCCACCACCACTGCCAGTGCAGAGAAAAAAGCCCACTGCTTATGCCACCTATAGCTATATATTTGCCTTTTCTGTTTGATTTTGTTTTTCTTGGAGCAAGGCAAGTGTGGCTTCCATTTCCTCCTGTCCATTTCAATAGCCCACTTTATCAGTTTCAAACTTCTCAGCTCTTAATTTTCTGGACTCAATTGAGGTCGCTGGAAGGTCAACCTTCTCTAATCATCAACTTCCTTGCCTCCTCCCCTCCTGCCTTCACTCATGGGTGGTGCTCTGTTCCTGAAATTCTTCCACCCAAAGCTTCAGGAGGCCTCACTTTTCTTGTCTTCCTCCTACTCCAAGCCTGACAGGCTCCTGTTCTCCTCCTGCCTCAAAGTATATGCATTTTCCTGACTTTACTCCACATCCCTTTCTGGTTTTATCCCTATATTCTATACCTTTTCCAGTCTGATTCATTCGTATGACTGTTTGTTCTACGTAGTAGATGAAAGACTTTAACCTCTAGGCTCTTACTTTAGCATCAACCACATTTTCAGCCAAATTATATAAAGGAGAAAAGAAATCGCCTAATGGACCCAGCATTTAAAAGCTGACAATCTGGAAATTTCCTCCAATCTTTTATGTGCCTGTGTGTGTATAGTTTCTTTTATATAACTCTGATCAAATGCATATATTGTATTGTCACCATAGCATAAACACTTTCATCCTTATTACAAATTACTTATAAATACAATTTTAAAGTTCTCCTAATTTTCCATCAAATACATACACATGCATTCTATAGTTTATAAATACATTTTCCTGACTGCAATAAATTTAGGGTACTTCCATTTTTACAAAACGTAAGTAATATTCTTAGGGATACCTTTGAGCAGAGTCCTTTCATTATGTTTAAACTTACTGCCTTAGGATGAATGTGCCAAAAGAGGAATTGCTAAGCCAAGGTTGAAGGCTTTTGATACATATTCCCAAATTACTTTGCAAAAGAACCACACAAGCATACATGCCACTATGAGTACTTTATAGAAGTGCCTATCTCATTTTGTAAACATAACAATACTGCATAATATTTCTTTTCTTTTCTTTTTTTTTTTTTTATGGTACGCGGGCCTCTCACTGTTGTGGTCTTTCCCGTTGCGGAACACTGGCTCCGTACATGCAGGCTCAGTGGCCATGGCTTACGGGCCTAGCCGCTCCGCGGCATGTGGGATCTTCCCGGGCCGGGGCATGAACCCGTGTCCCCTGCATCGGCAGGCGAACTCTCAACCACTGTGCTACCAGGGAAGCCCCATAATATTTCTTAAAAATAACTTTTGTTAATTTCCTTGGGAAAATTTGTCCTTTCAATCACTTTCTTTAATTGATCACTTCCTAAATGTTTGTTTTTCCCCTGATTTTAACTTTATAATCTAATTACACTATTCATTCATCTTTCCCATTTTTTGTTCCTCTTACTGTTTTTACCTATTCATTAAAGTTCTTTTAATACTAATACTTGCTTGTATCCTCTGCAAGCATTTTCCCAGTTATTTGTTTAAAAACCTGAATAGGGTAAAGTGGGGGACATATAAAAACAAGTTTTTTATGTAGTTGAGTCTATCCATTTTATTTTTTTCCCTGTGATTTTTAAAACCTGTTTTTAGGTTTAGATAAGTTCACAATAGAGAGCTAACCACAAACTTATTTTGAGGTTTGGCAATTTGAACATGCATGTTGTTGGTTTTTGTTCCACAAACAACTAACCAAGTTTTCCAACACCTCTATGAAATAAAGCTTCTGTTGACATAGATTTGATACACTCTGTTGTTTTATAGTACATTCCATGTCTATGGACATGGACATGGACATGTCCATAGACATGATGTGCCCATGAACCAAGTCAGAGCCCTGCCTGGGCTTTAACACCTCTGGGTCCCTGGCCCCATATGTTTCACAAGCACAGTCATCCCGTGTTCAACAACTTCTAAGGCTTCACATAAAGGTTAAAATAGTCATCTGGGAATTTTAGCTTCTCCAAAATGTTTTCCCAATTTAACATTAGTTTTATTTTCCACCATGTCTCTGCATTAAACATAACATTTTCTAGCCAAGAAGTATCGTCATTGCCTCAAAATAATTGTTCATATTTCTTGCCTCTGCTGATTGACACCCACTGTTCTCCCCTTAAGAAATGTCTTCTTTTAACCATACTTCAAGGCCTTGGTCAAATGCCACATCGTCCATAAATCCTTTCTTTTTCTTCCCTCCAAGTGTAAGTAATTACCCTCTTATTTTCTTTCGTCTTTAAAGTTATAATTATTAATATTTACCAAGGTAAGATCTTCCTTAGTAAGCTGTACATACCCCTAGAGCAGAGTTTGTGAGGTACTGTATTTTTCATATACTGTCATGCCTAGCTAAACGTCTAAACCATCTCTGTCGATTAATAAATGCATCTGTGTACTGAGAAAAAGAAAACAGGCATATTTGGTTTATTTATGTGACTCTTTAGCAAGTTTAATACTCAAAACAGTCAGTAACTCTATTAACTATTAGTTTGAAATCCCATAGCAACTTCAACATTTTTTAAAATAAATTGATTTTATTTATTTATCTATTTATTTTGGCTGCGTTGGGTCTTTGTTGCTGTGCATGGGCTTTCTCTAGTTGTGGTGAGTGGGGGCTACTCTTTGCTGCAGTGTGCGGGCTTCTCATTGCGGTGGCTTCTCTTGTTGTGAAGCACGGTCTCCAGGCACACGGGCTTCAGTAGCTGTGGCACATGGGCTCAGTAGTTGTGGCACACGGGCCCTAGAGCACAGGCTCAGTAGTTGTGGCGCACGGGCTTAGATGCTCCTTGGCATGTGGGATCTTCCCAGACCAGGGCTTGAACCCGTGTCCCCTGCATTGGCAGGCAGATTCTTAACCACTGCACCACCAGGGAAGCCCACAACTTCAACATTTTTACTAAAGTAACTTCAAAATCAGATCTTAGTTTGCAGTTTCATGGCAATCTTATGCCTTTACTTGTCATTTGCTATTCTATGCTCCAAATATTTGTCACTATATCCACTCTACCTGGAATTGTTTGATTCCATCAGGATAGACTGGCTCATGTTGTAGTAGCAAAAGATCCCTCAAATCTCAGTAGCTTTACAACAAAGATTTTTTTTTCTTTCTTGTGCTCCATAGCCACTTAGCTTCCTCTATCTGGAAGACAGCTGGACACTGTGGAAGAGGTGCCACACATACTTCCCGTCACATTTCATTGTCCAGAGCAAGTCTCACTGTCAATCTTTATGTCCCTGGAGTAGGACAGTTCAGTCCTCTCCCAGGGAAGTGCAACAAATATTTTTTGAATGATAATGCAATCTACCATATTCCCCAACTTTCCATTTTCTGAGTCAACTTTCTTAACTTTTTCCAAAATGCATCTTCTTTAGGGAAACTGTTCCCTACAAGGCAAATATTGATACTTATGCAATGAAGTACAACTGATACTCTTTTGAGAATACTTGCCCCAGGCAACATGGGGACCAATGATACAATTGCATAGTGAAACACTTGGAAGGTCATTAGTGACCCTGAGAAAGGGAATATTACTCAGATTTCAAAACTATGTATTCACCAAGGTACTCATTAACACAGAACATAGAATTAAGAAAATATACTATTTTCTTATGTATTCTTTTAGTAAATACATTCTATTTCTTAAATGTGAAATATACCTTCAAATCAACAAAATTTTTAGGCATTCACCATGTGCCGCCCCCCCAATCCCAATCTCCTAATCCCACAGGTGGCAATGTTAGTGGAGGAAAAACAAAGATGAATAAGAGGATAGTCTGTGCTCTCAACTAGCTCCTAATCTGTCAGAGAGACTCATACAGAACTGGCCTCTGTAAACCGCAGGTAAGGGCTACCCTGGATATTCTAGGGCACAAGTTTAAGAAAGGTTTCACAGTATCTAAACTGAGATACTACTGGTTGAATAAGAGTCTTTACAGGCAGAGAAGCAGAATAGCCTCCAAGGTAAAAGATCCACCAGGGCCAAATGAAGAAAAGCCTTTCAAGATACCATGAGACAGAGACCTCAGAATGTTAATAAACACAAGAATCTTCAGAGGTGTCAAGACCCATTCTTCTAGGCAAAGACTTTTGCCATTTGGTGTGCATCTTCAAGAACACATAGAGTCTTTGTGTAGCTCTGTTAGATAAAGTCCTGACACTGGTAAAACAGATGTCCTGATGTATCCTATATCTATGGAGAAACTCCTCAAATGATCATAATAAGTGGCTTTAAAGTTCAGAAGTAGTGAGTCAGCTGCACCAAGACATAACCTTCAAAAGAGCAATAAAAGCTTACAAATTACAACAGAAAGGCACAGAAGCCCTAAAGTCTGTGTGCCAATGCAGATGTGATCAGGTCCACAAGTAGATGCTGAGTAAAAAGACAAAGGTACAGTCCCTAAATACAAGTTCATTGTTCTGGTTCAGGGCTTCCTTGGTAAAACTATCTATCGAAGATGCTGATCTCAACCCTTTCTCCCCAGATGCACTAAAAGTTGAGGCCAGAAACAAGGCTCTGGATCTCTCATCCAGCCTCAATTAATAGCACTTTCTAAGGCATTAATATTGTTGAAGAACTCATAAAAATGTGGATGCAGAGTATCATGTCACCTTTGCGGAGTGATCAGAGCCACTCAAATGTATCTATAAAGTAACAAGCTGATATTTTAGCAACTGCAGCAGAGCTGGCCTATGTACATATACCTGTCCCCCTCCAAGGCGGCCACCGTGGGGGCTCTGTCACAATGGCCTAGGAAGCTTTGTGAGCTTGGTGCTGTTCTTGGGGTCTTTATGACGCTGTCTCATTTAATATCTACCTTTTTTACTTTATAATACAACCTAAAGTTCAGAATGGTGTTCCTAACTTTCTCACCTGCATTGCTAGTCACCTTAACTGATATATGTTCAAAAATTCCATAAAGGAAAGGAGATATATGAAATAGGAAAGAGAGAAAGAGGAAAAACAAAACTTTTTCAAAGACTGCCTCAACCAGGCAATGATTCTCTTTCTGATCCTCCACAGTAAAGCCAGAATGTTCTATCCTATGACTCTGAAGCAAAGAGCAGGGGCATCTGAGTGATCCAGTTTCAGGCTCAGGGTTTATTTGGGATATTCCTTTAGGAAGCTGGCTACCCTCTCAGACCCTTAGTTTCCTTGTGTGTAAAATTAGGGCAAGAATATCACACGTGAAAAAAGAAAAAATATAAATCATACTCCATTGATTATAAACTATTATTCTGCAAAGGAAACCATCAAGAAAATGAAAATACAGTCCACAGAAAGGGAGAAAATATTTGCAAATCATGTATCTGATGAAGAACTTATATCTAGAATATATAAAGAAGGTTTACAAAAAATACAAACAGCCCAATTTAAAAATGGGCAAAGGACTTGAATAGATATTTCTCCAAAGAAGAAATTCACAGTGTCTAGTAAGTACATAAAAGATGCTCAGCATCTTACTCATTAAGGGAATGCAAGTCAAAAACACAATGAGATGCCATTTCATACTATTAGGATGACTACAATAAAAAAGAGAGACAATAATACATGTTGGTAAGGATGTGGATAAATTAGAACCCTCATGATTGCTTATAGAACTTAAATGGTACAGCCACTTTAAAAAACAGTTTGGCAGTTCCTCAAAAGCTTAAACATAGTTATCATATGACCCAGCAGTTGCAATCCTAAGTACATATGTAATGCAAATGACAACTTATGTCCACAGAAAAACGTGTGCATGAATGTTCATAGCAGCTTTATTCCTGATGATCAAAAGGTGGAAACAGCCCAACATTCATCAACTTTATGTATGGTTAAACAAAAAATGATAGTCATACAATGGAATATTATTCAGCAATAAAAAGGAATGAAGTATCGATAAATGCCACAACAAGGATGAACCTTGAAAACATCATGCTGAGTGAAAGAAGCCAGACATATAAGACCATATATAGTGTATGATTACATTCACATGAAATGTACAGGATAGGCAAAACCATAGAAACAGAAATTAGATTAGTGGTTACCCAGGGTTAGGGTTGGCAGATTGGGGGAAATGGGGAGTGACTGCTAATGAGTACAGGGTTTCTGGGGTGATTAAAATATTTGGAAATTGATTGTGGTCATGATTACAAAACTCTGTAAATACACTAAAAACAATTGAATTATATACTTTAAATGCTTAAATTTTATGGTATGTAAATTACATTTTAATAACTCTGTCATAAGAAAAAGAATACCTACTATGTGTACTTTACTGGAAATTAAATGGCTTAATTCATTCATATCAAGTACCAAACATACTATCTGGCTGCAAATACACACTCAATAAAAGCAAGTTCCTTCTTCCTTTCCTTTCTCTCCTCTGTGGTGACTTCTGTGCTCAAGATTCTGTAATCTAAGCATTTTTACCACTGAGCATATTTTAAAAATTGTGTGGAAGTCTTAAAAGCAATTCCAAAAGATGAAGATAGACGAGAGTTAGCTTTGCAAAGGAGGTGTGGGACAATGAATTTCTGAGGAAATCTGGCTTCTGTAGTGAGACATTTTTCATAGGTCAGGAGCCCTTAAAGGAAAGTGATTTCATAGCAATAAGATGAGATAGTTAAGCTCTCCTTTGGCACTGAGAGAGTAAGTTTGCTCTAGTTCTGCCATTTTGCACTGAGAGATTAGTAGTATTTGGCTAGTAAGCACAGGTGACTTGTCTCTAAGTATCCTTCTAAAAACAGTCGATGGGGAAAAAAGAACGGGAATTTGTCTCTGGAATTTAAAAGACAATGAGATATAGATGATAATTCCTTCTTCTAACCTTTCATATAATATTGGCTCTAGACCAATAGTAGATGCTATTTAGAGACCCAATGAGTAATAATTTGATCACAGGGCTTTACTTTAGGAAAAAACTAAAGCACAGAGTTCACGAATGGACTCTAGAGAAAATTAAGTGAATGTATTAAGGGTGTGACATGCAGACTTTTAAAAATTTTGTAATTTGTTTCATAATCATAATTGAAAAGCAAAATAGTATTTTGAAAGTTGATTTTTGAAGAATAGAAAATTCAGGTATCTTAACAGAAATGTATCATCATCATTTATTTTTGGATTCTTTTCTTTTTCTTTCTTCTAATCTTGGCAGAAGTATTTTGAAATGAAGTCAGAATGTATCAGTCCAAATGTACCCCGGAAAAAAAGGAGAGAAATAAAAACATCACATAATTAAAGAGGCATATTAAGTAACTTGTTCTCCATGAATTTATCAAAAATCTCAGTCTTTTGGCTCAAAGAAAATGAAAAAGTTAGGAGTAAATTTCAGATTTGGCAAAAACCATATATACCAAAGTTTGTGGGTCAGCAGAAGTACATTCAAGACCAGTACAAAAGCTGAAGTCCCAATGAAGTGATCCCGTGTCCAGAGTGATATTTAAAGGGCTCTTTGATTGTTAGCTGGATATGCTTGTTGAAATAAATTTAACACAGTATTTCTTTTAACCTAATCCTCTTACTATCTGCCATTGAAGTGCTTTGCTCATATTTTCACAGCTTTGTATTGCTGCAACCAAGGACCCAGATCCCCTGACTTTGAGCTTTACAGCACTTTCCTCAGTAGTACACTATTATGGATAAGTGTTTCCTCTCTATAATGTTATCAGAAAAATACAGAATTAAATAATTTATATTTACTGAACTGTGATTATAAAAAATGTACCCCAAATTTTCTTCTTTTTTACTCTCATGTAATTAATAGTCCAAGCTAAATAAGAATTAAATATTGAAACAACTGTAAATTTTTCTGAAAAAATAAAGAGGAGTGAAAAATAAGCTATGGTGTTTGAGTATTGTGGAATAGGTAACCCTTCTATTGGAAACAACTGGGAAAAATGGACAAAACTTAAATACATCTCCTTAGAGGCACTGGAGCGATAACAAGCCAGTAAGAATCTGGGCTAAGGTTTGGGAGAAAAAGTAAACTGGGAGAGGTGAGCTCCACGTTTCAGATAGCTATAGTTTCTATAACAGAAAGATGAGAAGCTAAGTAGAACATCTGACAGACTCATGGAACAAAGGGAGCAAAAACTGGAGATAGACACCATCAAATAGGGATTCCAAAGAGCTCTGTCCAAGATGTAAAGATAAATCACAAGGATTCAAGCATGCACAAGGAATGAATCTGAACTCAGCATTACCCAAATCCCAGAAAGTAAATGAAGCTTGTTCTGGATTGCTAATGCCTCTAGATGCCTGATAGAGGCAAGCATAAATTCTCTCTGAAGAAAGAAAACATCATCATAGATTTTGAATTACATCTATAATTTTCCCATGTACAATACTAGCAGATTAGACACAGATGAAGAAAGAACTGTTGAACTGAAAGATAAACCAGAAGAAAATTTCCAGAGTGAAGCATGAAGAGAAAATAAAAAATTCAGAAAGCAAGGTGAAGATATAGTGACAAGATAGAAGATATAGTAACAAGATCCAATGTTGGAATTGTCAGAATTGAAATTGGAACCCTCGAAGGAGAAAAGCAGAGAGAAAATGGAGGAAAAGCAATGGTGGCTAACAGAGCTCTAAAACTGCTGAAAGACCTCAAGCCAAAGATTCAAGAAGATCTACAAACTCCAAGAAGAATAATTAGAGAGAAAATTATATCTTGGTACATCGTAAGTGCCAGTGAAATCAAAACAAAGAGAAAAATTATAAAAGGATCTGGAGGGGGAGGAAAAACAGATTAATTTGAAAGTAGCACCAATTAGACCAACAACTGTCTTCTCAATGGAAACAATGGACACCAGGGAAAATGAAGTCATATCTTCAAATGGAAAAAGAAAAAATGCCAGCCTATCTTTCTGTAACCAGCAAATTTATCCTATAAGAATAAATATGATATAAAGTCATACACAGGTTGTTTTTTTTTTTTTTTAAAAAAAAAAACCCTAGAAGAAATTTGACCAGGAGGCTCATACTAAAGAAAATATTTTAAAAATATTCTTCTTTAGACAGAAGGAAACATTCACAGATAGACTTGGTGGTAAAGGAAAGAATGAATAACAAAGAAGAGAGGATTATTTATAATTACATCTAAGTGAAAATTTCCTGCATCTAATAACAATAATAATATGGTACAGGGTTTAAAATATATATGAAATTATAAGACATAATGACAATAGCATATATAAGTCAGAATGAGGAAATATGGAATCCAAATGTACAAAGGCCCCTCCAGTGCTCAGGAATAGGTAAAAATACCATCTCAGATAAATTAATAGAGGTAATAAAACTTTAGCAAGGTTGTTCAATACAAAATCATTGTGTCCTTATATACCAGCAACAAATAAGAAATTATGTTAAGAAAATTTTACCATCTATAATAACATCAGAAAATATCAAACATATAGAAAAGTTTAACAAAGATGTACAAGTTTTCTACACAGAAAACTCTAAATGTTATTGAGACAAATTAAAGAAGACCAAAATGAGAGATAAAATATATACAGATTGAAAGAATTATAACAAGGTCACTTTTCACTAAATTAACTAATACATTCCCAATAAAAAGCCAAACCATTTTTTAAATGAAAATTAATGATCTGATTATAAAAGTTTTATGGAAATGTAAAGGGCCAAAAATAATCATCAATAGTAAATAAAAAGAAAGGGAAGGAAGGATCTGCTCTATTTAAAAGCTACAGCAATCCACACAGTGAGGGAAGTGTACAAAGATGGATAAATAAACCCATGGCACAGAATACAAAGTCAAAAACAGATCCATGCACATACAAACAATTTATGACAAAGGTGTTGCTGCAAGTGCAATGATGCTGTGGAAGATAATGAAACTTTCACACCTTTCACCAAAAAATGAATTCCAGGTGGACTGTAGGTCTCAATGTAAAAAGTACATTATTGTAACACATTATACCTGTATAAGTTTGCATCCAGAATTTATAAATAACTCCAATAAATTATTGACAGGAAATTCACACAAAAAGACTTGCATAGGTAATTCACAAAAGAGGATCTCCAAAGAGCCATTAGGGAAAGGTGCTCAGTCCCACTAGCACTCAGAGGAATGGAAGTTAAAACCACAAGACATCACCCAACATCCGACAGGTGACTTCCATGTGAAATATTAGCAAGGTCGTTGTGGGGCGAAAGGAACACTCAGGCATTACTGCTATGAATGTAAGTTAGTAAAACCACTTTGGAAAACAGGTTGGCATAATCATTAAGCTTGAACATTCACAATTACACTTTTAAGCATATTCTCAACATTTATGTGAGCATTTATTCACAAAAAAACAAGTACAAGAATGTTCACAGTGGCATTACTCATAAATCTCCACCTGCAGTAGACTGGAAAAATAAACTGTGGTGTATTTACACAGTAGTATAGCAAGGAAAATAAATGAACCATAGCGATACTGATGGATTTCACAAACATAATGTTCAATTAAAGAAGGTAGTCACAAAATAATTTAAACTCTACTATCCCATTCAATAAAGTTCAAAAATACAAAATTAACTATACTGTAACAAGATAGTGGTTTCCTTTGAGAAGGAGGGATGTAAAGAAATTAGGAGGGGTCATAGTGTGTATCTTGGGAGTGCCCACAGCATTCTACTTTTTGACCTGATTTTCCTTTTTTACACGATTTTCATTTTCTGATAATTCACTTAGTACTATATTTATATTTTAAATATTTTTCTGTATGTACACATACAGAAAAGTTATAAAGATTATCCTTAAAGTCATAAAAATCTATAAGTCTTTGTATTAAAAATAAAGCATGAGAAAAATTCTAAACCTTCCTAGGAGTGTCTTGCTTTAATTAATTACATTCTTTTAGAAGGTCCACCAACTTCTGTTTGACAATTTACGTAAAATTTTCACATATTTCTTAATGAATTGAGATCTGTTTGCTTTAAGGTCATTCAACTTGATATTTCTGGCACATCCCAAGTACTTCAGCAACACATGTATATTTATTATGTTTAACTAAGTAGAAATTAGATAAAAGAATGAAAATATTTCCTTTATTGAGATTCTGCTTGAGTCACTCACTGGCTTAATTTCAGTAAGCAGAAAATAATGATATAATACTTGCTTTGCTAAGTTTTTTTGAAAGACGTTTTCAAACCCCAACATTTAAATAATTATGGCTTGCCTATCTAGAACAGGTTTAAAAGCTAAGTTCAGTAAAAATTTCTTACACAATTCCCAAAGCTTGTATAGAAGGACAATATCTTTTCAGGTTTCAATCAAAAGATTTCAAAGACTAATCTCAACTTGCACTTATTTTTAAAAATACATTTTCAGTATTTTCTGAAATTCAACCATAAACCACTAATGAGTCATAGAGAACTAGATCACACTTTAAAGTAGAAATCTGTGAACTGCAGTAAAAACATACTTTATTTCTAGGGTTAAAGCAGAAATGAAACATCAGGTAATCTCACATCTAGGTGACAGCAAGCTGCTCCCTTCTTTCATTATTTCTCTTTAATCTGGTCTCCCTTTTCCTTATTGGAAAGACTTCCCCATGCGTGTTTTCAGGTTTGGCTTAATTCTATAGACTGTAGGTGCTAAAGAATGATCTGAGTATTCACTTTATAAACTCTTTCCTTAAAAAATATAGCTCTGAATCAAGAAGGAATATTGGTAATAGATTCAGGACTTTCCAAGAAATCCAGTGGATTTAAATAGTCAATGATATACCACGGATCTAATGAAAGATTTCTTTTTTCTCTTCTCTGTTTGACTTTCAAGCAGAATCTGTAATCGAGGTTTTGGTATTTTGTGGGAATCCTGAACATATGGTTATGAACAAATGAATTAATTCAGAAGATTTTAAATGAATGCCAGATATATAAGAGAGTGAGAGTAATAACATATGACAATTGATAGAGGAATGATACAGTCAGACTGTGACTCGAAGCTTTTCAAAGGAAAAGGATAATTGGCAGGGATGCTCAAGGAAGGCCAATCAGAGATGTTGGTGTTTCAACTGTCCACTGATGAATGTACTGGATATGAATAGAAAAAAGAGGAAGAGAATACATCAAATGTGGGCTGTAATAGGAGCAAAAGTCTTTAGGCAGCATGCAGGAGTGAGTGGAGGAGAGAAGAAGAGATGAATGCAGCAACTAAAACAAAGTTTTGTGTTGGGGATGTTTATGAGCTAAACTGAAGAGGAGAGGTTAGAGCTAGATGTGGATCCACGGTGAAGGAGACTGGATTCCTTGCTGCTGCAGGCAAAGGCAAGTCATCACGGGTTCTGGAGCTGAAAAGTGGCTTCATGAAAACAGTGTTGCATGACCACTATTTACAATAGCCAAGACATGGAAGCAACCTAAATGTCCATCTGTCCACAGATGAATGGATCAAGAAGACATGGTAATCTATCTATCTATCTATATCTATCTATAGATATCTATCTATCTATATATATCTACACACACACACACACACACACACACACACACACACACACACAATGGAATATTACTCAGCCATAAAGAAGAATGAAATAATGCCATTTTCAGCAACCTAGACCTAGAGATTATCATACTAAATGAAGTCAGAGAAAGGCAAACACCATATGATATCACTTACATGTGGTATCTACAATATGATACAAGTGAACTTATTTACAAAACAGAAATAGACTTACAGACATAGAAAACACACTTATGGTTACTAAAGTGGAAAGGGGGTAAGGGAGGGACTAATTAGGAGTCTGGGATTAACAGATACACACTACTACATACAGTCCTACTGTATAGCACAGGGAACTATATTCAATATCCTGTAATGAGCCATATGGAAAAAAATATGAAAAAGTATAAATATATAACTGAATCACTTTGCTGTACACCAGAAACTAACACAACATAGTAAATCAACTATACGTCAATAAAAAAAGCAAAGTGTTGCATGGCTACTAATTTGCCAGCAAAATGCAGGATGGACTGGAAGGCAGAGGCACATTTCTTGCCATGAAGGATTTCTGGACATTGGATGAATCAATTCTAGGTCTCTGGATTAAGAATTTGGAGGCCTCCAATCCCGACATCCGTTTTAGAAACTTGCATAAAAGCACTGCTCATCAAGAATGTACAGCCCATAGGGACTTCCCTGGTGGCACAGTGGTTAAGAATCCACCTGCCAATGCAGGGCACACGGGTTTGAGTCCTGTTCCGGGAAGATCCCACATGCCGTGGCACAACTAAGCCCATGCACCACAACTACTGAGCCTGCGCTCTAGAGCCCGCGTGCCTAGAGCCTGTGTTCCGCAACAAGAGAAGCCACTGCAATGAGAAGCCCACGCACTGCAACAAAAATAGCCCCCCACTGGCCGCAACTAGAGAAAGCCTGCGTGTAGCAACAAAGACCCAACGCAACCAAAAATAAATAAATAAATTAATTAATTAAATTAAAAAAAAAAGAATGTACAGCCCATTAATACTGGAAAGTAAGGGAAGGAATGACACAGATGCCGTGGACAGGCACAGTAGACATTGTTTGTCATCCCAACAGCTACACGCTGTGTAACAACCCTTATAACATTAATATATAAAAGTATGGAAAATAATCATTTAAATAAAGCTTAAAAATATTAGTTTTTAAAATCTTTGTCAAAAAATATATCAGGGTTTCCTATTTGTCAGGAACCTTGTGGATTAATTTCTGTCCTTTCTAGCTTTACTGTGTAAATTTGGTCAAATCATTATCATTCTTGAACATCAGTTTTCCTATACTTTAACTTGGGCTAATTTGTTTGTCAAGTACCAGTCTCCCAGGGACATTAGTGAAAAATCTCGAACACAAGGTGCTATGAATTATAATGTAGCACGCCACTGTTATTGTTAGAAATAACAGTGAGTAATAAAGTTTTACTTCATTTTCTTTTGAGTTGTAAGGGGATCGAAATATTTTTTCCAAAACCTATTTGCTGAGTCATGGCAGAAATGGAATAATTATTGTTGAGGTGAACTAACTCAGTTATTTCTTTAAAATGCACTCATGGAACAAAGCTCCCTCCTTCTGGGCAAAGGCATACTTAATTTCCTCCCCAGGTACAAAGAGGTTTTATGTGGATTTTTCTTTTTAAAACATCATATTTTAGTACATTAAATATTTGAACATATAATGTTATTAATTTATATAGTATCTCTTCTGCAGAAACAATTCATTTGATTAGGGTTGAATACATACTTAGTAATGACAGTCAAACTTCCTCTTGTAATTCAACAACCATGCAGTTTTCAAACTATTGAGTGGGCTAGATGCTGGGATATGTATTAGGGATACAAATATGAATCCCAAACAAGCCCTATTCTTAAGAAACCCTCAGACAAGCAATTAGGAGTCAGTTACATCATACTCAATAATCCAGGAGAATAATGTCATACATTTTCTAATATTTAAAGCTCTGGGCAGCCACTGGAGTGTCTATTCTCAGACTCCTCAAAATATGTCTCATGCCTGGACCCACGCAATTTAATTAATGAAAGCTAATCAGTGCTCACCCTATTCTAGGCTCTTTATTTATACTAACTCATGTAATCCTCTACAATCCTACCAAATAGATATTATCAATGTCCTCTTTTTCTCAGAGAGATCATCATGGGTCACCCTGCTAGAAGGTTCCAGAGTCTGGACTTAAGCTCTGGCAGTTCTGGCTCCAGGGTCTGAGTCTTTAAACCTTGTACATACTGTTTCTTGAACTCGAGCTCTCTTATTGTGGCTCAATTCCCGCTAAACACCCCACTAGGTAAGAGGCTACCTGATGTCATCCGGGGCACACTGCTGAATGCTTGCAGGCTGTGAGCAGTCCCACTGGACCAGACACTCCCTGTTCCCTCTCTGACCCAGGGTTCAGCCCCATGCCTAGTTCATGCCAGCCATTGAGTGCCAGCCATTCACGACTCCTTTTGTATGTATTCCCTGCCCTGCAGCCTGCAACCTCATGTTACCCAGGAGGTGGATTAGGACTCTACACCTTGGGAAGCCACAGCAAGACGCCATTCACAAGGTCCTCAAAGAGGCAGGACAAGGGAGAGGTGGGCCAGCCACAGAATTTCGCTTGCATGACCCTGAGAAGGAGCATCTCCAGAAACCTCCAGAGTGTTGTGTCTTTCCTAATCCCCTTTCTGAGAATTCTCTTTCAGGCTACAGAATCCTTCAGTCCAGTTTACTGATTGAAACCTCATTAATTCAGAACACTTGTGTAAAGGAAAATAAATTAGTATATTTAATTTTGAAATAGTTTTGTAACAATGTGGCTTATGACCTTTTTACATAAGTAAGCAAATTAGAATAATTTTAAAGCACGGGGTCTTTGAAGGATGGGAGGTTTATAACTGACTGATACGGAGCTCCTGGTGACACCCTGCGAATGCAGAAACTTGGTGAGCACAGAAAAGAGGACTCAACACTGCATTCTGAGGGCATGATCTTGTGTATCTTCTCCAGATGTGTTTAGGATATGTTCTGCCATACACATAGTTAAAAGAAAGACAGAGACTGCACCTAGAAAAAAGTGGCTCCAGTGCTTTTGAGCAAGAGGATTCAGGAAGGCCATTCTATGTGGTTGCAGTTTCCCATGGAAGCACCACACCCTCCACAGACGCCTCATCAGGCTTTCAAGGAGGGTGCATGAAAATGCAATAAAAGGGCCTCCTGGCAGTGCCCTAACAGCCCTATCTGCAATCTTCTAGACAAAGGCAGGCATGGGCAGGACTCCTACACCAAGACAAGACTATCCCTGCATTCTGAGCAGACCTCTGCTCACATCATTTGGAGCATGGAACAGTTTGAAATCCAGTTTTAAAAGCAATAAATCATTTTCTGCAACACATCACAGGGCAATTTTCTTGGTTGTGGAAACTATTCCTTAATGATAAGCCCATGTGCCTTTTGGCCTCACCACCCACCCAAGGTGAGCACCTCCGTGCGTACTCTACAGGGACTGCAAGCACATTTGCAGGACGTCTTGCAACACAGGAGAAGGTGGCACCGCCATGAAGATGGACCTTAAACATTCAGGCTTCTGTCTCTACTTGCACGTCCCTTTGTTCTTGAGGCTGAGGTAGAGAGGAGAGAAACGGGCCCAGTGCGGACTGGCTGCATGTCCGCAGCATGGCAGGCATCCCACGAGGAGGGGACGGGGAGTGGGGTCAGCCGTGCCCAGGACAGGCCTCTCTTATGGGAGGGGTCTCCTTGAAGTCACAGGCACTGGTGGTCAGTGCAGCACTGAAGGAATGCAGAGCTGTCACCTAAGCCAACCTGGGGAGGCAGTGTGTGGGCAGAGCAGGGGCCAAACCTTCACAGAGGAAGAGCATTTCGATTAAGCTGAAGAATGAGTAGAAGGTGCCCAGGTGAAGAGATTCAAGGTGGCCATGGGTCACAGGCATTCAAGCTAGAGGCTACAGGCAGAGAGTGAAGGCCGCAGGCTTCATGAATGCTGGCACAGGACCAGGGCTAACCACCATCCACTTGGTGTGGTTTAAGCTACCTTGTCAGGAGAAAGCCAAGATGGGAGATCCCAGCTCTGCCTTCTTGAGAATTCTCCACCCAGAGTTTGTGGTCTTTAGAATACCCTACACTTTACAGAGCGCTTTTGTTTATTCTCTCAGCTACAGCACAGCATTCAGTAAGAACACCGAGAAAGCACTTCCCATTGTGAGAGACATGGTTGGAACTTAATAAAACCTCAGCAAGTTCAGACAGGAGAGTAGAAGATAACTACTCTGTCTTTGGACAGTTGAAACAAAGTTGACAATGAAACCCAGGCCAGGGCAGCCTCCCAGATGATATTAGGAGCAGATGACCATGTCTGAAGAGGCATCACTAACTGCAGGTGCCCAGGTTCCTGGACCAGGGCTGACTGCCAGCCCAGAAGTGGGGAGAAGGTCTCTTACTTTTGACAGCACAGCACTTGCCTCCTCAGGTCTTCCTCCCTCTCCTTCCTTCCTGCCTCCAAGGCCATCAGTGGCCTCTTGTCTGCCCAGAATGAAAGCTGCTTATGTTATCAAACAAGGGCTGGTTAAATTCACCCTCAGTCTTTTAACTTTTCAATAACCAGTACAGAGAGCATCTCCTGGTCAGGTGCTCCTTCCTACCCATCAAAGCTTATCCATCCCCTCTAGATACAGAGAAAAGGGTAGAGAAAATGATGAAATATTGATGACAGTCCTTTTTTGGTTGACTCAGCACTGTGAATCAGCAGCAGGGTATTTCACAATGATAGCATCATGGCCAGGCAGCCAGTGTCTTTCCAGGGAGTATGAGGGGATGCAGGACCCACCTGTGGCAAAGACAACATTCCTGGAGACCAGACGATGCTCCACGATGGAGAACTGTGGGAGCTCAATTCTCTCCACTCCAGTAACAGCCTTATCACCACCACGCCAGTAAAATTCAATGTCATCTGTGGTGTAGCCATCTGCCAGGAGAGAGAAGCAAGGACATGGCAGAAATGAAGCATTATTTTGTCTAAAGTGTCACTAATAAATGGAAGTAACAGCTTGCCCATGTTTGAAGTAAATTTGTTTGATGTGCTTGTCTATGAAAAGAAGCATCATCAAAGAACTAACTTTCGAATATTCTCATGTTACCTCTGCTGTCCGATTTGAACCAGGCTGAGAAACTGTGGAGGCAGAGTGCTCTGACCAAAGTTCTGTCTGCAAAGCCTAATTGTAGGGCTGGCCTCGACTGCACATAAATGAATTAAAAACATATTCATAGCACTGAATAAGATAGTTGGAAGAAAAAGTAAGAACTTGAGTATGAAGAATTCTAGAAAGGCAGCTCTCTCAAAAACTATTAAAAAGTTAAAACACTGAGGGTGAATTTGACCAATCAATGTTTGATAAAGTCAGGCATTTTTGGATGGTGTCATGAGGTGTTCCTGGCCATGAGCTTGGCCGTCCTTAGAAACACCTTTTGTAGGGACCCTCTTGGCCCTTAGAGATTTGAGCAGTGGTCTCAGCAGAAAGAGGAGTGGTCATTTGCCAGATTATAGCTCCAAAGCCAACTCTTGGCATGGTCTCATGCTCGCTCGGTAATTAATCAATGCTTCCCGAGAATGACTAAATAGGACAATAGTGTCTGATGTTATTTGTAGCACCCAGGAGTCTTCTAAAGAATTAGGTCAACTTTAGCGGTAAGGAAAATTAAAACTCACACCTGTAGAAAAGTAGCCTATGAATATAACAGACTTTTTGATTTGAACATATAACACAACAAGAGGCAGATACTAAATATCTGACGTTAGACAAACAAATAGACCAAAGCTGTGGGGATGACTGCCCCCCACAGCCCCTGCTGGCTCCCTGGTCCTGTCTGCTGTCCTGCCTCCAGGATCACGGTGGGCACACCTTTTGTCTCTGCCCTTCCCTCCGACTGCCTTACACTGCATTCTCACCTGGCGGCCACAGCGATCGCTAATAAAACACACATCTTACCAAGTCACTCTTCTGCTTAAAGCACTCAAATGTTTCCCAATGCAATTAGCAAAACAAGTCCAAAGTCCTTAATAGGACCCCAAGAACCCACAGGACTGGTCCCTGTGTGCGTTGTTAAGTACATCCACGCCCACTCCCTTGCCCACCCAGTCCAGCCCCTCTGGCCTTCTGGCTGTGGCTCAGATCAGCATGCTGTGCCCAGTGCTTACATGCCCCCCAGCGGGACATCCAGATCTTCAATTGGCTAACTCTTCCATACATTTGCATCTTGACTTTAATAAAAACTTTTGCACACGTGTGTAGTCAGGTCACCAGAAAACTGGGAGAATCCCTCTTCTGTTCAACTGCTTTAATCATGAATTCTCTGAGGGGGAGGGACCTCACACACTCTGAGGAAATCTCTTTGACAACGGACCTTCCTGCCCATCCTCCACCTTAGTTAAACATCAAGGAAACAGAATCTACACTCTTCAATGCCACTCACTACGGCTCACAGTTGGAATAGGAGCTGCTTCCTCACTTAGATCCCAAATTTGCCTTGCTGAAACTCTCATCAACTCATTGGAGTTGTGTCCTCTGGCCACACAGAATCTACTTAACTTCCTAAAGTAGCCCTTCAACTATTGGGAAACCATCATCTTTCCCCTGAGCCTTCATACTAAATATACTATGCATCATGCCACATGATCTCACGTCCCTCATCTTCTGAAAGCACAGCTCTCAGAAAGCAGGGCCATGATGCCGTGTGAAAGTGAGGGGCACAGTGAGGGGTCTAAACACTGGCCTGCCACCAGTACAGCTTCCCAGTGTGTTCATTCACCAAGGCATTCACTTCTCACTATACATGCATCGAATGTGCTGCAAAGTAAGTCATTTGCCATCCCCCCAAAATTCAATACAAATACCGACAACCCGAAATCCAACTGAGGCTAATGATAAACCAGTCTATGGTGGGTCAGGGGAAGACACAACAGCAGCAGCCATAACCGGATATGCCAGGGTTGCAGGTCAGGGAGCAGGACATTTTCTTCTTAGACTACGTGGCTGCAGCTCTCGTCCCTCACAGAGAAGTATCACTCAACACTGAATTATCAATAAGGCATCTGAATACTCTTCAAATTGAAGAAAATTGCCAAGATGTAGAAATAGTTGGCTTGTAAAGCTGAGCTCCTAATGGGAAATGAGGTTTACTCCAACTGCAGAGGGTCCCAGGAGTACAGCCACTTGTGCCTGATGAAGCACATTGAGAGGGACCGCCTCTCGGCGTCTGCTCTCTTCTCACTGAAGGGGTCGAGATGAAGAGCATCTGTCTTCTTTTATTTCAGCATAGCAAACAGACTCTCTTAGATCAGAGTGGAGGATTCTTTTATACTGAGCCTCTGTCTCTGTCTCTCTCTTTCTCTTGCCCTCTCTCTGTCATGAAAGTGATATTTGCAGAGTGGAGGATTAAACCTCTAATCTTTAGGATAGTTAAAAACTATGTCAAGAAAATTATATATGCCATGCCAAATAATGATAAAAAGGCCTAAAACACAAAGTGGATGAAAAAGAAATACAGATACACACAGCTTTCAATCTCCAGGGTGCAGTTCTGCTCATCCAAAGGGTATCTTCTCAGGTCCATCATGCATGCTGCGGTCGTGGTGATTCTGAAACACACAGAGTGAGGGCAGATATTAAAGATGGGATGAGAAATACAGCAGAAAAACTGCTTCTAGATAAACACTGAGTAACCCTCAGGTAGGACCCCTTCCCCAAAGCACACCTGATTAAACATATTTCATGATATATACTAAATGGACAAGTTTTCATTATACTGTAGGCCAGCTTTATCCAAAAAAGCAGTACATATATAATTACAAAATTATTCATGCAAACTTGTTGACTTTGGATAATCAAGGGAAGAGAAAGGGGCTTCTTAGGAAGCTCTTGTCTTCAATTTTTATTCTGCCTCATTGTCTAGTGACGCTCTAACTTTTGTAGCACAGAGAAAACTTACCTATGGTAACAACATTGATTAGATTACAATTTAATTCGTTGACTTTCAGTGTGAAGTGTTCAAGTAGCTCCCAATCCACAGGCTGCACTCTTGAAATGTGAGCCAAGCTTCTATTTGATTCTGTCTTATTATAGTTGCCTCTTGGGCTAATGCTCCAGGGCTTTTCACCACAGGATCATCTACCTTTTCAAAGAGAATATTTGGCTTGTATGTTATTGATTATGAATGAAAACTTGGGTTAGCTTCCCTTGAGGTCAGCTGCAGCCATGGAAAGAATTTATATCATGGCCTAAGGACGGTTAAGCCTCTGCCGTGCAATGGTTAAACCCACTGTACATGGAGATAAAACACTTTGAGAAACGTCAAGTTCATTTCCTACTCTGCCGAAAGCCTCATTTTAGGGAAACCAACCTACCCAAAGCCTCTGTTGAAAATGCAACGATTAGGCTACCATGTTTTATTCTCTTTCTCGAAATCCTACCCCTTCTGCACCACAGTCCCAGCTAACCAGATTGGGCTGGGTCCCTGAATCAAGCACAGCCAACCATTAGTTGAACAAGAATATAGGATGTGGCCTGAGTTAAAAGGCAGAATGGAGCTAAAGGGATTCTCTTCCATGAGAATGAATTAAAGATGAGAATGGAGCTAAACTTGCAAGTTCATGAATTAGAGGCTTGTGATGCTATTTTCAAACTGGAGAGTCAGGCATGAGAAAGCATAACAGAGGTGAAGACAATGCAGAGAGTTGATGGTTCAGGAGACAGCAGAGCTAAGCCTGGGCCATAGCACACAGCCTTGCAGGACATGTACGACACATCTCAGGGAGCAGCATCTCAGAGCTGATATGGAAGATGTGTAAATGGCGGCCCGGGCTGTGCTCATTAAATGGTGAATCTTAAGAAGGAAAAAGTGAGAATGTCTTCTCCTGAGATCCCTAGATTTACCTTGAAATCCCAGCCACATTCTAGACTCCACCCTTCTCAAAGCCCAGTATTGAGCTTTCTATAGACAGCCTTCCATGTGAACATTCACAACAAACCTCCTACCACTCAGGCAACATGAGCAAGTTCTGCTCCAAAACACCCATCAGACACCAGTCATGTGCTAATTATGTTGGGCTTGTCTCACTGAACCTAAGTGCCGGTGCTAAAGGAATAGGAGTAAAGCATGTCCTTCTATTAGCATTGGGTTAAGCAGCAGGTTGAGGAAAGTTCTACTTTTCAATGACTGAGAAGAACAGTGAGGGAAAACGTCAACCAATTTGCCAATCATGGGACAACGCTAATTTTTTCTTTGCAAATAGCATGCAAGTGCCGTGCAGACATATGCTATAAGATCCACACCAATGATGAAACTGTGTCCTTTCCAAATGTCATAACACTTCCAATTATCATTCCAAAGAGTGGATTACATTCTATCCGAAGTCAACACATAGCTCTTTGGTATATTTTTCTACATCATCTGACTTCCTAGCCAACTGAAGAACCAGCCTCACACTTTGAAATTCTGGCATGTTTTATGGCAGGTTGTCAACCCAACATCCATACAAGATGCCTACAAGGCAAAATTAGAAGAAAGTTCTGCTAAAATTACAAATTTTTGTAAATAAGAGAAAAAGATCTCTACTGGAAATGTTCAAATTTTTAAATTTTCCTACATGTTTTAGTACCTATTCACTTGAAGACTCAGTAACTGAGATTACCATGTTTTGTTTGTTTTTCCTTATTTATTCCCAATCACCATCATTAAAATACATGCACACAAGTGCACACACACACATCCAAATTGTTTGGAGACTCACATGTATTGTGATATTATGTAGAGTGTTTCATAGGAATCATTGGAAGTGGGAAGCATGAAGCTAATAGAATTGGTGAGTACCTTTAGTACAGCTGTTGTCCTGTCTTCTCATTCTGGTATCATACTGGCTATCATATGGAGCCCTATTCCTATTGACTTGAGGAATAAGGTATAGACATCTATGTGCTACTCTTCTTCCTATGGAAGAAATACACAGAAAACCCTCTTATGGTGGAAAGTAAGTCATAAGAGCCTACTCATGACACAGTGGAAGGAAAGAGGTCTTTTTGCCACTGGGACAGAAAGGCAAGAAAAAAAGAAAGGGGAGAATAAAGAGATCAAGAAGGGGACAGCAGGCCAAAACCCCTCCCCGAGCCACAAGGCCATCATCCACATTGGCTAAACTCATGACAGGTTTGGGGACTGGACCTTCTGAATGAAATGACCAAATTTTGCACCCCTGGGACTTTGTAGAAACCATAGGAGGGTATTTCATAGTCTGCAGAATGAGAACTCAAGCCTAGTTAATGGAGATGGACCAAGGGCAGGGAAGCCCCAGTGACATTCGAGCTCTAGTTGCATAATCCCCAACACGCATGCGCTCACACACACACCTTTTGTATTTTTTTCTAATCAATTTTATTTGTCCTGAGAAAAGACTTTAACCAACTTCTAGCTCCACTTCCATCTGAAAGCTGAGAATTCCACTATTTCTAAGAAATAGTGGTGAAGTCAATAAGAAATATTGCGTGAGGAATTCTCTCCAGTAGATCCATTGTTTTTAGTCGTAGCATGCAGTCACATCTGAACTTTATGTAAGGCTGGTTGTGAGTTGGCTTTGGGCCCAGCGCCGTGCTCAGCAATTGAACACTCATGCACTTAATCTCACAACAACCACATTGTAGAGGTATTGTTATTCTTCCCATTTTGCAGATGAGCAAACCAAGGATCAGAAAGAGTAAGGAGGTCGGCAACATTTACAATGCTACTGGAAGGCACATGTGGCATTCAGATCCAGGCAGCCTGAATCCTGCACTCACTCATCTACGTCCTTGACACCTCTTCTGCCTTAAACTACAAAATATATTCAACTTTTAAAAGCTTACTCAGGGAATGAGATTCTCGTTTTCAAAGAAGAGCGAATTCAGTAGAGAAATATGTTATATACATGTGTGTGTATATATATATATATATATATATATATATATACACACACACACAGAGATCATATACATGTATATGTCTCATATGTATGACAAATTGGAAATATACTACGTAAGGGGAGAAAATAAATATTTTAAGGCTACACTTGCTGCAACAGCAGTGATATTTTGCCCATTGTGGAATAGGGTAGAGTTTAGTAGGTAGTCCTGCTATTATAAGTGATATATCCCTAAAGATATGTTTAAGAGTCAAAAGTATGAAAATTCGAGGAATAAATGTGAAGTTTATAAGGGCAGCAACATCCCAACAAGTTTAAAATCCTATTATGAGACACCTGCCATCTTTGGACACCATCTAGAAACTACTCCTGGGAGGAACAGCTTTTAGCAGGTCAAAGGGTTCTAATTTTGTCTCAATTATATCAAGCTTATGAGATCTACTTTGGTATCAGCACTTCCATTTTAAAATTTCCACCAATTAAAAAGAATACTAAGGGCAGACGCAAACTCTTTGTGTCATCCCACAAACACAGATTTCTCCACAGACCGCCTGGAGAGGCTGTGGTGGAAATATCGCTTTTGGCTGCTCAGGAACACAGCTACTAGGTGGTGGTAGTACGCCTGCTTGTCAGCCGAGGTACGACACTGCTCTCTCTCTGTCCTTGCTGGGAAAGGGGGACTCTGAGCTGAGCCTGGGACCCACGCTTACAGTGAATCACAAGGCAATGCACACACTCTCTTCCCCACTTATACGAATATTTTAGATTCATAGTAAATACCAGAGAGAACAGAGGTTAAAATGTCCCTGACTAGCTTTCTCAGAGGCCTTGTAGAACTAAGGTATCTCAGCCCTGCTATCTCTCCTTTCATCACCCATTTTAGTATTGTCATTATACTTAGGACCATCTACCCTTGGAATGTCCTTCCATTTGTTGACTTGCAGGCCCTTGCTTGTCCTCTGGGGAGCCTGGAGCAGGGCTTGGTCCCCTGCGGTCATAAGTGCCTAGAACCGCAGCCACATGCACATGGCAGGTGTCCTGGACTAACAGACAGCGTGGAACTCAAGCAAAATGTGGAAAGGAAAAGAGGTGGCTTGGCCCTTCTTGGTTTCAATCCCCCAAATCGAAGAGCCAGAGGGATACCCACCCTCCTGCAAGCACTCCCAGCAGGAGATCTGACTTTGAATGTTTACTGACCCTCTGAGAGCCTCCCTGGGCTCACTGGTCAATATGCTTGGATGATTATATTCCAATAAAGATGTTAAAAATAAATAAATAAAAAAAAATAAAACATTCCATTATGTACGAAAAAAAAAAAGGTGCTTGGATGACGCTCTATGTGCTGACATCCTGGTGGTCTCTGAATCCTTCGGCTGCAGAATGAGTCCTTAGCAGGCTGATGTTAATGCCCATAAGCTTTAGTTTCCATGGCTGTGAGGACTGCAGCAAAATGCAGCCATAGGCAGAGTTCTGGCCCTTTGATCACAATCTTGTCAAACTAGCAGGACCGGGAGCAAGTTAGCAGCACGTCCTGTGTGACTTCTGGCTTGTACTGGGGATGTCCAAATGTCCGAGAACCCTGGGCAATGGTTGTTACCCATGGCCCCAGAATAGCAGTACACCTGGGGTACTGCCTTACAGGTAATCACTTAGCCCTCTGCAACTGCTCTCAGGTAACTTACTCATCTCCATTCCTGGCTTCACCCCAGGTGCACCAGGCAGTGGAGGCATCTATCATTTTTCCAAGAATAGAAATTCAGATGCTAGGATTAAGGACCTAATCAAATAATTCAGACTGACCGAGCATCCTTCTAAAGCAAGTGCTTATTATTCAATGTGGAGAGGGCACAGGACATAAACGAACATTGAAGTTGCCCCAATTTTTGTTTTATTTTACAATAAATATAAGAAGATACATGCACAGAAATGTCCAAAGGCCTCTGCTGTGCAGATTCGTTGAGGATGTTGCTGGGAAAATTGCTGTAGAAAGTTGATTGTGTTGGCAGCCCCATTCCTTCATCTTCCCCAGTATCCACTCTCTTTGCCATGTCATTTGCAGCTCTTCTCACTAAAGAGGAGCTGTCTGCCCGCTTCTGAACATGGGCCAACTTTGTGCCTTGCTTTGTCCGATAGAATGTGTGTACTAACAGTCCCAAGATTAGCCTCCAAGAGACATTCTGTGTTTCTGGTCCCCTTGTACTTCTGCCTTTGCTGTGAGAAAACCACGCTCATATAAGTCTGCTGGTTCTAGGAGGAGTACGGACATAAGGGGCAGAGACCACCCATCCCTGGGCCTGTGGGTGAACCAGCCAGAATCTGCAGAGGTGCTGATTAATCACCCAGATTCACAAGCAATGAGCACTCATTATCATTTGACATTGAGGCTTTCCAGCTGTTTGTTACGCAGCAATGCTGTGGGCATAGATAACAGATACAACAATCAACGCAAGTAACTACACACATAGAAAAGCATAAATTATCTTATAAATAAATGGACATCACAACCTGATACTTCTCAGGGGTGCCATAAGATAGCAAAGCCCTTAGCAGATAGTATTTTCCTACAACGGGAGCATTTACTTCTGGATTTCAGCATAAATCCACTAGCATTGTAGGAACATAAATCATGGTGAAATGAGTAGTCACATTAGGCAAATGAGATGGGCCACGTCCTGATTTTCAAACAATATGGTGATAAAGCAATTCAAAGGCCAAAACCAGCAATAATGCTAAAAACCAAAACCAAAAGAAAGCATGTGTCAGATCCTCAAGCACCTGACAGGAACAGAAATGTCAGGGTGGATGACTGAGGGAGTCTCAAGGAAAATACTTAGGTTCAACTCTCTAAGAGGAAGGAAGGAAATATTTTGAAAGAATCAAAAAAGTACTTTGAGATTTTGAATCTCCCCAACCATCTGGATCTAATGATGGTACTTGGGAGGTGTGTGTGGGGTTTATATCTAGAAAGGTAGCCACTAGCCACATGTGCCTATTTATAATTAAATTCTAAATTAATTAAAATTAAATAAAATTAAAAATTTAGTTCCTCTAAGGCACTAGCCAAATTCCAAGTGCTCAATAGTCACCTATGGCTAGTGGCTATTGTACTGGATGGTACAGATTTTAGAACATCTTCATCACCACGGTAAGTTCCATCGGAAAGGGTGAGAAACAGCGTGAGCCAGACAGGGTGACAGACCTGGCCCTGCCTGCTAATGCAGCCTGCCAGCTCTTCTCCCTCCCTAACTCTCTCTCTCTCCTCTCCTTTCCCCCGCCCTCCCCTTCCCTCTCCCCCAGCCTCCTTCTCCCTCCGGCCCCCTCGCCACCATAGCTTTACAGGACACACTCTCTAGTTGAAAGTGGTTGGACGACAAAGTCAAATGCACACAACCTATCACCTCAAAGAAAAGCCACTGCAGCTGGAGGCAGATATCCACAGGGCATGGAAACAAGCAGGCCAGAGTAGAAGGTGTCATTCAAGACTATTCAAAGTATCATACGTTGCATCTGACTTCATGGCTCAGTGGGTTAACCAGCAGTCTGAGGGGAGGGCCTACCGTAAAAGAATGGCAATTAGGCATAACAAAGGGAATGCATTAACCCAATCTTCAGATTTGTATCCTAGGGACTAAGGCTTCCAATGTGAGCGTGAGACAGAAGGGGGCCAAGGTCGCCATGTCCAAAGTCTCATTAGAATATCACTTAGTCTCCATGGATCTGCTCATCTAAGGATAAACATTATGAATAAAACAAAGAGATGTTCTATGAAAAGTATGCAAGCATGCAAAATGAAAGTTGAAAACTTGGGAAGATGTTGGTCTGGTTGTCAAAAGGCATGAATTCTCTTTAAAACAAGGATAGGAAGACATAAGGAAAGAAAAGCCTGAGATGAAGGCATAGACAGATGATGTAAAACTGAGAAAAGAATGCAAAGAATCGGAGCGTAAGTGCTGAACTGAAATCTGTACTGAACACAGAGACAGCAGAATTACACAGCTGAAAGCCATTTAATGATGTGAATGACTTCATAAACTCGGAGGGGACACAAGTCACTGAGGGATCTTGTTAAAATGCAGATTCTGAGCAGGACATCTGGGGTAGGTATGTAGTTCTGAATTTCCCAGATGATGTTGCTGCTGCTGGTCTGGGGACCACAGTCAGAGTGGGAAGGAGAGGGCCAACTTGTAAAACCTTCCTAAGGGCAGAGGAAGAAGACAAAGCTTTGAAAACACAGAGAAGATGTACAGGACAGAAAATCAGTATGAAACTGAGCTCTATTAAACAGAGCAAAAACAAACAGCATCCAAGTGAACAAAATAGAATTCAATAAGAAACAAAGAATTTTTTTAGTTAAAGTAAAATATGCATAACACGAAATTTACCTTTTTTTACTATTTATAAGTGTACAGGTCAGTGGTATTAACTACATTCACAACCATCACCACTATCCATATTCAGAACTTTTTTATCATCTAAAAAAAACCCCACTATACCCATTAAACAATAACTCCCCATTCTCCCCTCCCCCCAGGACTTGGTAACCTGGCAACTTCTATTCTTACTGATACTAGGTATTTCATATAAGTGCAATCACACATTTGTTTTTTCGTGTCTGGCTTAGTTCACCTACTATAATGTTTTCATGGTGTAGCATGTACCAGATTTCCAAACCTTTTTTAAGGTTGAATAATATTCCACTGTATGTATATACCTCATTCATGTTTTAATGGACATTTGGGTTGTCCATTTGAGTTTTATACTTTTAGCTCTTATGTACTATATCTTTGATCAATTGCAAGTTCATTTTTGTATATGGTATAAGGTAGGCATCCAACTTTACTCTGTTACATAAGGATACCCAGCTTTCCCAGCATTATCTATTGAAAACACACTCCTTTATGCATTGAGTAGTCTTGCACCCCTGAAGCAAATCATCTGATCATATACTCAAGAGTTTATTTCTAGGCTCTCTACTTTATTCCATTGGCCTATGTGTCTGTTCTTATGCAAATATAACATTATTTTGATTACCATGGCTTTATAGTAAGTTTTGAAATAAAGAAACGTGAAACCTCCAACTTTGTTCTTCTTTTTCAAGATTGCTTTGAATATTTGGGGTCCCGTATGATTACATATGAATTTTAGAATGGAGTTTTCCATTTGAAAAAAATGTGATTACGATTTTTAAAGGGAATGCATAGCAACTGTAAATCACTTTGGGTAGTACTGTCATCTTAAAAAAATATTAATTCTTCCGATCAATGAACATAAGATGTCTTTCCATTTGCTTATGTATTCCTTCAGCATGTGGCCTCTATCCTCAAGGTCATCTCTTGATTCAAAGTGGCTGCTGCAGCTCCAGCCATTATATCTACCTTCTACACTAGCAGCCAGAAGAAAATGAAGAGCCAAAGCTCTCTTACCCCCTCCCTTTTACAGAGATATCCTGGCAAGAACCCTGCCAAAGTTCCTTTTATAGCTCTTGGGCCAAATCATAGTCACATGGTCATATAGTTTTACTCTTTCTTTTATACTTTTAGTTCATAAGTCTTTTGCCTCTATCATTAAATTTCTTCCTAAGTATTTCATTCTTCTAGATGTTACTGTGAAAGAAATTGCTTAGTTTCCTTTTTGGATTGTTAATTGGTAGTACATAGAAATGCACCTGATTTTTTTTTTTTAATAAAGGTTGCCTATTATCACTTTTTTCTCCATATCTCTAAGGATGATATTTTTCCATTTTATTTTTTTAACTGAAGCATTTTTGATGTATAATATTATATTAGTTTCAGGAGTAAAGCATATTGATTCAGTATTTTTACAGATTATACTCCATTAAAAGTTATTACAAGAAAATGGCTATAATTCCTTGTGCTATATAATATATCCTCATTGCTTATCTATACATAGTAGCCTGTATCTCTTAATCCCATACCCCTAACCTACTCCACCCCCCTACCTTCTCACCACTGGTAACCAGTGGTTTGTTCTCTGTATCTGTGAGTCTATTTCTGTTTTGCTACATATACATCATGGTGTATGTTTTCTTTTTTTTTTTACTTTTTCTTTCTGATAGTTTATTAATAGTGTATAGAAAAGCAGCAGATTTATCTAGCAACCTTGCTGAATTCATTTATTAGTTCTAATACTTTTTTCAGTGGAAACTTTAGGGTTTTCTATGTAAAGTATCATGTCATATGCAAATAGTGACAGTTTCACTTCTTCTCTTCCAATTTGGATGCCTTTTATTTATTTGTCTTGTCTGATTCCTGCAGCTAGGACTTTCAATGTTATGTTAAATAGAATGGGCATCCTTGTCTCATTCCTGAATTTAGAGAAAAGACTTTCAGATTTTCACTGTTCAGTATGATGTTAGCTGTGGAGTTTTCATAGATGGCATATTTTATGTTGATACATTTTTTATGTTGATACATGTGGAGATACATTCCATCCATACCCCCTTCGATGAGAGTTTTTATTATGAACAGATGCTGCATTTTGTCAAATACCTTTTCTGTGTCTCCTGAGATGATCATGTGATTTTTATCCTTCCCTTTATTAATGTGGTGTATCACATTGATTGATTTGTTAATGTTGAACCATCCTTGTTGCACTGGAATAAATACAACTTTATCATGGTGTATGATATATATATTGTTGTGATATATTGTTGGATTTTTTATATATTGTTGGCTTCGGTTTGCTAATATTTTGTTAAGGATTTTTGCATATATTTTGCATATATATTCATCAAAGATTTGGGCCTGAAATTTTATTTTTTGTAGTGTCTTTGTCTGGTTTTTGTATCAGGGTAATGGTGACCTCATAGAATGAAGCTGGGAATGTTCTTTCCTCTTTAATCTTTTGGTATAGTTTGAGAAGGATAGGTATTAGTTCTTTATATGTTTGGTAGAATTCCCCTATAAAGCCGTCCAGTTCTGGACTTTTGTTTGCTGGAAGGTTTTTTTTTTTTTAATTACAATTCAATTTCACTTCCAACACTTGGTTTCATTGATCTTTTCTATTTTTTTTAATCTCTATTTATTTTCTCTCTGATCTTTATCATTTCCTTCATTCTGCTCACTTTGAGCTTTGTTTGATCTTCTTTTATAATTACTATAGGTGGTAGGGTAGGTTGTTCATTTGAAATTTTTCTTGTATTGCTATAAACTTCCCTGTTAGAACTGCTTTTGCTGCACCCATAGATTTTGGAATGTTGTGTTTCCATTTTCATTAGTCTTGAGGTATTTTCTGACTTCCTCTTTGATTTCTTCACTGATCCATTGGCTTTGTAGTAGCATGTTGTTTTGTCTCCACATTTGTTATTTTCCCATTTTTCTTTCTAAAATTGATTTCTAGTTTCATAATGTTGTGGTTGGAAAAAATGCTTTATATAATTTCTACCCTCTTAAATTTGTTGAAAGTTGTTTTGAGGCCTAGTATGTGACTTATCTTGGAGAAAGTTCCATGTGCACTTGAAAAGAGTATATATTCTGCTGTTTGGGATGTAATGTCCTATAGGTACCATTAAGTTCAACTGGTCTATTGTGTCATTTAAGACTGCTGTTGCCTTACTGATTTTCTCTCTGGATGATCTGTCCATTGACATCAGTGGGGTGTACAAGTCCCCTACTATTATTGCATTTTGTCAGTTTCTCCCTTCATGTCTGTTACTATTCGCTTTATATATTTAGGTGTTCCTGAATTGCATGCATAAATGTTAACAATTGTAACATCCTCTTCTTGCCTGATCCTATTATCATTGTATATTTATATCTTTGTCTTTCATTATAGACTTTGTTTTAAAGTCTATCTTGTCTGATATGAGTATTGCCACCCCCACTTTCTTGCCCTTTGCATTTGAATGAAATATCTTCTTCCATCCCTTCACTTTCAGTCTGTGTGTACCTTTAGCTCTGAAGTGAGTCTCATGAAGGCAGCATATGGAAGGGACTTTTTTTTTTATCCAATCACCCATGCTGTCTTTTGATTGGAGCATTTAGTCCATTGACATTTAAAGAAGTTATTAATAGGAATGTACTTACTGCCATTTTATTACTTGTTTTCTGGTTGTCTTTATAGTTATTCTCTATTCATTTCTTCTTTTTGTTTCTTCCATTGTGGTTTAATGATTTTTTTTTTTTTTAGTAGTACACTTGGGTTCCTTTCTTTTTAGTTTTTTTTTGTATCTACTATAGGTTTTTGATTTGAGATTGCCATGGGGTTCACAGATGTGGACATAAAACTGTATCTACTTGTTTTAAACAGGTAGTCATTTAAGTTCAGGCCCATTCTGAAAGATTTATGTCTTTACTGCTCTCCCCGAAATTTTGTGTTTTTGATGTCATATTTTACATGGTCATGTTTATCCCTTAACTGTTTATTACACTTATAGTTGCTTTTACAATTTTTCAGTTTTTAATCTTTTTACTAGGGTAAGTGGTGGATCCTCAGTTCTTACTACACAATTGCCTTTCTTAGTGGGATTTTCCCTTTCCTATAGATTCTAACTTCTTTTCCACTTAGGGAAGACCCTTCACATTTCTTTCAGTGTAGGTTTAGTGTTGATAAACTCTTTTAGTTTTTGTCTGTCTGTCTGAGAAGTTCTCTCTCCTTCTGTTCTAAATGATAATCTTGCTGGCTAGAGTATCCCAGGTTGCAGGTTTTCCCTTTCAGCATGAATATATCATGCCACTCCCTTCTGGCCTGTGAAGTTTCTGCAGAGAAATCAGCTGGTAGCTTGATGCGGATTCCCTTGTATGTGACTTTTTCTCTTGCTGCATTTAGAGTTCTCTATCTTTAACTTTTGTGAATTGAAGTATGATATGTCTTGGTGTGGCTCTGTTTGGCTTCATCTAGTTTGAGACCCTCTGTGCTTCCTGTACAGAGGATATCCATTTACTTCTTCATGTTTGATAATTTTTAGCCATCATTTCTTCAAATACATTTTCAATCCCCTTCTCTATCTCTTTTCTTTCTGGGATCCCCATAATGCAAATGTTGGTATACTTAATATTACCTCAGAAATCTTTTAAATGCTTTCAATATTTAATTTGTGTTACTTTTTGCTGTTCCAATTGGGTGACTTCCATTATTCTATATTCCAGATCACTTATGCCTTCTTCTGTATCACTTAGTCTGCTATTCATTCCTCCTAGTGTTTTTTATTTCAGCTATTGAACTCTTCATTTCTAATTGGGTCTAATTTTCACTGTGTTCATCTCTTCTTTTCCCTAGTTTAGTTAGCCAACTTATTATCAATGCTTTAAATTTTTATATGGTAAATTGTTCATTTCTGTTTCATTTTTATTTTTTCAGTGGTTTTCTCTTGCTCTTTCAATGGAGAGTAAGTAGTTCCTCTGCCTTTTCATTTTGCTTAACTTTCTCTGCCTATATGAATTTAGCGGAAACAGTTACCTATTGCAGTCTTAAACAGGTGTTCTTATGTGAAAGCATCCCTATAAAGACTGTGTACAATGCCTTTGATGGGAGAGCTGGATTTGAGCTGGGTGCAAGGCACGTCTTTCCTCTGGGTGTGCTGGCAGCTATCACCTAGGTAGGTGGTGGGGTCAGAGATGGAGGGACTAGAGCTGGCACTGGGTGTGTGGTGGAACTCCCTCTCTGCTCAGCAGTCATCACCACCCTATCAGGGGCCAGCTCAGATCCCAAGTTACTGGAGTGGAAGCCCCAAGGGTCATACCTGAACTAGCTCTGTTTCATTTATGTGTGTGATTTTACCTTTTCTCCAGAGGCGAGTAGTGCTGAAGCAAGTAGCACCCATGCACAGACAGAGGTTCAATATGCTGCCAGTGCTCTGCTCAGATGCAGCCTTGTGTGCAAGTCCCCTTTGTCCCTCCCTGCCAATCACTGTCCCTAGCCTCTGCCGCCTCCACCCTCTTGTGGAACAGCTCTGCAGGATTAGTAAGGCCCATGTGGACTCTCAGGTGTATGGAGAGGTGAGCTGTGGTACAGGGGCCACCATCAGAGATCTGGGCTGCTTCTGATGCTCTGCTTGAGTAAGTGATAACAATGGCTGCTGCTGCCCACCCAGGCTCTGCCCTGGGACAGGGTTACCTCTGCATCCCACGGTTGAGTCTTTTCCCGGTCATGGCTGCCCCAGATCCAGTGCCATGCTGCAATATGGAGAGAGTGGAGCCAGTGTTCACTCAACTAGGAGCGTGTGAGCTCCTCACAGTGTTCACTCAACTAGGAGCATGTGAGCTCCTCACGAGTGGAATCCAGGCTTCCCACCACTTTCTTGTTAGTCCCAACAGTCCTCCAACCAGCCAAGAGGGCTTGTCTCCCCAGCATAGGGCCCCAGGACTGGGACACTCAATCTGTGGCTTGAGCTGCTCACTCCCCAAGGTGGGTGTCTGCCCATGTAATGTCTTTTTTCCTCTAAGTCCCCTCTCAGGGGCATAGATCCTGACCCAATTGCATTTCTTTCCTTCCTACCTGATTACGTGTGTATCTTTCTTAGTCTTGGTCGTACAAGAGTCCTTCTGCCAGTCTCTAGTTAGTTTTGCGTGAGAATTTTCCACATATAGATGTATTTTTGATGTGTTCCTGGCGGGAGGTGAGCTCCACATCCTCTTACTCGGACATCTAGATCCTTCCCCAACCCCCATACTCTGCAACTGATTTTTCACATGTTGATCTTGAAATCTGCAATTTTACTGAATATGTTTTTTAGATGTAACAGTTCTGGGGTGGGGGGGTTGTATGGAATCTTTAGGTTTTCTACATAAGATCATATTATTTGCACACAGACAATTTTACTTTTTACTTTCCAGTTAGAAAAAATATGGCATAAGCAGGAATCCTTGACTTGTTACTGATCTTAGGGGAAACCATTTTACATATTCACAAACGAATATGATTTTGTGAGTTTTTCATACATAGCCTTTATCTTATGAGGAAGTTTCCTTCTATTTCTAGTTCTTTGTACATTTTTGTAATAAAAGGATGATGAATTTTATCAAATGCTTTTTCTGCTTCAATTGAGATGATCATGTGTTTCCCCCCCCATCATTTTGTTAATGTCCTTTTCCCATATTGAACCATCCTTGCATCCCAGGGTTAAATCCCACTTGGTCATGGTGTATGGGGCTGATTTCATTTTCCTAGTGTTTTGTTGAGGATTTCTAAATTAGTATCTGTAAGAGATACTGGTGTGTGGTTTTCTTTTCTTGTAATATCTTTGGTTTTGGTATCAGGGTAATGTCAGCCTCATAGAATGTGTAAGGAATAATTCTTTCTTCTTCAGTTTTTGTGGAAGAGTTCAAGTTTGCATTAACTAGGGTTAATTATTCTTTACATGTTTGGTTGAATTCACCAGTGAAGCCATTTGGTCCAGGGCTTATTTGTTGGGAGGTTTAATTACTGACTCAACACACTAGTTATAGGTCTGTTCAGATGTTCTACTTCGTCATGATTTAGTTTTGGTAGGTTGTATAATTTCTAGGAAGTTGTCCATTTCATCTAGGTTATCCACTTTTCCAGCATATAATTTTTCATAGTATCCTCTTATAAAGTTTTTTATTTCTATAAAATTGGTAGAAATGTTCCCCTTTTCATTTCTGCTTTTAGGTATTTGCATCTTCTCTCTTTTTTCTTCATCCATCTAACTAAAGGTTTGTCTATTTAGTTGATCTTTTCAATGGGCCAGATTTTGGTTTCACTGATCTTTCTACACAGTTCTATTACTTTATTTTGTGTATCTCTATTCTACTCTTTATTATTTTATTCTTCCTGCTAGCTTTAGGTTTAATTTAGTCTTTTATTTTTTTCAGTTCCTTAAGGTGTAAAGTTGAATTCTTGTTTTTAACGGGTGTGTAGACAGATATAAATTTCCCTCCTTGCACTGTTTCCCAGCATCTCATAAGTTTTGGTATTATTGTAGAACTGTCCATTTCTCCTTTCAATTCTGCAATGTTTGCTTCATGTATTTTGGAGTTCTGACGTTTGGTGCATATATGTTTATAACTGTTTTATCTTCTTGGGGAACTGACTCATCAATATATGATGTTCTTCTTTGTCTCTTATTAGCCTTTGACTTAAAGGATATTTCTTCCATATTAGTATAGCCACTGCAGCTTTCTTCTGATTACTATTTTTATGGAGTGCATTTTCCACCCTCTCACTTTACATTTATTTGATCTTTAGATTTTTAGATCTAAAGTGAGTCTCTTATAGAGAGCAGAGAGATAGATCCTGTTTTAATTTGTATCCATTATGCCAATCTCTAGCTCTTCTATGAGGAGTTTAATTCATTTACATTTAATTACTGAAAAGCAAAGACTCACTTCTGCCATTTTGCTATTTGTTTTCTGTATGTCCTAGAGCCTTTTGTTCCTCCATCTTTGTTTTCTTTTCTGTTTAGTTGATTTTTTTTGTTTTGATTCCCTTTTTATTTCCTTTGTGTACATTCTATAGATATTTTCTTTATGGTTGCCATGGGGATTATATATAACACCCTAAATTTATAACAATCTAATTTGAATTGATACCAGCTTTACTTTAACCACATATACTCAATTTGCTTTGCACCTTCCATGTTATTAACATTACAAATTGCATCTTTATACATTATGTACCTAATAACATATATTTATAATTATTTTTATGCACTTGTCTTTGAAATAATGTAGAAAATAAAGAAGTTACAAACAAAAATTAAAATAATACCAGTTTTATTCACTTTACTGGAGATCTTTATATCTTGACACAACTTCAAGTTACTGTCTAGCATCCTTTCATTTCAACCTGAAAAACTCCCTTCAGCCTTTCTTGTGGGCCATGTCTAGTGGTAATAAAGTCCCTCAGTTTTTGTGTTTGTTTGTTTTTAATTCCTTGCTTGGCCCTTCTTTTTTTTTTTTCTTTCTTTTTTATTGAAGTATAGTTGATTTACAATGTTGCGAGAGTTTCAGGTGCACCCTTAGGTTTTATCTGAGAATTTATGAATTCCTATTTTTTATATTGAAGTATAGTTGCTGTACAAGTTACAGGTATACAATATAGTAATTCACTATTTTTAAAGGTTATACTCAATTTATAGCTATTATAAAATATTGGCTATATTTCTCATGTTGTACAATATAGCCTTGTACCTTATTTTATACCTAAGAGATTGTACCTCTTACTCCCCTACCCTATATTGCCCCTCCCCCACTTCCCCCTCCTCACAGGTAACCACTAGTTTGTTCTCTATATCTCCTCTTCACTTTTGAAGGACACTTTTGCCAGATACAGAATTCTCTCCTGACAGGTTTGGCCTTTCAACAGTTATTAAATATTTAATCATACCACTGCCTTCTGGCCTCCAAGGTTTCATATGAAAAACTGGCTGATAATCTTTTGTGAGGCTCCCTTATATGGGACAAGCTTTTTCGCTCTTGATGGTTAAGATTCTCTCTGTGTCTGCAGCTTTTCACAGTTTGATTTTATGTGTCTTAGTGTGGGCCTCTGGTTTCATCCCACTTGGATTTCACTGAGCTTCTTGGATTTGTAGATCATGTTTTTCATCAACCTTGGGGAGTCTGTGGCCAATATTTCTTCAAATAATCTCTCTGCCTCTTTCTCACTCTCATCTCTTGGGACTCTCATAATACATATTTTGGTGCCCTTGATGGTTTCTCACAAGTCCCTCAGGCTCTATACACTCTTCTTAAATCTTTTTTTTCCCCTCAGACTCAATAATTTTAATTGTCCTATCTTCAAATTTGCTGACTCTTTCTTCTGCCTGTTCATATCTGCTCATAAACCCCTCTAGTGAATTCTTCACTTCAATTATTGTATTTTTCAGAATTTTTGTTCACTTTTGTAATTTCTATCTCTTTATTTTATTTTGTTCATTTTATTCATATATCATTATCTTAATTTCCTTTACTTCTTTGTCTATGTTTTCCCTTAGCTCCTTTAGCATAATACAGATAGACAATTTAAAGTCTCCATCTAATAAGTCCAATGTCTGGGCTTACTCAAAAATACTTTCTGTGAACTTATTTTGTTCCTTTGAATGGGTCTTTTTTTGATTCTTTTCCAGTATAGGCCATTACAGAGTACTGAGTAGAGTTGCCTGTGTTACACAGCAGATTCTTATTAGTTACCTATTTTATATATAGTAGTGTGTATACGTCAATCGCAATCTCCTAATTTATCCTTCTCCACCCCTTATCCCCTGGTAACTATGTTTGTTTTCTACATATATGACTCTACTTCTGTTTTGTAAATAAGTTCATTTGTATGCATTTTTTTAGATTCCATATATAAGCAATATCATATGATATTTGTCTTTCTGTGTCTGACTTACTTCACTCCATTTGACAATCTCTAGGTCTATCCATGTTGCTGCAAATGGCATAATTTTGGTTTTTTTCTTTTTTAAGGCTGAGTAATATTCCATTGTATATATGTACCACCACTTCTTTATCCATTTGTCTGTCCATGGGCATTTATGTTGCTTCCATGTCCAGGCTATTGTAAATAGTGCTGCAATAAACATTGGGGTGCATTTATCTTTTTGAATTGTGGTTTTGTCCAGGTATATGCCCAGGAGTGGGATTGCTGGATCATATTGTAGTTCAATTTTTAGTTTTTTAAGGAACCTCCATACTTTTCTCCACAGTGGCCGTACGAATTTACATTCCCACCAACAGTATAGGAGGTTTCCCTTTTCTCCACACCCTCTCCAGCATTTATTGTTTGTAGATTTTTTGATGATGGCCATTCTGACTGGTGTGAGGTGATACCTCATTGTAGTTTTGATTTGCATTTCTCTAATAATTAATGATATTGAGCATCTTTTCATGTGCCTCTTGGTCATCTGCATGTCTTCTTTGGAGAAATGTCTATTTACATCTTCCACCTATTTATTGATTGGGTTATTTGGATATTGAGCTGCATAAGCTGTATATTTTGGAGATTAATCCATTGTCACTTGCTTTGTTTGCAAATATTTTCTCCCATTCTGAGGGTTGTCTTTTTCTTCTGTTTATGGTTTCCTTTTCTGGGCAAAGGCTTTTAAGTTTAATTAGAACCCATTTGTTTATTTTTGTCTTTATTTTCATTACTCTAGGAGATGGATCAAAAAAGATCTCACTGCGATTTATGTCAAAGAATGTTCTACCTATGTTTTCCTCTAAGAGTTTTATAGTATCCGGCCTTACATTTAGGTCTTTAATCCATTTTGAGTTTATTTTTGGGTATGGTGTTAGGGAGTTTTCTAATTTCATTCTTTTACCTGTACCTGTCCAGTTTTCCCAGCACCACTTATTGAAGACACTGTCTTCTCCACTTGATAGTCTTGCCTCCTTTGTCATAGACTAGGTAACCATAGGTGCGTGGGTTTACCTCTGGGCTTTCTATCCTGTTCCATTGATTTATATTTCTGTTTTTGTGCCAGTGCCATACTGTTTTAATGATTGTAGGTTTGTAGTACAGTCTAAAGTCAGGAAGCCTGATTCCTCCAGCTCCGTATTTCTTTCTCAAAACTGCTATGGCTATTCGGGGTCTTTTGTGTTTCCATGCAAATAGTAAAAATTTTTGTTAGAATTCTGTGAAAATGCCATTGGTAATTTGATAGGAATTGTACTGAATCTGTAGATTGCTTTGGGTAGTATAATCATTTTCACAATATTGATTCTTCCAATCCACAAACATGGTATATCTCTCCATCTATTTGTATCATCTTTGATTTCTTTCATCAGTGTCTTATAGTTTCCTGTACACAGGTCTTTTGCCTCCTTAGGTAGGTTTATTCCTAGGTATTTTATTCTTTTTGTTGCAATGGCAAGTGGGATTGTTTCCTTGATTTCTCTTTCTGATTTTTCATTGTTAATGTATGGAAATGCAAGAGATTTCTGTGCATTAATTTTGTATCCTGAAACTTTATCAAATTCACTGATGAGCTCTAGTCGTTTTCTGGTGGCATATTTAGGATTTTCTATGTAGAGTATCATGTCGTCTGCAAACAGTTTTACTTCTCCTTTTCCAATTTGGATTCTTTTATTTCTTTTTCTTCTCTGATTGCCATGGCTTGGACTTCCAAACCTATGTTGAGTAACAGTGGTGAGAGTGGACATCCTTGTCTTGTTCCTGGTCTTAGAGGACATGCTTTCAGTTTTTCACCATTGAGAATGATGTTTGCTGTGGGTTTGTCATATATGGCCTTTATTATGTTGAGCTAGGTTCCCTCTATGCCCACTTTCTGGAGACTTTTTATCATAAATGGGTGTTGAATTTTGTCAAAAGCTTTTCCTGCATTTATTAAGATGATCATATGATTTTTATTCTTCAATTTGTTAATATGGTGTATCACATTGATTGATTTGCATATTTTGAAGAATCTTTGCATCCCTGGGATAAATCCCACTTAATCATGGTGTATGATCCTTTTAATGTGTTTGCTAGTATTCTGTTGAGGATTTTTGTGTCTATGTTCATCAGTGATATTGGCCTGTAACTTTCATTTTTTTGTAGTATCTTTGTCTGGTTTTGGTATCAGGATGATGGTGGCCTCGTAGAATGAGCTTGGGAGTCTTACTTCCTCTGCAATTTTTTGGAAGAGTTTGAGAAGGATAGGTGTTAGCTCTTCTCTAAATGTTTGATAGAATTCGCCCGTGAAGCCCTCTGGTCCTGGACTTTTGCTTGTTGGAAGATTTTTAATCACAGTTTCAATTGCATTACTTGTGATTGGTCTGTTCGTATTTTCTATTTCTTCCTAGTTCAGTCTTTGAAGGTTGTACCTTTCTAAGAACTTGTCGATTTCTTCCAGGTTTTTCATTTTATTGGCATATAGTTGCTTGTAGTAGTCTCTCATGATCCTTTGTGTTCCTGTAGTGTCAGTTGTAACTTCTCCTTTTTCATTTCTAGTTTTATTGAGTCTTCTCCCCTTTTTTCTTGATGAGTCTGGCTAAAAGTTTATCTATTTTGTTTATCTTCTCTAAGAACCAACTTTAGTTTCACTGATGTTTGCTATTGCTTTCTTCATCTCTATTTCATTTATTTCTGCTTTGATCTTTATGATTTGTTTCCTTCTACTAAATTTGGGTTTTGTTTGTTCTTCTTTCTTTAGTTGCTTTAAGTGTAAGGTTTGGTTGTTTATTTGAGAGTTTTCTTGTTTCTTGAGGTAAGACTATATTGCTATAAACTTCCCTATTAGAACTGCTTTTGCTTCATCCCATAGATTATGGGTTGTCTTGTTTTAGTTGTCATTTGTTTCTAGGTATTTTTTAATTTCCTCTTTGATTTCTCCAGTGATCTCTTGATTATTTAGTAGCATATTGTTTAGCCTCCATGTGTTTCTGTTTTTTACATTTTTTTCCTGCATTTGATTTCTAATTTAATAGTGCTGTGGCCTGAAAATATGCTTGATGCGATTTCAATTTTCTTAAATTTACTGAGGCTTAATTTGTGACCTAAGATTTGATCTATCCTGGAGAATGTTCCATGTGCACTTGAAAGTGTATTCTGCTGCTTTCAGATGGAATGTCCTATAAATAGCAATTAAGTCTTTCTGGTTTAATGTTTTATTTAAGGTTTGTGTTTCCTTACTAATTTTCTCTTTTTTAATTTATTTTTTTATGCAGCACGTTCTTATTGGTTATCCACTTTATACATATTAGTGTATATATGTCAATCCCAAACTCCCAATTAATCACACAACCACCGCCCCTTCTTATGAATTTTCTGTTCATTGGTGTAAGTGGGGTGTTAAAGTCCCCTACTATTACGGTGTTATTGTCAATTTCCACTTTTATGGCTGTTCACATTTGCCTTATATATTGAGGTGCACCTATGTTGGGTGCACATACATTTACAATTGTTATGTATTCTTCTGGGATGGATCCATTGATCATTATGTAGTGTCCTTCCTTGTCTCTTGTAACAGTCTTTATTTTAAAGTCTATTTTGTCTGATATGAGTATTGCTACTCCAGTTTTCTTTTGATTTCCATTTGCATGGAATATCTTTCTCTATCCCCTCAGTTTCAGTCTGTATGTAGCCATAGGTCTGAAATTGGTCTCTTGTAGACAGCATATATACGGGTCTTGTATTTGTATCCATTCAGCTGGTCGACGTCTTTTGGCTGAAGCATTGTATCCATTTACATTTAAGGTAGTTGTTTATTTATTTTTTTAACATCTTTATTGGAGTATAATTGCTTTACAATGCTGTGTTACTTTCTGCTTTAAAACAAAGTGAATCAGTTATACATATACATATGTCCCCATATCTCTTCCCTCTTGCTTCTCCCTCCCTCCCACCCTCCCTATCCCACCCCTCTAGGTGGTCACAAAGCACCGAGCTGATCTCCCTGTGTTATGCGGCTGCTTCCCACTAGCTATCTATTTTACGTTTGGTAGTGTATATTTGTCCATGCCACTCTCTCACTTTGTCACAGCTTACCTTCCCCCTCTGCATATCCTCAGGTCCATTATCTAGTAGGTCTGTGTCTTTATTGCCGTCTTACCCCTAGGTTCTTCATGACCATTTTTTTTTCTTTCTTTCTTAAATTCCATATATATGTGTTAGCATACGGTATTTGCTTTTCATTTTCTGACTTACTTCACTCTGTATGACAGACTCTAGGTCCATCCACCTCACAACAAATAACTCAATTTCGTTTCTTTTTAAGGCTGAGAAATATTCCATTGCATACATGTGCCACATCTTCTTTATCCATTCATCCAATGATGGACATTCACATTGCTTCCATTTCCTGGCTATTATAAATAGAGCTGCAATGAACATTTTGACACATGACTCTTTTTGAATTATGGTTTTCTCAGGGTATATGCCCAGTAGTGGGATTGCTGGGTCGTATGGTAGCTCTATTTGTAGTTTTTTAAGGAACCTCCATAGTGTTCTCCATAGTGGCTGTATCAATTTACATTCCCACCAGAAGTGCAAGAGTGTTCCCTTTACTCCACACCCTCTCCAGCATTTATTGTTTTAGATTCTTTGATGATGGCCATTCTGACATGTGTGAGATGATATCTCACTGTAGTTTTGATTTGCATTTTCCTAATGTTAATGGTGTTGAGCATTCTTTCATGTGTTTGTTGGCAGTCTGTATATCTTCTTTGGAGAAATGTCTATTTAGGTCTTCTGCCCATCTTTGGATTGGGTTGTTTGTTTTTTTGTTACTGAGCTGCATGAGCTGCTTGTAAATTTTGGAGATTCATCCTTTCTCAGTTGCTTCATTTGCAAATATTATCTCCCATTCTGAGGGTTGTCTTTTGGTCTTGTTTATGGTTTCCTTTGCTGTGCAAAAGCTTTGAAGTTTCATTAGGTCCCATTTGCTTATTTTTGTTTTTATTTCCATTTCTCTAGGAGGGAGGTCAAAAAGGATCTTGCTGTGATTTATGTCATAGAGTGTTCTGCCTATGTTTTCCTCAAAGAGTTTGATCATTTCTGGCCTTATATTTAGGTCTTTAATCCATTTTGAGCTTATTTTTGTGTCTGCTGTTAGGGAGTGTTCTAATCTCATACTTTTACATGTACCTGTCCAGTTTTCCCAGCAGCACTTATTGAAGAGGCTGTCTTTTCTCCACTGTATATTCTTGCCTCCTTTATCAAAGATAAGGTGACCATATGTGCGTGGGTTTATCTCTGGGCTTTCTATCCTGTTCCATTGATCTATCTTTCTGTTTTTGTGCCAGTACCATACTGTCTTGATTACTGTAGCTTTGTAGTATAGTCTGAAGTCAGGGAGTCTGATTCATTCAGCTCCATTTTTCGTTCTCAAGATTGCTTTAGCTATTCGGGGTCGTTTGTGTTTCCACACAAATTGTGAAATTGTTTGTTCTAGTTCTGTGAAAAATGCCAGTGGTAGTTTGATAGGGATTGCATTGAATCTGGAGATTGCTTTGGGTAGTAGAGTCATTTTCACAATGTTGATTCTTCCCATCCACGAACATGGTATGTCACTCCATCTATTGTATCACCTTTAATATCTTTCATCAGTGTCTTATAATTTTCTGCATACAGGTCTTTTGTCTCCTTAGGTAAGTTTATTCCTAGATATTTTTTTTCTTTTTCTTGCAATGGTAAATGGGAGTGTGTTCTTAATTTCACTTTTAGATTTTTTGTCATTAGTGTATGGAATGCCAGAGGTTTCTGTGCATAAATTTTGTATCCTGCTACTTTACCAAATTCATTGATTAGTGCTAGTAGTTTTCTGATAGCAAGTTTAGGATTCTCTTTGTAGAGTATCATGTCATCTGCGAACAGTGACAGCTTTACTTTTTCTTTTCTGATTTGGATTCCTTTTATTTCCTTTTCTTCTCTGATTGCGGTGGCTAAAACTTCCAAAACTATGTTGAATAAGAGTGGTGAGAGTGGGCAACCTTGTCTTGTTCCTGATCTTAGTGGAAATGCTTTCAGTTTTTCACCATTGAGGATGATGTTGGCTGTGGGCTTGTCATATATGGCCTTTATTATGTTGAGAAAATTTCCCTCTATGCCTACTTTCTGCAGGGTTTTTATCATAAATGGGTGCTGAATTTTGTCGAAAGCTTTCTCTGCATCTATTGAGATGATCATATGGTTCTTCTCCTTCAATTTGTTAATATGGTGTATCACGTTGATTGATTTGTGTATATTGAAGAATCCTTGCATTCCTGGAATAAACCCCACTGGATCATGGTGGATGATCCTTTTAATGTGTTGTTGGATTCTGTTTACTACTATTTTGTTGAGGATTTTTGCATCTATGTTCATCAGTGATATTGGCCTGTAGTTTTCTTTCTTTGTGACATCTTTGGTTTTGGTATCAGGGTGATGGTGGCCTCGTAGAACGAGTTTGGGAGTGTTCCTCCCTCTGCTATATTTTGGAAGAGTTTTAGAAGGATAGGAGTTAGCTCTTCTCTAAATGTTTGATAGAATTCGCCTGTGAAGACATCTGGTCCTGGGCTTTTGTTTGTTGGAAGATTTTAAATCACAGTTTCAATTTCAATGCTTGTGATTGGTCTGTTCATATATTCTATTTCTTCTTGGTTCAGTCTTGGCAGGTTTTGCATTTCTAAGAATTTGTCCATTTCTTCCAGGTTGTCCATTTTATTGGCATAGAGTTGCTTGTAGTAATCACTCATGATCTTTTGTATTTCTGCAGTGTCAGTTGTTACTTCTCCTTTTTCATTTCTAATTCTATTGATTTCAGTCTTCTCCCTTTTTTTCTTGATGAGTCTGGCTAATGGTTTATCAATTTTGTTTATCTTCTCAAAGAAGCAGCTTTTAGTTTTATTGATCTTTGCTATCGTTTCCTTCATTTCTTTTTCACTTATTTCTGATCTGATCTTTATGATTTCTTTCCTTCTGCTAACTTTGGGGTTTTTTTGTTCTTCTTTCTCTAATTGCTTTAGGTGCAAGGTTAGGTTATTTCAGATGTTTCCTGTTTCGTAAGGTAGGATTGTATTGCTATAAACTTCCCTCTTAGAACTGCTTTTGCTGCATCCCATAGGTTTTGGGTCGTCGTGTCTCCATTGTCATTTGTTTCTAGGTATTTTTTGATATCCTCTTTGATTTCTTCAGTGATCACTTCGTTATTAAGTAGTGTATTGTTTAGCCTCCATGTGTTTGTATTTTTTACAGATCGTTTCCTGTAATTTATATCTAGTCTCATAGCGTTGTGGTCAGAAAAGATACTTGATACAATTTCAATTTTCTTAAATTTACCAAGGCTTGATTTGTGACCCAAGATATGATCTATCCTGGAGAATGTTCCACGAGCACTTGAGAAAAATGTGTATTCTGTTGTTTTTGCATGGAATGTCCTGTAAATATCAATTAAGTCCATCTTGTTTAATGTATCCTTTAAAGCTTGTGTTTCCTTATTTATTTTCATTTTGGATGATCTGTCCATGGGTGAAAGTGGGGTGTTAAAGTCCCCTACTATGAATGTGTTACTGTCGATTTCCCCTTTTATGGGTGTTAGTATTTGCCGTATGTATTGAGGTGCTCCTATGTTGGGTGCATAAATATTTACAATGGTTATATCTTCTTCTTGGATCGATCCCTTGATCATTATGTAGTGTCCTCCTTTGTCTTTTGTAATAGTCTTTATTTTAAAGACTATTTTGCCTGATATGAGAATTGCTACTCCAGCTTTCTTTTGATTTCTTTTTGCATGGCATATCTTTTTCTTATCCCTTACTTTCAATCTGTATGTTTCCCTAGGTCTGAAGTGGGTCTCTTGTAGACAGCATATATATGGGTCTTGTTTTTGTATCCATTCAGCCAGTCTGTGTATTTTTTTTTTTTTTCCTGCAATACGCAGGCCTCTCACTGTTGTGGCCTGTTCCATTGCAGAGCACAGGCTCCAGACATGCAGGCTTAGCGGCCATGGCTTATGGGCCCAGCCACTCAGCAGCATGTGGGATCTTCCCAGACTGGAGCACAAACCCATGTCCCCTGCATCGACAGGCGGACTGTCAACCACTGTGCTACTAGGGAAGCCCCTACTTTGTCTTCTGGTGGGAGCATTTAATCCATTTACATTTAAGGTAATTATCGATATGTATGTTCCTATTCCCATTTTCTTAATTGTTTTGGGTTTGTTATTGTAGGTCTTTTCCTTCTTGTGTGTTTCTTGCCTAGAGAAGTTCCTTTAGCATTTGTTGTAAAGCTGGTTTGGTGGTGCTGAACTCTCTCAGCTTTTGCTTGTATGTAAAGATTTTAATTTCTCCATCAAATCTGAATGAGATCCTTGCTGGGTAGAATAGTCTTGGTTGCAGGTTTTTCTCCTTCATCACTTTAAATATGTCTTGCCACTCCTTTCTGGCTTGCAGAGTTTCTGATGAAAGATCAGCTGTTAACCTTATGGGGATTCCCTTGTGTGTTATTTGTTGTTTTTCCCTTGCTGCTTTTAATATGTTTTCTTTGTATTTAGTTACTGATAGTTCGATTAATATGTGTCTTGGCGTGTTTCTTCTTGGATTTATCCTGTATGGGAATCTCTGTGCTTCCTGTTCCTGATTAACTATTTCCTTTCCCATATTAGGGAACTTTTCAACTATAATCTCTTCAAATACTTTCTCAGTCCCTTTCTTTTTCTCTTCTTCTTCTGGGATGCCTATAATTCGAATGTTGGTGCATTTAATGTTGTCTCAGAAGTCTCTGAGACTGTCCTCAGTTCTTTTCATTCTTTTTTCTTTATTCTGCTCTGCAGTAGTTATTTCCACTATTTTATCTTCTAAGTCACTTATCCGTTCTTCTGCCTCAGTTATTCTGCTATTGATCCCATCTAGAGTATTTTTAATTTCATTTATTGTGTTGTTCAATGTTGATTGTTTCATGTTTAGTTCTTCTAGGTCCTTGTTAAATGTTTCTTGCATTTTCTCTATTCTATTTCCAAGATTTTGGATCAGTTTATTATCATTAATCTGAATTCTTTTTCAGGTAGACTGCCTATTTTCTCTTCATTTGTTAGGTCTTGTGGGTTTTTACCTTGCTCGTTCACCTGCTGTGTGTTTTTCTGTCTTCTCATTTTGCTTATCTTACTGTGTTTGCGGTCTCCTTTTTGCAGGCTGCAGGGTCACAGTTCCCTTTGTTTTTGGTGTCTGTCCCAGTGGCTGAATTTGGTTCAATGGGTTGTGTAGGCTTCCTGGTGGAGGGGACTAGTGCCTGCGTTCTGGTGGATAAGGCTGGATCTTGTCTTTCTGGTGGGCAGGTCCATGTCTGGTGGTGTGTTTTGGGGTGTCTGTGGCCTTATTATGATTTTAGCAGCCTCTCTGCTAATGGGTGGGGTTGTGTCTTGCTAGTTGTTTGGCATAGGTGGTCCAGCACTGTAGCTTGCTGGTCGTTGAGTGAAGCTGGGTCTTGGTGTTGAGATGGAGATCTCTGGGAGATTTTCACCATTTGATATTATGTGGAGCTGGAGGGTCTCTTGTGGACCAGTGTCCTGAAGTTGGCTCTCCCACCCCAGAGGCACAGCACTGACTCCTGGCTGGAGCACCAAGAGCCTTTCATCCACATGGCTCAGAAGAAAAGGGAGAAAAAGTTGAAAGAAAGAAAAAAAGAAAGAAAGAGGATAAAATAACATACAATAAAGTAAGATAAAATAAAATAAAGTTATTAAAGTAAAAAATAATTATTAAGAAAAAATTTTAAAAAATAAAAATAAATGGGCCGACAGAATCCTAGGACAAATGGTGAAAGCAAAGCTATACAGACAAAACCTCACACAGAAGTATACATACACATACTCACAAAAAGAGGAAAAGGGGAAAAAATAATAAATCTTGCTCTCAAAGTCCACCTCCTCAATTTGGGATGATTTGTTGTCATTCAGGTATGCCACAGACGCAGAGTACATCAACTTGATTGTGGAGATTTAATCCGCTGCTCCTGAAGCTGCTGGGAGAAATTTCCCTTTCTCTTCTTTGTTCGCACAGCTCCCAGGGTTCAGCTTTCGATTTGGCCCTGCCTCTGCATGTAAGTCGCCTGAGGCCACCTGTTCTTTGCTCAGGCAGGAGGGGGTTAAAGGAGCCGCTGATTCGGGGGCTCTGGCTCAATAAGGCCAGGGGGAAGGGGGGGTACGGATGCAGGGCAAGCCTGTGGCAGCAAAGGCTGGCGTGACATTGCACCAGCCTGAGGCGCACCGTGCGTTCTCCCGGGGAAGTTGTCCCTGGATCATGGGACCCTGGCAGTGGCAGGCTGCACAGGCTCCCGGGAGGGGAGGTGGGTATAGTGGCCTGTGCTCGCACACAGGCTACTTTGTGGCAGCAGTGGCTGCCTTAGCGTCTCATGCCCGTCTCTGGCGTCCACGCTGTTAGCCACGGTTTGCACCCATCTTTGGAGCTCCTTTAAGCACTGTTTTTTTTTTTGTTTGTTTTGTTTTTGTGGTACTGGGGCCTCTTACTGCTGTGTCCTCTCCCAACACGGAGCACAGGCTCTGGATGCGCAGGCTCAACGGCCATGGCTCACGGGCCCAGCCGCTCCGTGGCATGTGGGATCCTCCCAGACTGGGGCACGAACCCGTGTCCCCTGCATCAGCAGGCAGACTCGCAACCACTGAGCCACCAGGGAAGCCCTCTAAGTGCTGCTTTTAATCCCCTCTCCCCACGCACCAGCAAACAGAGAGAGAAGAAAAAGTCTCTTGCCTCTTGGCAGGTCCAGACTTTTTCCCAGACTCCCTCCCGGCTAGCCGTGGTGCACTAACCCTTTCAGGCTGTGTTCTCGCCACCAGTCCTCTCCCTGCGATCCGACCGAAGCCTGAGCCTCAGCTCCCAACCCTCGCCTGTCCCAGTGGGTGAGCAGACAAGCATCTCAGGCTGGTGAGTGCTGGTCAGCACCGATCCTCTGTGTGGGAATCTCTCCGCTTTGCCCACCACAACCCTGTTGCTGTGCTCTCCTCCGCAGCTCTGAAGCTTCCCCCCTCCACCACCCACAGTCTCCGCCTGTGAAGGGGCTTCCTAGTTTGTGGAAACCTTTCCTCCTTCACAGCTTCCTCACACTGGTGCAGGTCCCATCCCTATTCTTTTGCCTCTGTTTTTCCTTTTGCCCTACCCAGGTATGTGGGGAGTTTCTTGCCTTTTGGGAGGTCTGAGGTCTTCTGCCAGCGTTCAGAGGGTGTTCTATAGGAGCAGTTCCACGTGTAGATGTATTTTTGATGTATCTGTGGGGAGGAAGGTGATCTCTGCGTCTTACTCTTCCGCCATCTTCCTCAACCCCTCTAAGGTAATTATTAATATGTATGTTCTTACTGCCATTTTTTAAATTGTTTTGGGTTTGTTTTTGTAGGTCTTTTTTCTTCCCTTCCTCTTTTTTCTCTTCACTTATGTTTCTTGCCTAGAGAATTTCCTTTAGTATTTGTCATAAAGCTGGTTTGGTGGTGCTGAATTCTCTTAGCTTTTGCTTGTCTGTAAAGCTTTTGATTTCTCCATTGAATCTTAATAAGATCCTTGCTGGGTAGCATATAGGTTTTTCCCTTTCATCACTTTAAATATATCCTGCCACTCCCTCCCAGTCTGCAGAGTTTCTGCTGAAAAATCAGCTGATAACCTTATGGGGATTCCCTTGTATGTTATTTGTTGATTTTCCCTTCTTGCTTTTTATATTTTTTCTTTGTATTTAATTTTTGTTAGCTTGACACATGACACATGTCTTGGTGTGTTCCTCCTTGGGTTTCTCCTGTATGGGATTATCTGCTCTTCCTGGACTTGCTTGACTATTTCCTTTCCCATGTTAAGGAAGTTTTCAACTATAATATCTTCAAATATTTTCTCAGACCATTTCTGTTTCTCTTCTTCTTCTGGGACCCCTATAATTCGAATGTTGTTGTGCCAGAGGTTGTCCCAGAGGTCTCTGAGACTGTCCTCATTTCTTTTCTTTTCTTTTTTTCTTTATTTTGTTCCATGGCAGAGATTTCCACCATTCTGTCTTCCAGGTCACTTATCTGTTCTTTTGCCTCCTTTATTCTATTTATAACTTCCAGTGTATTTTTCATTTCAGTTATTGTATTGTTCATCTCTGTTTCTTCTTCAATTCTTCTAGATCTTTGTTAAACTTTTCTTGTATCTTCTCAATCTGTGCCTCCATTCTTTTTCTGAGTCTTGGATTATCTTTATTATAATTACTCTGAATTCTTTTTCAGATAGATTTCTTATCTCCTCTTAATTTAGTTGGTCTTCTAGGTTTTTATCTTGCTTCTTCATCTGTGAAATATTTCTTTGTCATCTCATTTTGTTAAAAATCTGTTGTGGTCTCTTTTCTGCAGGTTGCAGGATTGTAGCTCCTCTTGCTTCTGGTGTCTTCCCCCTGGCAGGTGAGGTTGGTCCACAGGCTTGTGCCATTATCCCCTTGATAGAGGGTTTGATTTGTGTTGTGATCACAGCCTGCCCTGGGTATTGAGCAGGGCTCCCCCTTTTCCCTGTGGTTGTCACTGACCTCTCAGGGGCAGAGTCTGCTCCCTAGCTGTTGGGGTAGATGCCCCCAGATCTGTTTCTTAGCTTTGATTCTGATCTGCAGTGTGAGGTAGGCAGGATTGGAGCACTCCCACTGGGAGAGAATCTACTGTGTGTTCCTCCTCTGGAGCTGTTCACCTGTGAATGTGCTCTGTTGTGTCCCCTTTTGCTCGTTATGTGGGCTCACAAAGTATACTGTTGCTGGCACTGCTCTTGATCCCACCTTAACTGTGGGTATGCCAGCAATTGGCCCTGGTGACTCTCAGGAATTGTTTTCACCTGGCCACCAGCACAGGCCCACTGAGGTCAGGTCCCAGGACTGCAGTAATCATGCACCTGGACCCTCTGTGGGAACAATGGAGGCAGCTCAGACTCTGCTCTGGCCCAACTGCCATGTGTACATGCCCAGAGAGCCCACAGCTGCTAAATCAGGACCCGTCTCAGCTGTAAGAGCATTTGTTGTCCTTTGGATGTTTTGCAGGCACTGAATTTAGGAAGATGTCAGTGGAAGAGTACGTCCACAGTTCACAGCCGAGAGGAGAGATTTCAGCTCTTCTTCATTAATTACACAGCCCCTGGGGCTCAGCTGTGGTTTTTGTCCCTCTTCTGGGCAGATTTACTAGTGGGGAGAGCTATCTGCACCCTCACAGGACAGCGGGGTGGGTCCCTGCATCCACTGGCAGAGTTCCTAGTAGTGAGAGGTTTCTGTGCACTCCCAGCACAACGGGGCAGGTCCTGGCACCCACTGATGGATTTCCTAGTTGTGGAAGCTATTCATGCCCTCCCAGGACAGTGTGGGCAGGTCCTGGGGCTTGCTGGCAGAATTCCTAGTGGCTAGACCTGTCTGCGCTCTTCCGGGTCAGCAGGGGCAGGTCCTGAGACTCACTGGCAGTATTCCTTAGTGGGAGAAGCTGTCTGTGCACATCCCGGTCAGCAGGGGTGGGTCCTGGGACCCGCTGGTGGAATTACTAGTGTCGGGAGCTGTAGGTGCCCTTCCAGGTCAGCAGTGGCAGGGCCTGGCATCTGCCTGCAGGCCTGGAAGAGTCAGCCAGTGCCCACCTCTGTAGCCCAAGATGGCAGCAGCGACTTGTGTCTGCCTCTGGAGCTCCTGTAGGCGGTTTCCTATTGCCTGGGAGTGCTCATAGGGAAAGAAGTTCTTATGGTGGGCCTTCCCTTCTTCTTGTGTGCCTCCCAACAATGGTTCCTTGCCTCTCTGGCAGCCCCAGCCTTCTTCCTAGTACACCCTCAGTTGCCGTGGCCCAACCTCTTCTGGCTGTTTCTGCACCTAACCCTGGTCCTCTCTCTGGGACTGAGCTTAGGAGTCTGAGCTTCAGCACTCAATGCCCAACCTCTGACAGAGGAGTATCTCAGGTTGGAGAGTGCAGAGTGGCAGTGCTCACCCTCTGTGCAGTTTACTCTCTGTTTTGCCTTTCACAAACCAGTTGCTGCTCTCCCCCTCTTAGGCTCTGAAACTCCCCCTTTCCAGTCTAATTTCCCCACTGGTTAGGAGCCTTCCCAAGGTGCAGCAACCTTTCCTCCTTCACAGCTCCCTCCCCAGGGTGCAGGCCCCATTCTGATTCCTTCTTTTTCTTTTTCCTTTTGTCTTACCTAGTTACATGGAGGTTTTTGTGTTACATGGAGGTTTTTGTGTCATTTTAGATGTCTGAGGTCTTCTGTTGGCCCTCAGTAGCTGTTCTGTGTGAATCGTTCCACTTGTAGATGTATTTGCAATGTTTCTGTGGAGGGAGGTGAATTCTGCTTCCTACTCGTTGGCCATTTTGATCCTGACTCTGCATGGCTGCTTTTTGAATGACCTAATTTTCCAAAGAGTCTCATCCTAGCTTCTCCTTTGGGCCTCAGATGGTCTATTGTATATTTCCACTCAGAATCTCTTGCCTTAGATATCTGTGGGTCTGTAGACATGTTGAAGTCTTTATGAGTAGTACCTGTCTCTTTTCCTGTCTGCTTTCTGAGTTATGCAAAATAGAGATGAGCATCTTGCTTCAGTCCTTCAGGTATTCTCCAGACAGTTTAGAACAAATGTATATAATGCTTCATAAATAAGGTCTGTTCTGCTTCCTCCAGTGCCAGAGAACTGGTAACTGAGCTGCCACTTGCTCAGGATCAAAACTGCCCCTGCACCAGGGAGGGGGTGGGGAAATGGCAGGGGAAAATGCCACAAAATTTTCCTACTGTTTCAAATTTAGATTTTTCTTTATTTGGCATTTGGTTGGTTGCTATAAGCCTTGGAATATTTTCTAGAGCTCCTACAAAGTGGTTCAGACAACTTCTGCTTGTTTTTTGATGTTTCTGCGGAGAAATAAGAGCTTGGAGCTTCTCAGTCTGCCATTTTGCTGACATCACTCCCCAATAGAGAGCTTTAAAAGCAAGAGGAGGATGTTTATAAAGATAAGGCAGAAATTAATGAACAGAATTATGATATAAAATTAAAGCCTAGCTCTTTAAAAAATATATATACAATAGATAAGTATTTCTTGATGCTACTGAACAGAATTATAAATGAAGAAGGGAATGTAACAATGCATTCTAGAAGGCAATGCATACATGCATGCTAATGAATTAGAATGTCTAGATAAAAAGGATGTTTTAAAGAAAAACATGAATTTTCAAGATTGATATAAGAAGAAAATCTAGAGAGACCTGTAAGTATAGCAAAATTTAAAGCCATGTGTGCCAGAGTGGAAAATGTCATTCAAGAGCCTATTCAAAGTCCCATGCATCTATAAAAAACATTTTATGTATAGTACAGTTGACCCTTGAACAATATGGGTTTGAAACATACAGGTCCACTTACATGTGGATTTTTTTCAATAAATACATACTATAGTACTGCACGATCCACAGTTGGTTAAATTCACAGATGCTGAACCAAGGATACGGAGGGACGACTGTAAAGGTATATGTGGATTTTTGACTTGTGGAAGGTCAGTGCCCCTAACCCCCCACACTGTTCAAGGGTCAACTGTATATGTCTATAGGTAAATTTTTAAAATACTTACAGGAATATCAACTCATTCTAGAAACAGATATTTACCATATGATATAATCTATTACAGAATATACAAAAACACAAAAAAGATCAAGAGAAATCTTCTTGATTCATATTATGTCAAAACACAAAGAGATTTAAAGATAGATATAATCTATTAATATATTTAATAGAATCTATATGATATATACCACAATTGTGTAAAAGGGCCCTACATTACCACCTCACCATTGGATAATTTACTAGTGAATTTCATTGAATTGGTTCATGGTTCTTGGAATCTTCAGCCAAGTTGTGAACGTTAATTCAAGTCAGAGTAATGAGAGAGAGGGAACTAACTTCAGGATAGAGTTCTTAATAGAGTTTCTAGCCATCACTAAGGGAGATTAACATCTTTCAGCTGGGTCTCTAGGAAGACTGGTGGATGCTTCACACCTGGTGTACAGGTGGCGGCATAGTGGAGACTGAATAGGACTTGGATGTTAGACTAGGAATGCAGGCAGATTTCCTGTGGATCACACACAGGCTCCATGGGAAAATGGAGGACCTGCAGATTTCTTGGATCCTCTATACTAGGGCTGCATGGATGGGTGGAGAGATGGAATGTGTCCATGAAGGACGGAGTCCTAGAGCTAAGGAAATTGCTCCAAGGGACTCCATGGAGAAACATATCCTACTCTCCCACTCTTCCCACCCCCAGTGCTGGTCAAGGGGCCACCTGGAGACAGCTGCCTGATGGTGGAAGCTCTGAGAAGAGCTAATTCTGCATGTCTTTGAGGTCCAGAGAGCATGAAGCTACCAGGAAATGGTACAGTTCAAGTAACACCTTTCTTACTTATTTTCCCTCCACCCCCTAAAATAAACCTTCAAAACCAGAGGAGGTCATATGTAGGCCATCAAGATGGATTGGGAGGGGACAGAGGAGAAGCAGAAGCACCGAAGTTGAGAAGTCAACTACACTTCCTCTGCCATGATAAGCTTCCAGCCTGAAATAGGGCTGGCCTGTGGAAGGGAAAATATTAATTCTGTATCTGCATTTAATATTAGACATTGAACTGAGAATTCCTGTGTAACATAAAAATGGAAAAAGACTACTATTAAAACACTGGCAGAAAACCATGCAATCTGCCCAAATTTTTACCCAAGGCAAAGAAATTTCATACCTCACTTAATAGTGTTTAGGGGGATAGTGGGGGACAAATAAGATTGCACTGACTAGATCACAAGGTATGTTGATTACCAATAAACTGGTTGTCGACAGATTTTTAAAAGAACAATTATAAATTAACCATGAGCAAAACAAACAATAATTTCTTAAGAGTATTGCCCACCATGATAAAATAGGATTTATCTCAGGAATTCAAGGATAGATTACAGTAGGAAATTAATACATCATAGTTACAGGTTAAAAAAGGAAAACGAATGTATAAAGAGAGGTTGAATCAACAAAATCTATTTCTATTTCTGATATGTAAAAAAAGCCATCTAGGGTCAGTCATCTGATTTATAATTATTTCCTGAATATAAAGTCCATAAATTGGTGATATCTGTTATTCAACTCATGACACAGTTCCCAGAAAATGAGAGTATGTATGTATGTATATACTTAAAGGAAGTAAAAGAATGAGTCAGAACTACATTAAACCAAGAGTGCAAATCATCCTTCATGGTGGGGCACAAGAAGCACTCTTACTATAATGAAGAACTAGGGGATGCTGTACACTGTTATCCCTACTGTTTTTCATTTCCTGTAAGTTGAAACCGTTGCAATAAAACAGAAAAAGAAATATGAATAAAACCAATAAAAACGAAGATTAAAAAATCATTATAAGCAATACAATTGTAAGACCAAAATCCTCAAGAGTATTAACTAAATTATTAGACATAGTAAGAGAATAGCCTGGCTGGATATGATAGTGGACTAATTCATAAGCAAAGACAGCCATAAACAAATAGATCAATAGCTTCCCCACGTATCAATGAGAGCTAGAAAGATAATGTAAAAATATCCCATTCCTAATGGTACCACACTTATAAAAGACAGGAATAACCCTATCAAGAAATGAGCAGTTGTCTATGAAGAAAATGACAAAACTTTACTAAAAGCCATGACTGAAGGCATGCATGAATGCAGATGTGTCACGGTTATGTAGGAAAGACTGAATATCATATAGCATTTGTTCTTCTCTTAAGTCATATTTTTGAGCAAAACTCCAACCAACATCTTACATTATATTTTTAGGAATTTGATAAAACAAATGTTTCTAAAGCTCATATGGAAGAATAAACTTATGTACTGGAATAAACAGCTAACCATCTGACAAGAAAAGCACTGGACAGCTACCTTACATTGTACACCAAGATAAATTCTGATGGATTAAGAATCTAAATAGAAAATAAAGCACTATAGAAATAAGAATTGGAATTTAAACTTAATCCTGATACAATACTTTTTCCTTGTTTTCTACCCAGCACTACTCTAGACTTGGGGGAGGTAATAATAAACAAGAAACAGGTTCTTTTCTCAGAGAATTTATATTCTGATGGTGGCCTCCCCACCATCATGGATGGGAACAGAGTCAGTAAATTAAGAAATGCGATAAAATGACAAGATCATGTCAGATCTGGATAAGTGCTATGACAAAAATAAAACAAGAAGGTATAATAAAAAGGGAATAGGTGATCAGAGCAGGACCAGGTGAACTGTCTTCAATTACCTAATTACACTGTGATGCTAAAAACATGAATATCTAGAAACAAAGTATTGCATCCAGCAAAGAGCATGTGCAAAGGCTCTAAAACAGAAAAATCCTTGACTATTTCTGAAGAGCAGAAAGAAGGTATGCATACCAGAAGCATGGTGAGAGAGGAGAACAGTGGTAAACCGAGAGGGGTTAGAATTTCAGGAGCCAAATCCTCAAGTAGAGAGAGGATACCAAGGGGAAGCTGACTCTTGAAATGCTCAGGGACCCACTTTCCACTTTGAGAGAAAAGGCAAAGTATGAGTAGCAGGTATGTGGAATGGTCTCTTTGTAAATAGCAAAATGAAGAAGTTACTGTGTTTTCAATTAAAGTTTAAGGTAATATCATCAAATGACAGTGAAGAGAGATGCCTGAAGTGAAGGTGTGAAAGAGCTCTTAAAAGTATGGGAAGAATGAATGTGACTGGGGAGAATAGAGGATTTTGTGAGCCTTAATTTAAAGTGAGACAGGTGATTTTCTCCAGCCTCAAGGGATGAAGTAAATAGGTTATTTACAGTAGCCTAAAAAATGATGAAACCCAAAGCCAGGTTTCACAACCCTGAAGCTAATATGTAATATATTGCTGTGGGAGTAAACACTGGCATAATCCTTTTGGAAAGCAATTTATCAATATGTTTTTTACTTACATAAAAGTAATTGGGAGGCAGTGACAAAACAAGAGTTTGGGAGTTAAACACACCTGCACTCAAATCATGTGGGCCTTATTAATTCTGTGAGCTTACATCTTTTCTGGGGGAAAAAGGTGTTTGGCCAGAACCAACTTAAAAATACAGTTTTGGAAAAAGATGGCAGCCAGACCAATTAGATGACTTAATTTGAATCTTCTGAATGAAGTTCTAGGTTCATTTTAATATTGCATCAACCACTTAAGTATGGGAATGGCAACTTTAACAATTTCAAGCCATTTTTGACAGCAAGTGGGAATTTTACAAGATATTTTCCAACAAATTTTGCAGTAAGCTTCTCAGTCACGTTGTTTTGATGAAGATGACTCAACCTCAGACATCCAAGTTCTTTATGGAGCAAATCAAATACTATTTTGTGAACCCATTACCAATTCCTAGCATCAGAAAAAAGGTCTGAAGACACAAAATTCATGGCCTGAAGATCACATTACAAAGTATCCTTAGTGGTGCAGGTAAGATATTCAATGATATCAGGTGATTGGCTGACTTGAAAAAGAAAGATGGGAAGACAGAATAGGGACAGACAGCAGAAAATTTCAGCCTGGCACCAAAGGAAACAGAAAAGCTGTCATGGGAACAGGACCAAGACTTGTGAGCCTCTTAGGCAGCCAAGATCTCCCTAGTTTCTGAAAAGATTTGGCTGCCCAAAGGAAATTTTCAAAGAGCCCAAGTTTTATTTCAAGATGGTATATATGCCCTATCAAGAGCATTTTCTTACACCACACAGTGACTTGGACCTGTACAAGAAGCTTGGTTCACTGTCTCATTCAGCCGAGCCCAAGCAGGTAACATCAAGCTAGTGTTAGCCCAAGTTTCATACTCAGGGGCTGTAAGAATCATTGAAAAAAGAGTTCATGATTTAAAACTACCTTTTATCACTACGTGAACATGATCCCTCTCCAGCATCTTTGTGAGCAGCCATCAACCACTTCTGCAGAGTCATCAGAGTAATGGACTAATGATTTCCCAGAATAAGTCTGAGATGATGTACAAACCTGCATCATGGAGAGCTCATCCCCAGCCAGAGATCCTCATCTACTCTTGATAAAGGAAAAGCCACCATTGATCCTGTACTGAGATGGCTGGACATGCCTGGACAAAGGAACCCAGAAGAGCTAAATGGTGACTGACCTACCAGTGTGGATGACTGCAGGTTACTTGGGGTGAAGGCCAATCCTAGTCTCCAGTGGTGAGAAGAATTCGATCATAAGGTCCCAAGGACACAGCCAGGTCAACTAGCATCTTAAGGATACAGCCAGTAGGAAAGTAATCTCTGTTGGGTTTAGCCATCATGAGCAATACCTTACAAGCAGGAGACTGGCAACGACCCCAGTGCTCCATGAACGTCCTTGGGGAGCTTAACACACTCAAGCTCTCAGCTACACCAGACCCCCTCCAGGTCCAGGCCCTGGTACCTATTTACCAAAAGGATACAATGTATCACTGAGGCTACTAACACTGGCCATCCTTGTCTTGCCCTATCACCAACATGATCCAGCAAGTACAACAGTAAAACAAGAGCAGAGGGAAGGTAGGGTTTGGGGCCAAGGGGAGGGTGGAGAGTGGCACTCATACTTTGTTATCAAAAAACACAATACATATAGTGTGCATGTGTGTATCTTGTGGAATATATATAAATGGTACTTCAGTTCACACAGAATGACACAGAATATGTATTTATATGAATTTAATAAAATTACCAGTATTTTGAAGCACTAATGTGCTTTTTGTCCAAAAATTCAAATTACTTCAAATTCAAATTAATCTCTATAGCTATGTGTTTTTCTTTTTTAAATCTGAAGGCAGAAATTTCTAGAATAGCCAATTTCAAAAGGAATTCAGATGGCACAGTGTAGCTGATAAGCACGTGTGGAATATGGTCTGTTATTTAGATTTCCTTTCTGACAGCTTGTCCAGGTCCAGATGGAAGAATTGTTTAAAAAATATGAGGTTCTTGGGACTTCCCTGGTGGTCCAGTGGTATAGAATCCGCCTTCCAATGCAGAGGACATGGGTACGATCCCTGGTCAGGGAACTAAGATCCCACACACTGTGGGGCAATTAAGCTCGCATACTACAACTACTGAACCTGAGTGCCTCAACTCGAGAACCCGCATGCCACAAACTACAGAGCCCATGCGCTCTGGAGGCTGCACACCACAACTACAGAGCCCACATGCCCTGGAGCTCTTCTCATGCCACAACTAGAGAGTGAAAACCCGCACACCACAACTAGACAGAAGCTCGTGCGCAGTGCAAGATCCTGCATGCCACAACTAAGACCCCATGCAGCCAAAAAAAAAAGAAAAAAAATAAGGTTCTAAATAAAGATCTAAGGGGTATATTGAGACTACATTTGGATAAAAACAGCTACTGATTTAGAAATTCACTTACTGATTTAGAGGTTGAGATGTATAATGAATGTAAATTTCATTAGAGAGATTCTTTTTTTAGATTATTGTACAAAGTTTATTATTAAAAGTATCCCATAGCTTATTATTACATTATTATTTAACTTTTTTTTTTTTTTTTTTTTTGGCGGTACGCAGGCCTCTCACTGTTGTGGCCTCTCCCATTGCGGAACACAGGCTCCGGATGCGCAGGCTCAGGACCATGGCTCATGGGCCCAGCCGCTCCGCGGCATGTGGGATCCTCCCGGACCGGGACATGAACCTGTGTCCCCTGCATGGGCAGGTGGACTCTCAACCACTGCGCCACCAGGGAAGCCCCTTATTTAACTTTTATATTAAGATTTACAGTCAGAGTATTAGCTAAGTTATAAAGATACAGTTTTAATCTCTTGGTTTCTCTTATTCTTGCCTGTTTTATGGTATGAAATCCAACACTTTCAAGTGGAGTTTGGAAATTTATTTCAGTTCTTTCATTCATATTGTATCACTTTGTCTGCTATGGTCCAAATGTTTAAGTCCTTCCCCAAATTCATATTTGAATATTTGAACCCAAATGTGGTGGTATTGGGAGGTGAGGGCTTAGCTCATGAGGGTGGAACCCCATGAATGGGATTAATTAGTGTTCTAGTAAAAGAGACACCACACAGCTTCCACCACGTGAAGACACAGTGAGAAGGTACCTGCCATGAATGAGGGCGCAGACCCTCCCTGGACAGTAAGTCTGCCGGCACCTTGCTCTTGGACTCCCAGCTTCCAGAGTGTGAGAAATAAGTGTCTGCTGTGGGTTTTTGCTACAGTGGCCCAAGCGGACTCAGATGCTATCCTAACAGAATGAAAGCTCTTTGTCTTAGACAAACTAACATACTTTAACTCTGGTGAGAAAATAAATAATGCAAAGATAAAAAGGGAAAGAACCCAAATAGCAAGTTTTGTTTAAAAAGCCAAGAAGGCCTAGCCTAGTTTTTACTGGTATTTGCTTCCTTTTGCTTCGCCCCCACTATGCACATGCACACACACAAACATACACACATTTCTATTCACTTTTTTGGGGGTGGGTAGGTAACTGAAGGACATGACTCCTCATTTTATGCTCACATGGTCTCTGGATAATCTTTTGAACAACCGATTTTTGTACTTCTCAGAACTCCAGAACTTTTCAACCACATCTCTCACTTCCAGGCAAAAATACAAAATGCTGAAAACATCCCAAGGAAACATCATCTAGATGTTTTTTGGAGTAACACCATGGCTTAGTTGACACGTGCCACTTTTTTTCTCTTACAGTTCAAAAAGTCTGATTTTTGCTAAAATTCCAACTCTCATTCTATATGCTGCTGTTTTGAGGAAGTCACTTAACATTTTCTACTTAAGGCAATGTTAAATAATTCCCTTTACTCTCCCTGAAGCACTAAAAGTCACAGTGGTGTGTATCTAAGCTTACATTGTTATGATTACTCTTTAGAACTGTTGGAGTCTCAGTTAAAGATTCACAACATTTTGAGATAAACCTTTTCTCCAAGATATCCACCTGTGCCCCACTCCAGATTGTGAGCCCCTCCTGGAAGGCCTCTGGGCACTCTCAGCCCAGGAGATCAAGAAAGACACAGACATACTTACTCTAAAACAAAACAAAACAAAAACCAGTGCTAAATCAACACAAGAGACAAAGATTGCTAAGGCTGCTGTTCAGTGAAAGTCAAAATCACTAACCACCAGCAGTGGTGGAGCATCACGGGAAGGCCTAGTGGTTTCCAGTGTAACCAGGGAAGCCCAGGACCTCCTTAGGGTTCCAGACAGCAGTCTGGTTTCCCAATTCATGTGCCTTCATTATGAGACCTGGTGAGAGACGATTCTCACCAGGAAGCCTCACATTTACTCATTCCCATAAATATTGGTGGCACCACCTCATAAAGCTCCATGGAGACTATACTGTATGTCAGCATAATTAGACATTTTTTCAACTCTGCAAATGGCTTTGGGAAACTTCACTGAAAGCCTCTTAAGTACCAGGGTGATATTAATTACAGACCTTTGTGACTATGATATGGGAAATCCACCCCAAGAGAATCTGTGTTCTTAGATACGGCAACCCAATTATATCAACTCAATCCGAGGAGTTTGTTTTTCACTTGTTTGATGTCTATTTATAGTAACAGTAATGCCCCAAATCTTAGATTTATAAGGTTTTTTTTCTGCAGAGCTCCAAGTGTTTCATGGGTGTCTCTTAACTTAATCTGAGGACATGGCCTCACTTACTGTAATCACCTCCAGTGAAAACTCAAGGCCAGTGCACCATGCAACCACGAGCCCAGCCCACAGGGCAGACAGACCTGAGCCCGTAGAGCACCGTCCCGTCGGGGTGGAGGCGGATCATGCGGTTCTTCACTGTCACTCCATGCACAAATGACTTTTTGTCATTTAAGAAATATGTGTCAGGCACCCAGAGCTGGTCAGCCACTCGATTGTCCAGCGTGAGGTTGAGAGGGATCCCAGAATAGGCGAGCCTTTTATCTCTCCAGTATTGTTGAAAATACATGGTCAAGGTGTAATCCTGGGGAATAAAAAAGAAAAGAAAAAAATGAGTTTGTGCTCAGCCAGAGGCCTGTTTCCTCTACAACTGGCCCAATTCAGGTTGGAATCCAAGAGAAATGGATGTTATTTTCAGATAGAGTTAGGAAGCAGTGGTTGCTTTCTTGTAAACACAAATACCAGTTTTAATAGGTGTACATCATGTCTATAAGTTCTCTGTTTTATTTAGGTAAGAAGCAGACTATACAAATTGGCATTTAAGAGATAACCTAGAAATAAAGGCCCCCCAAAAAGTCATCATAAAATCAGGGTGCTGGCAGGGAACCCGTGCGCTGGCCTAGGTCCTCCTCCTCTCACCAGGCAAACCTAGGCCTGAGCCGCCCATGACAGGCCAGGCCTGGCTACGAATTCTCTGCAGTCAGACTCCTCCTCTCCTTCTGCCCTCCACACAGCTGTAAATAGAAAACCTCTGGAATAGAAATACCAGTTGGAGACACCATGACCTGTGGGAGGGTCTCTACACCTCATGCATAACATTTTCCTTTCCTTCTAGGTTGCCATTCTACACTACACAGCCATTTCTACACTAACTGGGACATGTCATCACCTCTAGAGGATGACATCTAGAGAAAATGGGACTAAAACCAGATGTGGGAAGAGGGAGCCAGGGGCAGTGCAGCCCCACAGGCTTGCCAACAAAGTAAGAAGCAAAATAGGCAGATGACCCCATGTTTTTGTTTTGCAGAGAAGTTAGTGCAGTAAGAAAGTGGGGAAAAAAGACAAATCAGAGGCTGAGCATGGAAATTCTATTTTTAAATTTCTATTCTTTTTGACAATCACTGTTCAAGTCTAGAACGATCAGGTCTAAAAATCTGGTCATAGTCACTGGACATCCTAAACCCTGTCGTGGAAGGATACAAGCTGAAAATCCAAAGGTGAGGCGGTAAACTCTCCAACCAGGGAAGGAGAAATCACTGTTGTTACAGGCAGGAGCGCCTAGGCTCACGCACCGGCAGAGCATGTCTGCAACACCCTTGCTTTGCAGGCAGTGAGAGGCGGGATGACAAATCAGCTAAAGAATCTATCCCAGACAGGCAGACTCTTCTTGCTGCCTCACAGGGCGGTTCTCAGAGCTTGCTAACCCAATAACACCCATCTGTTACTGATTGCAAGAGTGCTGGGGCACAGGAGCCTCCAAAATGCCAAAGTACACTTGTGCTCCTCTCCAGGTGCTGTCACAGACAAGGAAGTGACAAAACCAATACGTACTAAACAACTACGAACAAAAGAAGTTTTAAGCTATAGTGCCCATAAAAAAATCAGAAAGAGAGGGAAGCAAAATATGCAAATGGCCTGGGGAGTCTATTGACATTTTATCTACAACTTGAAGGAGAGGCAGCATTTCAGTGGATGAGAAGAAACGGGAATTTTTTCCTAGTCACCTACACGGCAGAGGTCTATGCCTGGTATTAACTGTGTGAAACCCCCTACACACAAAAAAACCCCACCACCAATTAAAGATTCTCACAAAGCAGGTGGTATTGAAGATAGGCCTTGGTCAGGTAGACACGAGGTAGGGGCATGAAAAGTCATACCAAGACCGTTGTTTTTACTGAATTGACAAGAAACCCCAAGGAGTGCAGTTTTGCTGGAACTTGGTGTGCAAGAGGAGGAAAGTAAAGAGTTGTGGGCAAGGCAGGACCCTGTGGCAGTGACCATAAAGTGGAAACACTCAAACACCAGCTCCAAAGCCAATGAACACTGAAGGTTTCCAAGTAGCAGGTGACAAAACCGTGTGTATTGAACATGTCATTTATTTTCTGATTTCTCATGCTTTAATCTCTGGGCCCTGGAGGGACTGCCTTCTCTCCCTCTAGTTCCTAGAGCGATCAAACAACTCTGCCAAGTGCTGGATTGTACTTTTCATATGCAAACCAACCACCCCAGAGCTCATACCTCGAACTGCCTTCTTTATTAGGTTCTCACACTCCAGGCCAGTACTTCATTCCACGTTCAGGTACCAGGCAACTAAGGATAGACTAGGTCCCAGGGCCTACTTTAATTATTCAAACTAGCCAATCCTAAGCCTGCTTACCCAGCCTGGCCATGCCCATTCTTTCCATGGAAGCTACAATAAAGGCTCACTCTCTGTGGCCTGCCCTGGTGCTTCCCCAGGCATCCCCTCCACAATGGCATGGCATGCCCCCTTCTCTTGGGGTCTGTGGGTGACAAACTCTCTTTTCAATGATAGCTGTCTCCTGACCTGTTGGCCTTGCCATACCTGAATAGTAATAAGGCTATGTTTTAAGCACAAAGCTGCAGGAGAGGAAGATCAGTTTTGCAATGGCGAGTTCAATGGGTAAGACGGGTGATGAGCAAAGTCCTCAGTGAGTGGGAGAGCTTGTTGATAGGTGATGTGGGAGGACAGAGAAAAGGAGTGCTGATTAGGAAGTCACAGATAGTAGGCTTGATGTAGACCCTTGGGATGCAAATGGCCTGTAAAGTTCGCAATCATGCCCCCCGCATTACCATTAAGTTAATGTAGGCTGATGCATTTTAACTGAAACATGCAAAGTTTTGGTGGCATAACAAGACGGAGATAAATTAGCAGGAGCAGCTAAAGGATTTTCAATTTAAATATAACCCTCCAAATTGCATTCTTATTGAAATAGAAGAGTTTCATCTTTCTCTCCTGGTTTCTAAGCTCTCATCCTACGCCTGAGTTGTGAAGTCTAGCACTGCTCTCCCATCTCCCTTCCAGCTGGCATTCACATGGGCTGCCATGAGGGTGGAGGCACTGCCATGTGTCAGTTGGCCCTGGGAACCCAGCTGTCATTCACAGTCTGCAAGCTCAGGATCAGGGTCTAATTTTGGATTCTGCTGCTCTCTACAGCATCAGCAGCAACTCTCAGTTTTGGTCTTGGGGGTTTGCTGAGTGATTTGAGTGGACTGCGGTAGGGGAGAGCTTAGGTAACAGAGGGAGAAAAAGTAGTAGTACTTAAACCCAAATCTGCTGCATGGGCTATGCCTTGGAAAGCAAGGGCATCATGAAATCAGTGGGACACTAGTCAGTATCCCACTTCATTCTCCTGCAGAGAAAAAAGAGGCAGATGAAGGAAAGGTGACTCTACAGAACAAGCCCCCTCTGCTCTCTTGTGCAGTTGGGGGACAGCTAATGGGAGACTGTGCGACTGGGGGGCCATGGCACTGACTCCTGGGAGGGGTAGTGAGGAGCATCGCACACACTACCAGCAGCAGCTAACGTGGGCTGGCAGCAAGTGCCAGGCCTCATGCTATATCATCTTATTTAAATACAAGGCAGATATTACTGCTGTTCTCATTACCATCCCCAATCAATGAAGAAAGAAAAATTTAGAGAGCTCAAACAATTTGCCTTCTCACCCCCCATCCCATTAAACACAAGTAACTCGGGGATGTGGGGTCTGAAGTTGAGGCCACCTCCCTCTGGGAGCAGGTCTCAGCCTCACAGCTCTAGGGTGAGGTTTTATGCAGCCAAATAAACCAGCCTGGTGGGTGAGGTCTGCAAAGATGCCCCTGAGAGTGGAGGATGCAGCCACATACAGTAACATATTTTTGAAGGGGAGTAATGAGAAATATGGCACCACCAAAGCCCCTCATCCTTGCAGACACTGAGCACAGCTACTCTGTAGACAGATGCCTTGTGAAGGTCTGTTTCCTCCAAGGAATCCCAGACAAATTGCTGGTTTCCAGGTTTGGAGTGATGTGGTGGGGACCAAGGAACACAGACATGAAGAGATGCAATCTGTATGGATTGGAGAGTCTGCCAGGGTTGGATTTGAGTCAGTCCTCAGAAAAAGAAGATACCTTGAGATTGTAAAAGTTCCAGGAATCCACAGAGATCTAGATGGCAGTGGACAAGGGGTGGAAAGCAGGAATCCTGGACTCCTCAGGGAACATAAGGTAGAGGTGGGGAAGTAAGCTTTTGGTCTTTGACCTTAGCACTGAGGTGGACTCAGGTGCCGTCTGCATGGATATCTGCTGGTACGAAAAGCAGCAGAGAGATGAGACAGGGCTGCGAGGGGTGGAGCCTCTCAAATAACAGCAAGGCAGAGGCCCTGTGCTGCTGGAGCTCGTGCTGGGGCACTAGACACCAAGATGAGACAGACAGGGTGCTGCTCACAGAATCAGCCACCACACCACCCAGTGCTAGTGAGCCCCAGGATAGCACAAGGGGAGGAGGAGGCAAAGAAGGGGGTGGCCCCATAGGGCCATCTTGAGCCTTCCTTGCCGTCTTCCTTGGGTGTCACCCCCAAACATGGTGCAGCTGAGGGAGACTCGAGAGGAAGAAAGGGGACATGGCAGAGACCCTGAAGTGGCATTTCTTAAATAAAGGGCTTTCGGGGGCTCCAAGGGTCATAGGGATTAGAACCAGGCAGCACTGGTTTGATGGCAATGACGAGCATCTCCATTCCTGGGCCTTTGTTGAGCTTACTGTGTCCCTTTCATCTTTTCTACTCTGTGGCGTGATCCACCTGGGTACAGGGAGCAGTCTATAGGTCCATGGCACAGTGAAAGGGACACCAGGTTGAGAGGAACTCATGCTTGTCCCCTCCTTCCCCACCTCCACCCTTTGCAGGGAGGCTGCAGCTCCAGGAGAGACAGTGGGGAGGAGCAGGGAGTATGGAGGAGAGGCATGGGGGAAGTGGGAGTCTGGGAGGAGCGGGCAGGAGGGGGTAGTGGGCATTGGGAGCAGTGGGTGCTGAGGACCAGCAGGTCCCTCTCTGGTGCCAGGGGCTTACTTAGATTCGCACAAAGAAGGGACAGTGGTCTCCATGCACTGATTCTTGGCTGTGGCACACCCAGCCATATCAGCACATCTAGACAGAGCATGTTGGCAGAAGAAAGAGCAGGTACCGGCCCAGAGATCAGGGTTTACAGAAACAGCAGCTGCCAGTGGGGCTGCAGTAACAGGGCCCTGTGTCCCAGAGAAGCAGAATCTCCTCTTTTGCAGGTGGGACCCCCATAACCTCCACTCTGCACACCACCCCCACATTCTTCAGACATGCTGCAGAATCTAGCTCACAAAGCTCCTTTGGTTATAATCTGATATCATTTGATTTTAGAAGACCGTGCTTTGGGTGAGGGTTGAGATTTGTAGTACTTCAAGCATTTATAAAGTACCCTCCTATAAATTAATTAATTGACATACTGGTTGTGTGTGCACGAATACTGACTCACACCCATTGTGTTAGCAGATGTGTGAACAGCCCTGGGCACCCTGAGAACACCCGGCTTCCGGTTTAGGTGCAGATCCAACCATGGAATGGGGCTGGCACCGGGTAAGTGGGAGGCCCTGAGTAAAAGTGTTGATTTCCTAGGAGATGGGATTCACTGGAGAGAGGTCAGGCAGTGAGAGGGAAAATGCAAGTGTATCTTCATCCAGAATTCTCCAGGCCACTGAGAACTGGGACTTTCTGGGGTATAATGCATAATCGTGAGTTATTCAGTTAGAATTGGTTTGAACTAAGATAGTTCATCAAAATCATTAGGTAAGATAAAATGCCTGGAACACCTCTCTCTCTCTCTCTCTCTCTCTCTCTCTCTTTCTCTCTCTCTGTATTATAAAAGGTTTAGGATGAACTTGGAATCAGCATGAAGAAATATTCAGGAATTGTTTTCAAAACAAAGAATCTTTCTTAAAAAGAATCACAAAAAACAAAAGCATTCAATTAAAGGGCCATTTATTCCTGGGTCTTCTCTTAGGGATGGGAAAGCTCTTTGATTCTTTGATAACTAAATGAACTCAGGGCCCTCTCCACTCTCTCTCTCTGTTTACGTGTGTGTATTAAATCAAACAACATGAAACCCTGAAGTCCAGTTAGGCCTGTCCCTGGAGGCTTTACACTGCCTTCACAAAGGGACAGCAAATACTAGTAGGTGGGGTTCCATAAGCTTGTAAGTCATTTGTTTAAAATTTGTGTCATATTTTCTCATTGAAAAAACATGACACAAGGGTTGCTAGGTTTTACGCCAGATTACAAAATTCCATTTCATGCAAAAGTCAGATGCCACAGTTTCTGGGTAAGACACCAGCCCAGTCCATAGTCTCCCGTGGTTGGGAGCCAGTGGGCTGAGGTAGCGGAGGTTGGGGCAGGGAGAGACGAGGGGCAGGCAGGAAGTCTAAGGGGGCTGGGAACAGGCATTCTTGAATATGAGGCATTCAGGGGCCAAGCATTTATGCATAGGTGACTGTCCTTTTAAAATCTCCTGAGAATATACTGAACAGCAGTGGTAACAACAAATAACAACAAAATAAAACCTTTAGGTGTATAACTCAAGCAGCTCAAATACATTTCAATAAGAGATAAACAATAATGTTTCTTCCTGCTTGCAGAAATTTGTTGGTATTTATCGCATTAAAATGACAAGAATACATATTGGAAAGTGGAAACACTGCTCATTATTCTGCAGTTAGGTAATTGACTAGATTTTCTCAGCACAGGAAATGAAAAAATTTACTAATCCTGAGAAAGAAATGCAATCTCCAAGCCAAATTTAAATATTTAACTGCAGCTGTGAAAGCCACAGGACACCTGCATTTGCTTCTGGTTCAGCAAGTGTACGAGACAAAAACTCACAGGTAAGTTGTTCTCAGGTCAGGGAGGACAGAAAATTATTCTGAGAAGCTTATATAAGCCCTGGATGGTGGAGGCTTCCTTTGCAGGCATTTCTGCAACTAAAATTAGGCTGAGGGAATCTTGGCACTTCTGTTAACAAGATTTATTTAGAAAATCCTAATCCATTCCTTTTAATGGCCTAAAAATGAGTATCCAACACTGCATCCATCTCCCCTCCCACAACAGACTTCGCTGGTACCTAGGCTTCCATTTGTTGAATTCATGTGGTTGGAACCCAGCAGAACCCTACAGGCCACCCCCCTGCCACACCAAGAACAAAGGCCCCTCCACGACCCCTGCCTTTTGTTTGTAGAAAAACATACATCTCTCAGGCCTCCCTGAGTCACAAAAGAGCAGGCTCAAGCAGTTAATGATCAGGACAATAGAGTCACAGAATCCTTCAGTTTCTGATGCACATTCCTGAGTCGTTGTACAGATACTATAACTGCCACCAGAGGGAACAAGCTAACTGCGTGATGACCAGACTGTAGCCGTGACATAAGCTGCTCCATCTTGAGCAGTACTAAATCTATGGCTAGCACAATTCCAAGAACTGGCCTTAAGAGAATGGGATTAACATTATTGCTCATAATAATCTACATCTTTGTGGGCATCAAAATATTATAGCTTGTTCTGCCCATATATGTAAGCAGGAAACTAAAATTGTCAGTAAAGAGATTGTACAGACCCTTGTCTCTATATCCTCCACTCTAAGAATACAGCACCCTATGTCAGCATGAAGAAGTTACAGAAGACAGAACTTCGTCCCTAATCCCATAGAAATGGAATGATGTCTGACAAGTGTAAGCAGCTCTTTTGCTCCTTTCCTGTTTGCCCATTTCTGTTTTCCTCAGGCCTTAATTATAAAAATGAGATCACTAGGTAACATTTAACCTAACTCCTGCTTTTGCTCTATTGAAGGTACACAATGCCTTGCCTAATCTGTTGATTACTTTCCTGGATTAAATGGAGTAAGAATGAAGAATTAAGTAGTTAAAGAATGACTGACTCTTTACGTCCAGCTTCCCCCTTAGCAAATTTGCAGGCGGACCATGTGGGCAAGACAGCTTCCACAGGAAAATCAGAAGTCAGCAGCTCTGCACACAGTGGAAAAATGATGAAGAATCTGACCTCCTAACTAGATGATTAACTGTGATTGTTTCCCCTTTTTACCTTTAAAAATTGTCATGACTGAGCAGAATCTTTGGAGTTGGTCTCAGAACATGAGTCCACCTTCTCCCCAGATTGCTGGCTTTTCTGATTAAAGCAACTTTCCTTTCTACCAACACTTGCCTCACAATTATTGGCTTTTGAGTGGTGAGCATCTGGACCTGAGTTTGGTAACATGGTGATCTATGAGAATAAAGCAAGACCACCTCCTTCTGATCACCCTTCCTCCTCCCTCCCTCTGCCTCAAGCCTTCATTGAGTATCTACTACAGGCCAAGAACCTTGCTGGGTGCTATGGACCCAGAGATGAGGAGGATATCATTTGTACCTTTAAGTAGCTCACATTCTGGTGGGGTGTTCATCAAATCAAATCAAGTAAAATTAAAGTGATTAAGAGAAGGCACTTTGCACTCAAAAATGCCCAAATCTCAAGTCTACCTCCTGTTCGCTGGGCAAAGGTGGGTTAGCCTTTTCACTATAAGCCCATTTACCCATCTGGGAAGTCTGCCTGTCACACACTCTGAAGTGATTAGCATCACAGAGGGCACACATGAGGAGCCAAGAAGTGTACAACAATGCAAAAGAAGTGTATATTTAAGGAATACCTACTAAGTCTGTAGCTGGCAGGGGAGGAAGCTGGTGTGCAAATGCAGAGGAAGATTGCTGAGGCTTTCTGGTCTTCATATAGCTATTATACCTGCTGAAAGGCTCATAGTCTGCAATTTTTATTCATCCACTTAAATGCTAAATATATTTAGAAGATGAACTAGTCACCTCTGTATGAAATCTGGATGGGCTGCTGAAAATAGTTACAAGTTCCCCAGTCCTCTACAGCCATCTGAAAAACTGGCATAGGACATAAATTATTTTGAAAAGTTGCCTTTCTTTTCAAGTATGAAAAGATACCATAGCTATTTCTCTGGAGTCCAGTAAGTTTAAAATGCAAAATGATTATACTGGCCTACATTCAAAGGACAAAAAACTATGTAGTATCAGAAAAAATCGAGAATTCAACCTAAACCAATGAGAACCAGGAAAATTTAAAAGAGATGTCCTTGGCTAAACAAATCTCCAGCAGGGGCTAGTTTGCAGGAGGTGGTGCAGCAGGACACTTTAGACCACCAGGTCAGCTTCTTGCCCTGTGCCTTGCCTGGAAAAGTTACCTAATCACTTTGAGCCTCAGCAACCTCATGTGGAAAAATGAAACTAAAAATGCTCATTTTACAAAAGTGCTCTAACAATTAACTGAGCTAACAAAGCTTAACACAGTGCTTGAGTCATAATAGGCATTTGGAAAATTATACATTCTCTTCCCTCATCCTAGAGCAGCGCCAGTCATCCTCCCAAAAGCCCCCCAGCACCTGATGAAAAAGGATCCTCTTTATCAGGTGGGCCCCCAGCCCATTGCTCCATGTCAAGTACACGCCAAACTCTAAAAAAATAAAATTAAAAAACCCTACTGTTCTCTACTATCCCAAGATGCCAGAAAGAAAGACTCAGCCTAATACTTTGGTGTAGAATTCTCAGCACCACCTGAAGCAGGCGTCACTCTTTGCTTCTAAAATCCCAAGTTCCATCTTCTACTCAGTATCCAAATGCAAAAGATGCAAGATTGTTTCCTGAAATGTATCAGGTTACTAGATTTTCCATAAAACATTTTTTCTGCTGTGAAATATGTTGAAATTACAAATTTAAATTAAACACAAATTTGTATAACAGCTACAGCACTAATAAAAATACCAAACCAGTCACCCTGCCAGGCCTGATCTGCTGTGGCTAATCTGACCTTCAGGTGCCCCAGGGCTTACCTCCCACTACCCCTCTGTATACAAAGAACATTTCACTAAGTGCCCCTGCACAGCCCCCTTTAACTGTAAAATTGATTCTCCCAAACTGAGCATCAAGGAACCAGGAGCAAGAAGCATCTCCTATTCTTAACTCCAGCCTCCAGGTTTTTGTTCCTCCATCAGTGTCTCTGGCCTATTTCACTTTTCTGAGATGTCCATGTATGGATCCAGCGCCTTCTGAATCTTTCCACCCAGATGCCCCACATGTAAACCAAGTTCAATGTGTCTAAAATTAACTCATTATCTTTCTACCTCAAATCTGTTCCCCATTCTCTGCTAGCATCTACCCATCTTCTGAACCAAACCAAAAACAGGCTATATACACCAACCTCTTCTTTCTTTCACATCTGAAATCCAGCATTCATTCAGTCACTGGGTTCTGTTGACCCAATTTCCTAAATACCTTCCACATCTAGAACTGGATCATGAGTCAGCAGCAGCAGTAGGAGGGTGGGCTGTGTTTCCACTAGTGTCCCCATGACAATGGATTAGAGATGAGCTCCTGGATTCCCAAACTGCACCTCAGAAGAACGCTTACCTATGGTGTCTGGAGTAGGCTGAGTCCAACTTCAGACCTCAGATATATTGTGGGTTAAATAGAAGAATATACAAGATGATCAAATGTCTCACACTCCATGTGGGAACAGATGTTCGAACTCAGCACAAACATTGTGTGAATGCACTTTTGGAATGTATTATAAACTGGGGAGGAGTCATTTCATATTCTGCTTTATTTTAAATGAGTATTTATCTGAATAACATTCATTAAAGACACCAAACTGTTCAGGAAATTATATATATATATATATATATATATATATATATATATATAGTCTGCAACATGTGTGTGTGTGCATAATCAGATACATAGCTTTATTTTCCAGCAACTATCTTTGATTAATAGGTTTCCAAGGAGGATGCAATGACTCAAATATGTCATTTATGCAAAGGTGCTCCAAGAACTGGCTGTGAGAAACAGCCATATTGCTTGTGCAAGCTGCCTTCAATACCTTTATATTAGAAAGATACTCAAACTGGGAGAATATTACACCTGGAGATGTGAGTGATTTGTCCACCTTCTGGCTGTGTGGCATTTCTCAAGCCTCTGTGCTCTTCCCTTGCTTGAGCACAGTGCCTACAGATGACCATGAGGTTAAGAATTCTGTAGACCAGTTCCCTGCACCTGTGCTCTCCAATGCTCCAATTCTCAACAGGTGACTTTTTAACAATTTAAGTCAGATAATTTGCTCCTGTGTTCAAAACCATACAATGGCTCCTTATTTTATGGAAGTAAAGCCCAAGTAGTTGTGCTCTGGCCCACTTACCACCTCTCTGACCTCATCTCCTTTGCTAACTTCACCTCAGCAACAATACCCTCTTGGCTGTTCCTCAAACAACCAGGCGCTATCCCACTGTAGGCCCTTTCATTAGCTGTTCCTTCTGCCTGGGACTCTGTCTCCCCAGATAACCTTCTGGCTGACTTCCTCACCTTAGTCAAGTCTTTACTCAAATTCACATTTTTAATGAGCCTTCTCTGACAATGGCAACCTTCATCCCTTGCATCCTCCCTTCCTGTCAACCCTGATTACATTCTATTTGATATATTTATTTATTACGCTTACTTCCTTTCTCCCATGCTAGAATGTACGCTGCATGAGAACAGGAATGTTTGTCTGTTTTGTTCAATGATCTATTTCCAGCGCAGTGCTAGGACAGTGCCCAGCACATAAGAGAAATTTCATAAACATTTGCTGAATAATAAGCAGAAGTTCTATGTAAACTGGGTTGCCAGTGTGTCCCTTCATAAAAGATCTGCACGTGCTTTCATCCAGTGTTCCAGATTGGTTGATAACGTTGGATCACTTTCAGTGAAAATTTCTCCACAGTTTTAAGTCAAACCCCAAATCGAGATTAGTACAGGTATACGATACAAATTCTCAGGGCAGATGTTTTCCATGCTACCTAAGGCCCAGGTGAGACAGACATTTTCTTATCACCCTTTGATGGTTGGGGAATTTTTTTCTAGACCACCCTTCCAATGGGTGTGTAGCCCCTGAGTGTGCTGCTCTATAAAGACTCAATTTTAACTCTCTGCTTTGTGGAATTCTTTAGTCTCTCTGTTTCTGCCTGACCACTAACCTCAAGCCACTTGGTTACATGGGGCAAATGACCCCAGGTCTTCAAGTGCAGCTTACAACACTTTCATCCTCAGCTTTCTCTCCAAATTGAATCTCTGTCCTTTTCTGTGGCTCCTGGGGCTTTCTCTTATTTTTCTGTGAATTAAGTGACACATTTAAATGATGTTTATTATGATCTGTTCACCCTTTCTAATGGTTTTATACTGAGAGTTCTTTAGAATTTATCCCTTCATCATTCACCTGGGACTTGCTTCCATCTCCAGCCCGGGCCCAGCAAGGTTGCCTAACGACCTCCAGAGGGCACTCTTTTGCCCTCATCTGACGCTATCTAAGCAGCTTGCAGCAGGGCTGAAGCCCATTCTCAGGACACTGCTCAGCCTCTGATAACACTCTCCTGCCCTTTCTACTGCACTGGCTGTGGGCTCAGGACTCCAGTCCAGCCCCCCTCATCCAGGTCTCAAGGCTCGCCTGCCTAGGCTCATCCCTGCCCTGCCCCCTTCCTCCTCTCTTCCAGGGTGAGATCATTCATTCCTAAGATGTTTAACTCTTCATTTTTACCTGCAGGCCGGGTATTCCTCTGAGCACTGACTTTCTCCTCAGCCACCTGAGACTGCTCCATCTGGTTGTACCTTGTCATCTTTATTCTTTCTCTTTCCTTATGCCCCATCCAATTCCAGGGCCCACCCCAGCTACACTGAATCAGAATTGCAGGAGGTAAGACCCAGTGCTGGTAATTTTAAAAAGCTCCTTATGCAATTCTTATTTTTGCATGTTCATATTCTGATCATTATTTTGACTTAAAATTATACTGAACCTTTTAATTTCATTAAAATCAGGAAACTCTACTTCTATATTTAGAAAGCAGGCACATGTGTACTGAAAGGCAGCATGTGGACAGCTCTAGCCATGCACTGCCGTGGAGAGCAGAGTCTGTGCTGGGCCAACTGCAAGAACACAATCTTCCCATGTGCTTTCAGATTCAGGTGGATGCTAGGACAGTCTCACTGCAAACCACTTCAAGAAGCTCTGAACAAAACCCAGCAACTCCATGGCAACAGCTGACATGACAACGGGGAGACGTGGGTCAGGGCCTTAGAACCACAGGTCTCTGACGGGGCTGCAGCGTGGGTGTCTGAGGGCTGCCTCAGAGCATGGATGTTCTGCCTTGTTCCAGGCCCTGATGCCATTAATAACTACAGCCATCAACCCAACATGTGCCATTACCTTCAAACACCACACTGGCGGGCTGTTCAGTAAATTAATAATAGAAATGAATATTCCCGAATACTTATTTAGTACATGTTAAATTTGCTTGCTATTTATATCATTTAATGAAAGATCTTTTTATGTCATATAGTGTATTCACATAGTGATGCATTCATATAGTGTATTTATATAGAAGTTTATATAGCACTCTCATGGTATTCAGACATTCTCGTATATTGAGTTTTTTAAGCTGTTTTGTGATGACTATGCTTATTTTAATTCCTTTAATATCTGCTCCTGGTAAATGTAAACAGATGTTTCTAATTATTCCCTTTCAATGCTCATGCACACAACCCAGGCATGCACATGGAAGATTTAGAATTAATGAAGAGAAGGTGAAGTGTCTATGGCGCCAACAGGAATCGTGAAAGGGTGGTTTTGATTGTTAAAATGCCCATGTTTTGCTTTGGAAGTTGGTAAATAAAGAATAAATAAATAAGAACTCTTAAAGTATTCCTAAGGAAGAACATTGTTTGAAGAAAGCAAGTGCTCTCCCTCCACTGGCAGTGTGATCTTGTTAAACATAATATCTGACACTATTCATATTCAAATGAGTCCAAAGGAGTCATGACACAGAGCTGTGTACCAGCCAACCTGACTCTAGCCATTGAAAGCAAATTTTTTTGTAGCAGCCAGATGGAGATTTAAAGTAGCAAAAGGTCTCTGTTCACCAAGGTGCTGGTTAGAACATCAACTGTCAAGTTAATTGTACATTTTCCTGATTTTGTGAGTAATGTTGGATACTAAAATACAGGTTTTCCATATGTGACTTGCTCATGTTGGATAGCAGCTAGACTATTTTTAGTGCGAGACAATAATTCTAAGTGTCCTTTATGTTTCTCGTTCCTCTGCAGGCTTTCTCAGAAATCCCACAACTAGGATTCAGCCACTATGTTACACAGCTTGTAGAGACATTTTTCCTTCCCAGGAACTTGGAATTGTGAGTGCCCAATTCAGTTATAATGTAACCAAAGATGTCGATCAATTAGTTGCTGTGTTAATCAGAATTCGAGTTTATAATTTATAACTGGCAATATAATTAACAGCTGGTAATTTAATCAGTTGTGATCCACTTGCTTTACATTCATCTTTAAAGCTGTGAAATTGTTGTCACTTAAAATGTACAGGGTGTGATGTCACAAAAGCTACTCTCCTTTTGGTTTTCTCCTGCTATGTTCTAATTCAAAATTCAACCCCACAACCCAGAGAGGCCATCTGCACCAAGTTAACCAGAGCAGTACTGTGACCTAAAAGATCCTTAGACTTACTTCTCAGCCCATTATCAAATTTACCTTTACGCTGCATGTACTACTGCAAATACTGCTGCAAATACTACTACGCTGCAATGACTACTCTGATGATCTGAGTGCCTTCCAGTGAGGACAGGAGCCAGAGAACTAATGTCCGAACTTGGTCTCTGCACAGCATGACTTCCCAGAACTGCAGCGGGTGTCAGGAGGTTCTGTGGAGCATCTTGACAGAGCCATCCAGCGACCTCACTTTTCAGGGGTTCCTTCCCTCTGGGTCTGGCCAGATGAGGGTAAGAGAGTAAAGAAGGAGGAAAGGAAATGGGCATAGCTGAGGTTCAAAGATTATGCCAAAGGACAAGGGCACTGGGGTAGAGGGCCAGAATGTCCTGTGCAATACAAACTGGTGGTCGGAATTAAGGTTTCCAGAATTATATTTTTCTCCCTCAACTGCCCATGACCAAAGCCACTGGATCTGTGAGGGAGCTCACCTCCCCTTCTGGTCAGTTTCATCAGCCCAGGCTGGGAGCCACACCTGAACAGCCCAAGGGTGGGTGGCGATTTCTTCATCCTACTTGTCTACCAGTTCATGGCAGGGCCGGTGCCAGGTGAACTTAGCCTCCCTGGCTGACAGAGGACAGTTGACAGCAAGACGCACATACAAAAGGAATGAGAAACATAAAGGACACTTTGGATCACTATCTCACACTAAAAATAGCCTAGTTGTTATTCTATATCTATTTACATATATATGGATATGTCCTCCAAAGCAGTAATAGATAGCCATACCAATATGTAATTTTTAAATATTGTGGGTTATTTGCAAGAAAGATTATCAGTTAGTCAGTGGACAGGCATTTATTAAATCAATTCATTTATTCATGGAATTATTCAGTCACTGTATTCATTCATTCATCACTTTATATTCATTTATTTATTACATTTGCCTCACCAAGCTTATAAAAATAAATAGTTGTTATGGATTCAGTTCACAAGACATGTAGCATTTTTATTTAGAGTCTCTGTTCAAGCCCCATTTTTCTCTCATCAAAATCTTTCAAAGGTCTGTCTTTCCTTTTCTATCCTTTAATAAGAGATGGCCAGCCCATTGTGAGCACATCCACCAAGCAACCCTAAATCCTTAAGCACAGAATCACTCATTAGAGCAAACTCCGAAAACAGCAGCTTTAGGACTCAGCCGAAGTATAGTCTTCAGCTGTGGGCAGGAGTAATTTTCTTCCCATGGTGTTTTCTAACTCCCTCGCAGTACACCAAGGTCAGTGCTGTTGCCATTGCACTACTGCTGAGCATGGGGACATGCTGGACCCAACATGGGACCCAACACACATCCCCTGGGTCTAATGATGACAAGCAAGTGTGCTGCGGAGGTCCACCCCGCAGGGATGAACAGCCTGTGACATGAACAGGCTATGGGCTGGGAGCAGCATGTGGGTAACTCGGTCTGGACTCCAAGGTACAACTTTCTCACTCTTTTGTTACTTTTTCATGTATTTATCCAACAAACATTCCTGTGTGACATTGCCCATACACAGGAGAGGGAATTCAAAAGGATAATAAGACACTGTCAGTGTCTAATATAACTGGTGCCATTATAAAAGGGGAAACTTGGACACAGACACTACACAGGGGGAACAGCTGTGACCATGAAGGTAGAGACTGCAGATTCTTCTACAAACCAAGGAACACCAAAGATTGCCAGTAAACCATGAGGAGCTAGGAGAAGGGCATGGAACAGATTCTCCCTAACAGCCCTCAGAAGGAACCAATACTGCTGACACCTTAATCTTGGACTTCCAGCCTCCAGAACTGTGAGACAATACATTTCTGTTGTTTAAGCCACCTGGTCTGCGGTGCTTTGTAATGGCAGCCCAAGCTATTACAAGCAGACAAACATACTGCCGCAGTCCATGAAGGGTGGTGGTGATGGCAAGAGAAAATTGTGAATGCCAGTAGAATACCTATTATTTAAAAAAATGAGATAACAAATGCTAGCAAGGATGTGGAGAAAAGAGAACCCTGGTGCACTGTTTGTGGGAATGTAAACTGGTACAGTCACTACTGAGAACAGTATAAAGGTTCCTCAAAAAATTAAAAGTACAACTACCATATGATCAAGCTATCTTACTTCTGGGTATATACCTGAAGAAGATGAAATCACTATCTCAAAGAGGTATCTGCACGCCCATGTTCACTGAAGCATTATTTATTTTGTAACAGCCAAGATATGGAAACAACTTAAGATTGAAAGATGAATGGATAAAGAAAATGCGGTGCACACACACGTGTGCACACACACACAGGGTAGAATATTATTCAGCCATGAAGGAGGAAATCCTGTCATTGGCAACAACATCATGGACCTTGAGAGCATTATGCTAAGTGAAATAATTCAAGACAGAGAAAGACAAATACTATATGGCCTCACTTATATGTGGAATCTAAAAACTTTGAACTCATAGAAACAGAGAGAGCAGACTGATGGTTGCCAGGGGCTGAAGGATGGAGCAAATGGGGAGATGTTGGTCCAAGGGTACAAGCGTCCCGTTATAAGATGAATAAGTTCCAGGGATCTAATGTACAGCATGGTGATTTTAATGAATAATAGTTAATAACACTGTACTGTGTACTTGAAAATTGCTATGAGAGTAGAGTTTTAATAGTCTCATCACCACAACAAGAGAATGGTAACTATGTGAGGTGAAGGATGTATTAACTAACCTTATTGTGGTAAACATTTCCCAATATATATGTGTATCAAATCATCACATCGTACACCTTAAACTTACACGATGCTATATGGGGAGGAAAAAGTAAATATTCCCTGGCCATTTTAAATACACTTTTAAATAAACAAAATGCCTCTCCCCGCAAAAAAAAAAAAAAAAAAAGGAAAGAAGTGAATGTGTTTGGGAGAAATTTAGGCAATAAAACAACAGCATCTTCGTGATGGTTTGTATGGGGCGGGGGTGGGGTGGTGAAGGAAGCATTAAGTAGAAGCCAGGCCAACAATGAAAGGCAATTCTATCTAATCAGCTTGTGACAGTATCTGCAAGACAATTTTAATCTATAGATTTATAGTAAAACTAGAAAATGAGCTAAAAAGAAAAAATTTAAAACACCTCTGGTATCTCCAATCAAATGTCACCCTTGGTCACAACATTTTCATCAAACAAGGAATACATAACTTTGCTTTATGTGTGTTTCTATTTTCTCTTAATTTCTATTTTATATTGGGGTATAGTTGATTAACAATGTGGTGTTAATTTCAGGTGTACAGCAAAGTGTTGTGACCAGAGGTTTGCAGGTACCTAACCTCTATTTCCTTTAGGATCAGTGGTTCAATATTCACTAATTCAGTGTTTGTGGCAACTTTATAGAAGATAACTACTGTGAATAATGAGAAGTGATTGCATTTTCTTTTTCTACTTCATTTCTCCAATAAAACATAAACTTATGAGGACAAGGAAAAAAGTCAACCTTGTTTCTTTTCTGAGGCACAGACTCTGTCGTTCTTCTGCTCTGGAGCGTGTGTGTGTGTGTGTGTGTGTGTGTGTGCGCGCACGTGCACGCACACACGCGAGGATGTGTGTACCCAAAGATAATTACTTGTTAACAGAAACTAAACCACGTTTACACGCCTGATATTTTCATTAAGAATTTATTTAAAGTTTATTTCCACATTTCAATATTACCCTACCAAATAATGAGATCTAGTTTAATAGCTTTAAGTGAGATATAATTTACATACCAAAAAATGCACTTGTTTTAGGGTACAATGAAATATTTTTAAGTAAATTCACAAAGTGCACCACAGTCTAATTCTACAACAGGTCTGTCATTCCCAAAATAAACCATGTGCCCATGTGTAGTGGCTCTCTATTCACAGTCTGTTACCCTAAGCAGGCAGTAATCTACCATCTCTATAGATGTGCCTGTTCTGGACATTTCATATAAATGGAGCCACGCAATGTGTAGTATTTTTGCCAGGCTTCTTTCACACTTCATGGTGTTTTTGAGGAGCATCTATGTGTAGCATGTATCAGTGCTTCATTTCTTTTTAGTGCAAATATTTATTATAAGTATGGATAAGCCAATTTGTTCATACATTTACCAGTGAATGTTTGGGTTATTTCCACTTTTGGTGTATTATGACTAGTGATGCTATGAACATTCATGTACAAGCGTCTGTGGACAAATATTTTCATTTCTCTTAGGTATATACCTTGCAGTGGAACTGTTGCATCATATGGTAACTGACATGGGAAACTGCCCAACTGTTTTTCCAAAGTAGCCACATTGGTTTACAGTCACCCCAGCAATGCAGGAGGGTACCAATTTCTCCACATCCTTGCAAACATCTGCTATTTTCTTTTTTTAAATTATTGCCATCCTAGTAGGTACAGAACAGCATGTCACTGTGATTTTAATTTGCATACCCCTAAAGATTAATGTTGCTGACTGTCTCTTCTTTGGCTTATTGGCCATTCACTAACTTCTTTGAGAGAGATCTGTTCAGAATCTTTGCCAATTTTTTAAAATTTGTTTTTCTTCTTCTCATTAGGATGTAAAAATTCTTTATGTAGTCTAGATATAAGTTCTATGTCACTTACATGCTTTGCAAACATTTTTTCCCTGGCTGTGGATTGTCTTTCGTTCTTGCTGTAGTATTTCAAAGAGTGGAAGTTTTAAATTTTGACAAAGTACAAATTATCAGTGTTTTCTTTTATCACTTGGATTTTTTATGTCACATCTAAGAAATCTTTACTGAACCCAATATCAGGATGATATAGTCTTATGGGTTTTTTTTTTCCTCTAAATGTTTTATAGTTTTACCTCCTACATTTAGGTCTAGAATCCACCTGAGCCCATTTTGTATGCAAATCATATTTGTATAAATTTGCTTATCAAAGAAAGGAGAAAGGGCACTCATTCCTGGTAAAGAGAAGTGCAGGTGCAAAGCCTGGGCATTCTACAGAAGTAGTATAATTTGAATTTGGGGGATGCAATGTATAGGGCAGAGATGAAACCAAGACCCAGGCAGGAGCAACAAGGCTGTAAGGAAAGGCAGGACACACTGTGCTGGCTGGGCCAGCAGTGGAACCACGTGAAGGAACCTAGGAGCTCAGCTGCCTCCACGGTGCTAGCTGGGGAGACTGGGCAGCTGCTTACTCAACATGGAGACCAAAGGAGGCTTCACCACTCTGGAAATGGGTAAATCAGAAGAACAAGATCCCACAGAGAGTCCAGGTGCACGAGAAGTGCAGTCCTGTGACCTGACCTCAATGGACCTCCACCAGTGGCTGGGCGAAAACAATGCCTGAGAGTCACCAGGGCTAATCACCGGCATACCCACAGTTAAGGCAGGACCGAGAGCAGTGTCAACAACAGTGTACTTTGTGAGCCCACACAGCGGGTGAAAGGGGACACAACTGAGCACATTCACATTCCAGAGCAGGAACACTCAGTAGATTCTCTCCTACTGGGAGTGCTCCAATACTGCCTAACTCGCAGCACAGATCAGAATCACAGCTAAGAAGCAGATTTGGGGGCCTCTACTCCAAAAACTAGGGAGCAGATGCCACCCCTGACAGGGCAGTGACAACCACAGGAAAAAGGGGAAGCCCCGCTCAATATCCAGGGCAGGCTCTGATCACCACAATGCCAATCAACCCCCCTATCAAGGGGATAATGGCACAAGCCTCTGGAGCAACCTCACCCACCAGGGGGCAGACACCAGAAGAAAGAGGAACTATGATCCTACAGCCTGCGGAAAGAAGACCACAAACACAGTAAATATGACAAAATGAGACCACAAAGAAATATGCTGCAGATGAAGAAGCAAGATAAAAATCTAGAACAGCTAAATTAAGAGGAGATAAGCAATCTATCTGAAAAAGAATTGAGTGATGATAGTGAAGATGATCCAAGATCTCAGAGAAAGAATGAAGGCACAGATTTAGAAGATTCAAGAAAAGTTTAACAAAGACCCAGAAGAACTAAAGAACAAACAAACAGAAATGAACAAGACAATAACTGAAATGAAAAATACACTGGAAGGAATCAATAGCAGAATAACAGAGGCAGAGAACAGATAAGTGACCTGGAAGACAGGATGGTGGAAATCTCTGCTGTGGAACAGAATAAAGAAAAAAGAATGAAAAGAAATGAGGACAGTCTCTCAGAGATTTCTGGGACAACATTAAACATACAAACATTCAAATTATAGGGGTCCCAGAAGAAGAAGAAAAAGAGAAAGGGCCTGAGAAAATATTTGAAAAGATAATAGCTGGAAACATCCCTAACATGGGAAAGGAAATAGTCAAGCATGTCCAGGAAGTGCAGGCAATCCCATACAGGATAAACCCAAGTAGGAACACACCAAGACACATATTAATCAAACTAACAAAAATTAAATACAAAGAAAAAATATTAAAAGCAATAAGGGAAAAGCAACAAATAACATACAAGGGAATCCCCATAAGGTTATCAGCTGATTTTTCAGCAGAAACTCTGCAGGCCAGAAGGGAGTGGCAGGATATATTTAAAGTGATGAAAGGGAAAAAGCTACAACCAAGAATACTCTACCCAGCAAGACTCTCATTCAGATTCGACAGAGAAGTCAAAAGCTTTACAGACAAGCAAAAGCTAAGAGAATTCAAAACCACTAAACCAGCTTTACAACAAATGCTAAAGCAACTTTTCTAGGCAAGAAACACAAGTGAAGAAAACAAAAAAGAGAAGTAAAAAGACCTACAAAAACAAACCCAAAACAATTAAGAAAATGGCAGTAGGAACATACATATTGATAATTACCTTAAATGTGAATGGATTAAATGCTACAACCAAAAGACGCACACTGGCTAAATGGATACAAAAACAAGACGCATATATATGTTGTCTACAAGAGACCCACTTCAGACCTAGGGACACATTACAGACTGAAAGTGAGGGAATGGAAAAAGATATTCCATGCAAATGGAAATCAAAAGAAAGTTGGAGTAGCAATACTCATATCAGACAAAATAGACTTTAAAATAAAGACTGTTACAAGAGACAAAGAAGGACACTACATAATGACCAAGGGATCCATCCCAGAAGAAGATGTAACAATTGCAAATGTATATGCACCCAACATAGGTGCATCTCAATATATAAGGCAAATGCGAACAGCCATAAAAGGGGAAATCGACAATAACACAATAACAGTAGGGGACTTTAACACCTCACTTATACCAGTGAACAGAAAATTAATAAGGAAACACAAACCTTAAATGACACATTAGACCAGATAGACTTAATTGATATTTGTAGGACATTCTATCCGAAAGCAGCAGAATATACTTTTTTCTCAAGTGCACATGGAACATTGTCCAGGATAGATCACAATTTGGGTCACAAATCAAGTAAATCTAAGAAAATTGAAATCATATCAAGCATCTTTTCTGACCACAACGCTTGAGATTAGAAATCAAATACAGGAAAAAAACTAAAAAAACAGAAGAGGAGGAAAAGATGTTCTGGGTTGTTTTTCTAAATCATGGTATAATAAACGTAACATAAAATTTACCAGCTTAATTTCACAATATATACATGTATCAAATCTGCAGATGTATACCTTAAACTGACACAATGTTATGTGTCAATTATATCTCAATAAAGTTGGAAAAAATTTTACGAGCTGACCCATTTTTAAGTTCAGTAGCATTAAGTATATTCATACTGTTGTGAAACCATAACCACCCACCATCTCCAGAACTCTTCATCTTGCAAAATACATTAAACACTAACTCCTCATTCACCCCTCCCCTCAGCCTCTGGCAAATACCATTCTGCTTTCTGTCTCTATGAATCTGACTTCTTGGGACCTCCTATAAGTAGATGCATGCAGTATGTGTCCTTTTGTGACTGGTTTATTTCACTCAGCATAATGTCCTCCAGGCTCATCCATGTTATAGCACATGTCAGAATATTCTTCCTTTTTTAAGGCAGAATAATACTCCATTGTAAGGACATTCTGTTTTGCTCATAGGAATCTGAAAGTGCTAGTGGGGCAAGTTGGTGAGAAGCAGTTAATATGTCATGGAAGAAAGTGTCTAAAGCTTAAACATTAAAGCAGGTGGAGATTTTGAAGTAGATGAAATAACTAAAGAGAGGGTGTGAAGTGAGAGCTTTCTGATCCCTAAGAAAGGGGCAGAGGATAATCAATCAATTAGAAAGTATGAAAAAGACGCTCTAAGAAAGCAGCAGGAAAGCCAGGAGGTGGAACTTGCAGGTAGTCAGGAGTTTATATAGCGGCAGAGAATGTGAGGCAAGGTGGTCTGGAAAGAGGCCATGGGTGTGGGGAGCCCAGAGAACATGGGCCACCACAATGATAACAGCTTCTGCAGAACCGTTAGGCAGAAGTCCAAAGGTGCCCTGGCAGTTTGAGGATGGAGCGAGACCATGGTTCCTCTCTGGGCAGGAAGGGAAGGACAGTGGCTGGTGGGTGGAAAGAAGCGGGGAGCCTTCAGAATGAAGGCAATTGATGGGAGGTACCAGAGAAAGACAGGAGCTGTTTCCTGGAGAAAGAAAGAATGGAAACAGAGCAGAGCAAAAGAGCTAAGAGGCAGGAGAAGATACAGGAGTCTAGATGGCAGGGAGGTGGCAGAACTGTCAACTTCTCTCTCTGTATCTTCTCAGGGGCCTTTTGATAAGATGAGAAGCATGAAAGGAGGTGGCTTAAAGAGTGAGGTTCCCCAATGGCCACTATAGCAAAAGGTCATGAGGAGAAAGGGAAATTTGCTGAGTCCACAGAAGCAAGAAAGATAAAAGGCTGTATGTATGAAAACTACAGCTAGATACATACATAGAGACATAGATATATATATACATACATACAGAGACAGAGATAGATACATACATACATAGATATACAGATATAGATACATACATACCTATAGAGATAGATCAATCAATAGATATAGATAGATATGAGATAGAGACATACATACATGTATACATATATACATATAGAGACAGATAGAGATAGCTAATACACTAAAAATATACTAAAATGCAGAAATATCGGAGTATAGCTATCTCTGGAGGGGTGGGATCACAGGTTTCTAATAATGTTTTATAATTCCTAATTTTTCTATAAGGGGTTACTTTATTAGCAAGATAAAACAGTCCAATTCTATGTTTAGAGATAACTGGGCACAAAACCAAAACAAAATGCTGAGCAGTTTGGAGGATCCAACAGAGACTAAAACTATACATTTGTCGTAGAGCCAGTCAGCAGGTTTCTATGGCTTTTTTCAGCTACCCTCAGCAGTCCAACAGTGATGAACTTGGAATAATAACTCCACCATGACTGCACATTTCTGAGACACTCATCATTTCAGTTACTTTCCAAGGCTCACACTGTTGTCATGCCAACTCTCAAAGAAAACTGAGGCCTGGGTTAATGAATCTGCTTAATCCTAATTAATTAAAAGGCAGAGCCAAGTAGGTCCAACCCCAACGCCATGCCCTTTAATCCTACCAGACAGACAGGGAAGGAGAGGATGGAGGGAGTGAGGTCAAGGGAGAGACTGAACCTGGGAGGAGGGAGAGGTCAAGCCTGAAGATACAGCGGGATTGAGGGAGAGATAAAGGTGGAAGAGAATGGAGAACACAGAGATGCCAGAATTCCTGATTCAAGACTACAGAGCAGCGTCCTGTGTTTCTGGGGTATCTGATTGTTCTCATGGTTCAAAATGAAGTATATAAAGCCTTTATCTGTATTTCAAGCCTAATTAATATATTTATGTTGTATTCATGCTTATAGTCATGCTTAGCTTTCTTAAAATACTATCATTATTACAGGACTTCCTAAAGTCACCCCTACTGTTTATCAAGTCCAAACCAGTACAGTATATACTAACACAATATTGTAAAGCAACTATACTCCAATAAAAAAAATAGAGCTTAAAAAAATCATTTATTTAAGATACACTCAGGTTTAAGTTGAGTCTTCAGTTCTTCATTTATTTCTATACAAGCCTTTTCTCCCTCGGGACTCACACTGGATGGTGGGGAGAGACTAACGCTAGGCAAGCACCATGGGAACTGGGGTAACTCATCGGTTGATTAGAGCAGAATAAACGGGGGCGCTCTGGGCATGGCTCCTTGCCCTCTCTCCTTTGAAGCCAGTTTCTGAAGCCTGCAGTTTCCCAGTGCTGCTGTGGCTGGGGGGAGCATGAGGAAACCATGAAACATGCCTGCAATTCAAAGACATATTCTCAGTGCCAGGTCTCACCAGTAATAAATCTGATATTTTTATTTCTACCCCGTTGATTTTATCTCTTTCTCAACTGGTTTCAAGAGGGGAAAGGGGGATGTTTTACTGACCTCTTAATCCCTTGGTAATATCTGAACCACCAATTTAGCATGGCTCATACATTTCCTTACATCATTACTCAGTGTGTGTGTGTATGTGGGGGGGTGCATTGCTTTTATCCTCACTATTACTTTCTCTTCTCTGTTTCCTCTCTTCCTTAAAATATGCCTTTTTCCTTATTGCTCAAAGTGATATTTAAGAAGTCAACTTGGGGAGAAAATCTATGCAAATGCAAATGGACTCAATACACAATCCTAAAGAACTCTTGGCCACTGTCCTAGAAATGATAATCCTGTATTTACTCAACAACTCTCCAAGAGCCCGGGCTCTGGGGTTAGATCACATGTCATGATTTCATCACCTATAAGTCAGGAAACTTGAAACATCTACCTCTATTTGGATGCCTCCAACTGCAAGCCACGTTAAAACCTATCTCCACTGGCTTGTTACATAATTAGGAAAATGACATCCTTTGGTAGACTGTGCTGTTGCTCCCAATTTTTCACCCCTCAGTGCATCCATATCCTTCGTCATATGACTCTGCAGAGACTTTCACCAGGCTTCACCTGCCAATGGATGGTGGGCTTGGCCATGGCTTGTTTTGGCCAGTGTGACACTAGGGACTTGGCATAAGCAAAGACGTGAAATGTGTTTGCATGGCTGGGCTTGCTCCCAGGCACTTCTGTCCTCACGTGCCCTAGCAAGTACACTTGCCCAGAAGATGAAAGATACATGGTGTAACTCTGGACCAAATTTGCTGCTTGAAGCCAAACCCATCTAAGCACAGTCCAGATCAGTCAATACCCAGAGGACCTGTAGACATGCAAAGCTGAAATAATGATTGTGGTTTTGAGCCACTGCACTTCAGCATTTAAAAAAATTGAAATATAGTTAATTTACAATGTTGTGTTAGTTTGTATAGCAAAGTGATTCAGTTATAAATATATATATATATTCTTTTTCAGATTATTTTCCATTATAGGTTATTATAAGACACTGAGTACAGTTCCCTGTGCTATACAGTAGGTCCTTGTTGATTATTTTATATATAGTAGTGTGTATATGTTAATCCCAAATTCCTAATTTATCCTTCACCCCCACCTTTCTCCTTTGGTAACCATAAATTTGTTTTCTATGTCTGTGAGTCTACTTCTGTTTTGTAAATAAGTTCATTAGTATCATTTTTTAGATTCCACATATGTGACACCATATGATATTTGTCTTTCTCTGACTTAGTTCATTTAGTGCGAGTTCATTTAATGCGATAATCTCTAGGTCCATCCATGTTGCTGCAAATGGCATTATTTCATTCTTTTTTATAGAGCTGCTACTGCATTTTAGGCAGATTGTTATGCAGCATAATAGTGGCAAAAGCTAACTGATACATCTCCAAAAGAAGCCTTGAAGTAGGACTGCTTCAAAATTTTTTCATTTAGTGGCTCAATGATATCATGAAAAGACCTGAGACCATTTTTTCCCATAAGTTGCCTCAGGCTAGCATCCCTTGGTTGCAATATGGCCATGGAGAGCCAGACATCACACCACATATGACACACAACAGCTTCCAGTACAGTATGGTATCTTCTTCGCGACTCATGTTAAAAAGACAGACAAATTTCCCAGGTCGCCCATCAGACTGCTCACCTCTCTGGTCAAAACTGGATTATGTGGTCACCATCGAACCAAACACCAGCAAGGGGAATGGGGTGCCATTACTTCAGAATTTATACTTGAGGTGAGGACAGAGTTTCTTCATCCAAGGGGATGATATGAACAAAACTGGGATTCTATGAACAAATTAGAAGGGGAGGGAGATGCTGCTGGGTAGGAGCCAACATTGACAACTTCACATAGATATTGTGAGAATAATACATGCTGAGTGCTTAGAAAAGTAGCTTGCACAAAGTAAGCACATACTACAAGCCATTTTTAGTCCTTTAGTTAATTCTAACAATGAAATATGAGATAGAGAGGGCACGTAAAGACTAGACATATAGTAAAGGGAGCTATAATGGGCAAGAGAGCTTGTGTAATCCTTGAGTTGCACTGACTGCCTTGACAACCAGCTGCCTTACAGTCCTACATTTTGTGCTGTACAATTTGATATACAGTCACAAGACACCAGGGGATATATGCATCAAACAGCATGTTACTTTTGATACATATATCTGTGTGTGTGTGTGTGTGTACTGGTAGGTACACATATATGGAATACATATTTATATATAATATTATATATTTTATATATAAATATTAAGTACCTTCCAAAGAAACCTGTAACATGCTTTTGTGACTTAATGTACACAAAGCATATATTATATGTATACATAAATACATATAAATTAATATATATTATATAATAAAATATACAAGTATATATGCTTATAAAAATTAGTATATATAATTATATATAACAATATAATACTGTATATAAGTTTATATATATTATAATATACAGTAAAATAATAAAGTATATATGCTTATATAAAGTAGCATATAATATAATAATACATAATATAATATTGTATATAGGAGATCAGCTCGGTGCTTTGTGACCACCTAGAGGGGTGGGATAGGGAGGGTGGGAGGGAGGGAGACGCAAGAGGCAAGAGATATGGGAACATGTGTATATGTATAACTGACTCACTTTGTTATAAAGCAGAAACTAACACACCATTGTAAACCAATTATACTCCAATAAAGATGTAAATAAAAATTGTATATAAATTAATATAATATAATAATATAATATACAAGTATATATGCTTATATACAATTTTAATGTACAATATAGATTATCATATTTTATACTACTTAATACTTTGTTTATAATATGTATAATATTTTATATGTATTTACATACATATTCATTTATATATAAATGTTGTATATTATATATTATAAATATGTGTTTATACATATAAATACATACATATATACATGTAAATATATAAATATAGATTTATGCATATATCAGTTTTTTAAAAGCTACTTACAGATTGCTTTGGAAGGTTTTCTTAATTTCACAGTGGAAGTAATCACAGATGCAAATTGATGCTTAATTCTGCTCTTTATTGATAGTTCTCAAAATCCAAACATGAAGTTAATACATGAAATTAATATCATCAGCGGCTAGTTTAGTTGTCATACTGGTGAAGAAGTAAGGCCCTGGGAGTAAAAAAGACTCTGTTCTGAGCTGCTGTTCTCATAGCCATATTAATTCAGCAACTGTGCAGGTATACTCTCCTAGTTCACCACAGCGCCTGTCTGCAGGGAAGACAAATCCCATCACCCCCCAGAGCACCTGTGTGGACAAACTACAGAGCACAGAGCCAATCCACGTGCAAGATGTCCAGGGGCCCAACTCCTGAATCAAAGCAACCCCGGTCTCCTTGCGTTCAGGACATCTCCTGGCTGATTCTGAGCTCCTAGGGGAGACCCCACGCAGCCCCCCACAGAGCAAGCTTGGTGCTTGGAGGAGTCTGGCCAGGACCAAGCCACATGCACAGAGGAAACTGGGGCTGGGGCTGGAAAGGAGCCCAGAGTGAAACCAAGAGGAAACAGAGCCACTCTGGGTGGAGAGAACTCTGACCACAAAGTCATCAGGGAGAATGCTGGGCTATGAACAGGCACAGGGGCAAGGCCGCCACGGGCACCACTGTCCCAGCAAGTAGCTTCGTGTGGCCAGGTGGAAATCAACCAAGCCAGGTGAACCGTGCCTGAGGCTGCAAGGCATCGGCCAGCCAGAGCCGCACAGGAGAATGAAAATCAGGCGCAAAGGGGTAGTGGCCCCAGCGGTGACCAAGAACAGGCCATGTCCAGGCTTATCCTCGGAGATGTATCCCGCTGTGGCCTTGCCATTTGGCTGGTGTTCTGCTTAGAAAGGCAGCGAAGGACTGATTCAATGCTGGAGGTAAAGGCCTGTGCTTCTCAAACTAGGGTGCCAGCCAAGTCGCCCCTGTGCCTTCCTCACTCACTTCTCACACCTGCACAGCTTGAGTCTGGCCTCCTGTGTGCTCCTCCACAGAGATCATGAACTCCACAGCCCCAAGTCCACAGAGTGAGTTTCTGTTGTTCCCTCACTGGTCCTCTCAGATGCATTTTACTGCTGCCCACACTCTCCGTAGTATCAGGTCTCCATCAGGCTCTGCGACCTCTCTCCACTGCCTCTCTGCCTCTTCTCAGAGACCTCATCTAAGTGCCCTTAAAGATGGATGTTGCCCAAATACATTGCGTCCCCGATGCTGTGCTTGGATCATCAGTTCAGGACCCCACACTACCCCGTATTAACAGACACTTATAACAAGTCCACACTGACCTCTTCCGAGAGCTGGGCTTCCCATCCCCAGTAGACACGAAGATACATATTTGGATGAGCTAGATACACTTAAAACACAACCTCACCAAAAATGAAGCCACTGCTTGCCCTGCTGAGTTAACTATTTTCATTAGTTAACTATTTTCGTTAGTGGGATACCACTTGCTTCAACCACAATTTCAAACAACTAATTCCCATGAGTTTTCCCCTTTTCATTTAATCCAATCAAGTCCTTCCCTGCCGTACTTCCTCTGCACAGGCCCCTGCCATTTCACCTGGACCACTCCCAGAGCATTCCAATTCACTGCCTGAAACAACATCCACCCTCCACACCATGTCACCATGAGCTTTCTCAAACAATAGTTGAACCCTTTCACAGTTCCTTATTGACCAAGCTCTACATCTGTACCTGCTGCAAGTTTCTGAAAACGCACCTTCTTTTCCAACCGGAAACCTTCACTTGTACTCTGCCTTCTGCAGGAATGGCTCCTGGCTTAACTCTGCATAGCTAACTCCCGTATCTCCTGTGTGCCCCAGCACCTCTTCAAGATCATTCCTAAATTTCCAGTTCAGTTAGGACCCTGTTGTTACCCCTGGCAGCCCATGAGTTTTGGACCCCTTTCCCAGCTGGTGATTATACAGGGCACTTTGAATGATGCAGGTACCTCAGCTCCCACTGTCCACGCTGCTGGACACCCAGTCTGTTCCTTGGCTTTGTTACCTCCCAATCGTCCTGAAGCAGCCCAGCATCTTCACCCCCAGGACTGTTTTCCCAAAATCCCAGGTTGGACTCAAGGGCCTCTTTCCTTACTCCCTTTTCTAGAAACTAGGAAACATCCTATGCATATCTCGATTATTGCATTTGGCACATCCTTTGAACTCATCTGTTTGAGGAGTCCCTGAACTGTGAATTCCTCCAGGAAGTAACTGTGTATTCTTCCTTTTAGGAAGCTAGACCTAGCACAGTGGTCAAGAAATGTTTGTTGGACTCAAATGGTACTCATGGGAGCAGCAGTCCTCAGTTTCATATCATATTTTGGTGGTGGCCCAGGCAAATCACTGGTTACAAGATGAACCTGGAAGAATCCCACATTCTCAGATGCCTGCAGAAAAGCTCCAGGTTAGACCTTCAAGTCACAAATGTCATCTTGGTGTCTGGCACACAATTTGTCTGACACACAATTTTCACCTCTGCTAAAATAACTCATTCTGCCCAACAAAGAGGACAGGGCAGCAGGCACATCATACTCTCCAGGATGAAGGCACTTCAGGAGGGGTCACATCAGATAAGGGTCAGGTGGGGGGATACACCCGAGGTGTGAAGGTTAGGAAAGGATTGCTTCAATCAAATCAGCATTCCCAGAGATTGATAAATCTGAATTAATGTTGAGTAGGTGGTGCTTGCAGCTCCAAGGATGGGGGGTGGGGGGTGGTTATAGGTGTCATAGAAAGTATATGCAGGTTGAAGAAGAGAGCTGAAATGGAAATGGTATAGATTCCTTTTTCATTAAAGCTCCCCTTTCCCACTGTTTCCAGAATGTAGCCACAGTATTAATAGTGATCTCATTTATTGGTTATGAGCCATTTACATATATTATCTTTAATTTTTATAACACTCTGCAAGGCGAGCCTTATTATTATCCTCATTTGCAGAAGAGAAAACCAACTATGACGGTCACATAATTTGCTCAGGGTGGCCCAGTCGGTCACCACCAGAGCCAGAATTGAACCCCACTCTCCAAACCTCCTGTTCTTTCTGTTCCAAGATGCTCCCCATTCACAAAGTCTGAATGGCTACAGCATCCATGTGCAGAGCGGAAGGAACTGTGGCCATAATTTTTTCTCAAAGCAAAGGAGGGACATGGTCCCAGTGTATTTCAAAGTTAAGTGTGAAGATGTGGCTAGGAATCTACCCTAATCATATTCAGACAAGCAGCACAATAGGCCACAGTAACTAAAAACAAACACAGATACAGAAAACAACTCAAATGCCATCCCACACTACTCACAAGGCAAGAAAGACTTTGGGATAGGAAAACAAATGCAAATATTCAAGTTTAATGAATATTCCTGTGATGAAAAGAGAGCACTTTCAGAAAGTAAAACTGACCTCTACTGGGCCAAGAGCACATATAGGAATGATGCTGAAACATGGCAAAACCAAGAAAGAGGCAACAACAAGTTCACTGCCAAATTCCTGCAAAGCCTCAATCAGTCCAAATAAGTAGTGGCCATAATATAAACTTTTATGTCAACAAACTGCCTTTAATAACTACAAATGCCTCATGACTTGCCTCCTTCTAATCTTTCTTGAGACTTGGAGTACGTAATGAGGTCTATGACATTAGGACTCTTTAAAGCGATTTATTGAGGTATAACTGACATAACAATAAAAATGCACAGTTTGATGAGTTTTGGCGCATATATATATCATATATATATATATGTATATATTGACCATAAAATTATCACTACAGTCAAGTTAATGACCTTATCTAAAATCTCCAAGTGCTTCCTCATCCCCCTTTGTAACCCTGCTCCCACCCTGTATCCAGTTTCCCATGATGGTTACATTTGGCAAAACTATAATTTCACAACCTGGATATTGACACTTATACAGTCAAGATCATTTAGCATCTTTACTTTATATTACTCCCAGTATACATCCAGTCTACCTTACTTTCATCACACAAGGATGTCTCACATCAAGCCCTTTGATAGCTTTCCATGCCTCAATCCCCCCACCCCTCTGTCATTCAGTAATCTGTTCTCCAAATCTATAATTTTGTCATATAAAGAATATTATATAAACAGATTCATGCAATATATAATCTTTTGAGATAAACATTTTTCACTCAGGCTGATTCCCATGAGATCCATCCAAGATATGCATATGTCAGTCGCTTCCTCCTTTTTATTGCTAAGTAGCATTCCAAAGTATGGTTACATCAGAATTTATTTAGCCATACTCTCACTGAAGTACATTTAGGTTGTTTCTACTTTTTAAAGCTATGATGAATAAAGCTGCTATGAACTGGTTTCTTTGTGAACATAATTTTTAATTCCTCTGAAATAAATGCCCCAAAATGCAATTGCTGGGTCATATGGTAAGTGCATGTTTAGTTTTTATTATAAGAAACTTCAAAATTATTTTACAGAGTGGCTATATCATTTTACATTCCCACCGGCAATGTATGTGTGATCCAGTTTCTCCATATCCTTGCTAGCATTTACAGTTATCATTATTTTTCATTTTAGCCATTCTTATAGGTGTGTAGTGGTATCTCATTTTGGTTTTCATTTACCTTTTCCTAATGGCTAACATTGCTGAACATCTTTTCATGGGCTGACTTGCAGCCTATATATCCTCTTCAGTGAAATGTCTGTACATGTCTTTTGCCCATTCTGTAATGAGGTTTTTTATTACACACACACACACACACACACACACACACACATCTTTTGTTAGATATTTGAATAGCAATGTTTTTCTCTTGGTCTATAGTTTATAATTTCATCCTCTTCACAAAGTCTTTCACAGAGCAAAATTTTGAATTTTGATGAGGTCCAATTTATCATTTTTTTTCCTTTTATGGATTGCACTTTGGTTTCAAATATAAGAACTTTTTGTCTAGCTCTGTCTCTGAAGACTTTCCCCTTTGCTTTTTTTTCTAAAGTTTTACAGTTTCACATTTAAGTCTGTGAATGTGAAATGTGAGATACTGTTTGTAGAAGGCATGATATTTAAGCAGATTTTTTTAAGTTTATGGATATTCAATTGCTCCAGCACCATTTGTTGAAAAAAGCTGTCAATCTTCCATTGAATGGTTTTTGTACCTTTGTGAAGAAAGTCGGGCACATTTGTGTGGGTCTGTTTCTGGGTTCTCTACTCTTGTCAAAGATCTGTGTGTTAATTCCTCTGCCAATACCACACAATCATGATTACTGTAGTGTGTGGCAGGCCTTAATATTGGGTAAAGTAATGCTACCACATTATTTTCTTTTTAAAGAAAGGCCTGTGCATTTCCATATAAATTTTATTATAAATTTATCTATGTCCACAAAATACCTTGCTGATAGGAATTGTTTTAAACCTATAGAATAATTTGAATGGAGTTTACATAGTCACTGTGTTATCTAATTCATGAAGACAGTATGTCTTACCATTTATTTGGATCATCTTTGGTTTCTTTCATCAGCATTTTGGAACTTTCAGCTACAGATCCTGTATGTGTTTTGTTAAGCTATACATATTCTGCTTTTTTTTTGAGTAATGAAATCCAAATGATATTCTGATTTTATTTTCAGTTTCCATATGTTAGTTACAATATACAGAAATGAGATTGATTTTGGATGTTGCATCCTGTGACTTGCCAAACTCACTTATTAGTTGTAACAGAATTTTTATAGATTCCTTGGGATCTTCTACATGTACAATCATGTCATCTTCAAATGGGGACAGTTTTATTTTGTCCTTTCCAACCTGTATGACTTTTCTTTCCTTTTGTTATTTTATTGCAGTGGCTAGAACTTTCAATAGTATGTTATAAAAGAGTAGTAGGACTAGATATCTTTGACTTGTTCCCAATCTTAATAGGAAATCATTCAGTCTTTTACCTTTAAATATGAAGTAACCTGTAGGTATTTTGTAGATGCTCTTTATCAATTAAGAAGTTTCCCCTTGATTCCTAGTTGGCTGAAAGATTTTATCATGAATGAGTGTAGAATTTTGTCAAATGATTTTTTTTAACATCATATTATATGATGTTATGACTTTTCTTCTATACCCTGTTGATATGGCAGATTACATTGATTTATTTTTGAATATTAAACCAGCCTCGCATAGTAGGAATAAACCCTACTTCATCATGGTGTCTAATCTTTTTTATATATTGCTGGATTAAATTGGCTAATATTTTCTTGAGAATTTTACATGAGAGTTCATGAGAGATACTGGTGTCTAATTTTCCATTTCTCTCTATCTCACACACACACAAACACACACACACACACACACACACACTTTTTCTGGTTTGGGTATCAAGTCAATACTACTCTCATAAAATGAGTTGGGAATGAATTAGATATGTTCCCTCCTCTTCTATTTTCTGGAAGAGATTGTATAGAAGTGATGTTAAATTTTCTTTAAAGTTTGGTAGACTCCTCCGACGAAAGCATCTGGACCTGACAATTGGGGGGTGTACTCTTCACTACATATTAAGTTTCGTTAGTATTTATAGGAGTATTGGGTTGTATATTTCACTTCAGCTGAGTTTTGGTAGTTTCTGGTTTTCAAGGAAAGTAAAGTTGCTTATATTATTCCTTTATCATCCTTTTAATAGTAGCAGGATCTATAGTGATATTTCCTTTTCATTTATGATATTGATCGTGTGTGCCTTCTCCTTTGTATGTTGGTCAGTCTTGTTTATCAATTTAATTGATTTTTTCAAAGAAATACCTTTCTATTTCATTGATTTTTCTCTATTTCTTGTTCTCTATTTCATTGGTTTTTGCTCTTACCTTTATTATTCCTTTCCTTCTGCTTGTTTTGGGTTTATTTTTACTCTTTTTTTTTTTTTTTTTTAGTTTCCTGAAGTAGGAACTTACATGCTTTTGTGATGTAAGCATTTAGTGCTATAAATTTCATCCTTAACACTGCTTTAGCTGCCTCCTACATATGTCAATATATTGTTTCATTTTTATTCAGTTCTATGCTTTATATTTCTTTTGAGACTTCCTTTTTGACCCATGGATTATTTAGAAGTATGCTGATAAATTTACAATTTGAAGATTTCCCCATTATTGTTATTGGTTTCTAGTTTGTGGTCAGAGAACATACTCCGTATGATTTCAATTCTTTTAACTTTGCTGAGGTTTGTTTTATGACCAAGAATATGATCTATCTTGTTGAATGTTCTGTAGGCACTAGAAAAGAGTGAGCATTCTACTTCTTCTGGGTGGAATGTTGTATATATGACAACCACCATGATCATGTTGTTCAGTTTTTCTGTATCCTTGCCAATTCTCTGTCTAGTAGTTCTACCAACTATTGAGACTGAGGTGTTGAAGTCCCCAACAATAATTGTGGATTTGTCTATTTCTCCTTTTTGTTCTGTCATTTTCTGCTTCTTATATTTGAGGCACACACATTTAAGAGTGTTGCATCTTTCTGGAGGATTGATTTTGTAATAGCCTTCTTTGTTTCCAACAGTTTCTTTCCTCTAAAGTATACTTTTTATTATATTAGTATAGCAAATCCTGTTTTCTTTCTTTATTAATGTCTGCATCATATATCTTTTCCATCCTTTTACTTTCAACCTAGCAATGTAACTGTATATAGGAAACTGTGAGTTTCCTGTATAGAGCATATTATTGAAGCATATATTTTTAAAATCCATCCTGTCAATTTCTGTCTTTTAATTGGTTTATTCAGACAATTTACATTTAAAGTAATTATTGATATGTTAGAGCTTAAGTCTGCCATTTTATTATTTGTTTTCTCTGTTTCCTGTTTCTCTTTTTTTATTCTCCTTTGAGTTATTTGAATTTTTCTAGGATTCTATATTGATTTATTTATAACATTCTTGAGAATATCACTTTGTATTATTTTGCTAGTAGTCGTTCTAGATATTAATATGTAAATGGAACTCATCACAGCCTACTGGTGTCAACATTTTACCACCTCAGGCTGAGTGCAGAAACTTCAGTTTCATTTAGGTGCCATTATTCTCCCACTTTTAAAATATAATTTTCTTCAGTGTTTCCTCTATATACATTGAGCATCATATCAAATGATTTATAATTTTTTGCTTCAGCTATCTAATATGATTTAAGATAGTAATGACAGATGGGATAGTCTATGTTCTCTTCCTTCTGAATTTCTATGACTTCTGTTATCATTTCCTTTTTATTTCAAGAATTTCCTTTAATCATTCTCAAAGGCTAGGTTTGCTAGCAACATATTCTCTTTGTTTTACTTGGTCTGAGAATGCATTTATTTCTCCTTCACTACTAAAGGATATTTTCACTGGGTATAAAATTCACAGTTGACAGTTTTTCTTTCAGTACCTAAAAACTGTTGTACCACTTCCTACTGGCCTACAGGGTTTCATATAAGAAATTTACTGTCATTCAAATTGGTGTTCCCTTATAAGTAATATGACATTTCTCTCCAGCTGCTTCAAGATTTATTTATTATCTCTAGTTTTCAGAAGTTTAATTATGATGTGTTTTAGCATGGATTCTTTGGGATTATTCTATTTGGAGTTGGCTTAGCTTCTTGAATATATACATTTATACCTTTTGCCAAATTTGGGAAGTTACAGCCATTATGTTGTCAAATACGTTTCACTTTCTCTCCTCTCCTCTTCTGCAATTCCAATGATATGAATGTCAGTTCCTTTGTCATTGTTTCACAGGTCCCTGAGATGCTGCTCAATCTTTTTTCTAGTATAGTTTCTCTTTGCTGCTAAAGCTAGGTAAATTCTGTTGAATTATCCTTGGATTCACTGATTCTATCTTTGTCATTCCCACACTACTACTGAGCCATCTAGCAAGTCTCTACATTTCAGTTATTATATTTGCCATTTCTGTAATTTCTACATTTTAATCATGTGTTTCTTTGGTTAGCCTGTCTATTTTCTCATTTGTTTTAGAGTGTCTGTCATTGCTCCCTGAAGCACTCTTATGATAGCTGCTCTAAAATCCTTTTTGGTTAATCTCACTATTTTATCCGTCTCAGTATTGGCAACTGTTGATTGTCTTTTCTCACTTAAGTTGTGACTGTCCTGGTTCTCAGGATGATGAGTGATTTTTCCATTATATCCTGGATATTTAGTGCATTATGTTGGGAGACTCTGGATCCCATCTAATCTTTTTTAGCAGGTAGTCCCCATGTACACATATAGCTTGAAGCCCAGGTGGGTGTGAATGTTCAGGTTCCCACTGGCCCCACCTACAACATCCCAACAAAGGTACTGAGTCACACTGCCTCATCAAGAGTGGATCATGGTAGATGTTCAGCTCCCTCCTTGGTCCCACTAAAACCTTCCTGGAGGAAGGGGGAAATGGAGTCACACCACCTCATCACTTCTTAGTTGGGGTATAAAATCAGAGTCCTGCTAGGACCCAATGACACTAGGTAGAGGGAAAGCAGAGGGCTCCTCAGTCTGCTTCATTGCTATAGGGTGGATGTGGAAGCCTCAGCTCTCTAAGCTGAGAGCTTAGGGGCCCCACTGGCACAGTGTGGGGAAGAACAAGCAGCAGAGTGGCTACTAGCCTTTACTCCCATGATCTTGTTCTGTCTCACTGATGGTCTCTAGCAGCCCAGTCTCTTCCTTCTACCTTTCAGAGCCTTCCTAGGTGTCTTACAACCAGAGACTTTTAGTTGTGATGGGGAGAACCTGAGAGGAATGGGGCTGCTCCATCTTGGTCAGAACCAGAAGGCCTATAATAACTGTTTTAATGTACTTGTTTGCTGATTCTAACATCTGTCTCAATTTTGATGGATCAGTTTCTCTCCTTATTACAGCTCTTATTATCAGGCTTTTGTCTGTTAAACTGATTGGATTCCAGACATTACAAATTTTAGCTTGCTGGGTGCTGGGCATTTTTGCTTTCCTATAAACATTCTTGAGCTTTGTTCTGGAATGCTGTTTAGTTATTTGGAAAAAGTTTGAGGCTTCTGAATCTTGCTTTTATTATTTACTAGATGAGACCAGAGTTGGGTTCATTCTGTGGCTAACCCAGTCAACACTGTTGAAAGTGAAGCCCTCATCGACTTGATAGTACTGTTCCTGACACCCCATTAAGTCATGAGGTTTCCAGTCTGGCTGTACAAACAGGCAGCTCCCAGCCCTAAGTGAGTTGGGAGGCTCCTTTTAGGCTATTCCTCCTCCAGCCTCAGGTAGTTTCCTCACATGCATGCACTATTCTGAACACTCTGTTGAATGTTTGAGGGGGATCATCTGTAGATTTCTGGGCTTCTCTCTGTGCAGCTCTCTCCTCACTGGTACCATGTCTTGCGAACTCTAGTCACCTTGGTTTCCTGCCCATTCTGCCTCCAGGCTCTACCTGGGCTCCCATCCCTGCGTCAAATCCTGCAGGCTCCCAACACAGCAAGCTGGGGCAACTACAGGGCTCCCTCCTTTGCTTCTCATCTCTCAGGATCACAGTCTTCTATTGTTTGACGTCCAGTGTCTTGACTTCAAAATATTGTCTTACGTATTTTATTTTTTGGTTTTTGTGGTAATGAAGGACACAAAAATATTTATTTAAGATGGAATGGTAAATCTTATCCTTGTTACCCCATCTTGTCTATAACCAGAATCATTATAATTTAATTATGTTTTTCCTATTTTTAGCAGATTCTGCATTTTCTCCAAACAGTTCTCTATTTTCCATCTGATCTGACTCCCATTATCACCTGTGAGGCTGGTTAAGCAAGTGTTTCACAAATGGACCATGCCATGTCTTGCCCCACATTTCACAGTCCTAAGGGGGCAGTCTTCACTTTCCTGCCCAGAACACAGTCATCATCAATGCTGTCTCTGTACTGTTTGATCACTATGTATAAAATGTAAGTAACTGTTTTATACTTTTTATACTTTTCCTCAATCCTCTGACTGGATCTTAGTATTTCCAAGTTTTTCACCAAGTGACTTACTCATTAATTTATCCCGCTAGGCACACGTGAGCACTCATTGCACTCATTTTGTCTTTCAAGTGTATATTATAGACGAACAACAAAAGGCACTCTCTACAGTAAAGTCCTATATTTCTAGGTATGGAAGTTACCCTGTTTAGAGGAAACTAAGCATCTCTAGGAGAGAAGAGTTGGGAGAGGACTGGCTGGTCTACCCCATTCCCTCACATGCCCCACATAAATGGACAAGCTGATAATCACATTTCCATAATCATCTATTTACTTCAGTCAAACACACTATTTAACATTCTGTTTAGTACTAATGATCTGAAATCACCTGGCTTATTTATTCAAGTCATTTATTACTGGCCAATTTATATTAGGCCAAATATGTACACTATCCCTTGAATTTGGAATTATATGATTATCTTTGAAAATCACTACTCAACTTATTTGGATGTTGAGTAAACACAACCATTCTCACCTTGCTTTTTCTTTTTGAAATAATTGTTTTCAATCTTTACGTATTTTTTTAACATCTTTATTGGAGTATAATTGTTTTACAATGGTGTGTTAGTTTCTGCTGTAAAACAAAGTGAATCAGTTATACAGATACATATGTTCCCATATCTCTTCCCTCTTGCGTCTCCCTCCCTCCCATCCTCCTTTTCCCACCCCTCTGGTGGTCACAAAGCACCAAGCTGATCTCCCTTTGCTATGCAGCTGCTTCCCACTAGTTATCTATTTTACATTTGGTAGGGTATATATGTCCATGCCACTCTCTCACTCTGTCCCAGCTTACCCTTTCACCTCCCCATGTCCTCAAGTCCACTTTCTAGTAGGTCTGTGTCTTTATTCCCATCCTGCCCCTAGGTTCTTCAAGACCTTTGCTTTTTTTTTTTAGATTCCATATATATGTGTTAGCATACGGTATTGTTTTTCTCTTTCTGACTTACTTCACTCTGTATGACACACTCTAGGTCTATCCACCTCACTACAAATAACTGAATTTCATTTCTTTTTATGGCTGAGTAATATTCCATTGTATTCATGTGCCACATCTTCTTTATCCATTCATCTGTCAGTGGACACTTAGGTTGCTTCCATGTCCTGGCTATTGTAAATAGAGCTGCAACGAACATTGAGGTACATGATTCTTTTTGAACTATGGTTTTCTCTGGGTATATGCCCAGTAGTGGGATTGCTGGGTCATATGGTAGTTCTATTTTTAGTTTTTTAAGGAACCTCCATACTGTTCTCCATAGTGGCTGTATCAATTTACATTCCCACCAACAGTGCAAGAGGGTTCCCTTTTCTCCACACCCTCTCCAGCATTTATTGTTTGTAGATTTTTTGATGATGGCCATTCTGACTGGTGTGAGGTGATATCTCATTGTAGTTTTGATTTGCATTTCTCTAATGATTAATGATGTTGAGCATTCTTTCATTTGTTTGTTGGCAATCTGTATACCTTCTTTGGAGAAATGTCTCTTTGGGTCTTCTGCCCATTTCTGGATTGGGTTGTTTGTTTTTTTGATATTGAGCTGCATGAGCTGTTTGTATATTTTGGAGATTAATCCTTTGTCAGTAGCTTCATTTGCAAATATTTTCTCCCATCCTGAGGGCTGTCTTTTCATCTTGTTTATGGTTTCCTTTGCTGTGCAAAAGCTTGTAAGTTTCATTAGGTCCCATTTGTTTATTTTTGGTTTTATTTTCATTTCTCTAGGAGGTGGGTCAAAAAGGATCTCGCTGTGATTTATGTCATAGTGTGTTCTGTCTATGTTTTCCTCTAAGAGTTTTACAGTATCTGGCCTTATATTTAGGTCTTTAGTCCACTTTGAGTTTATGTTTGTGTATGGTGTTAGTGTTCTAATTTCATTCTTTTAAATGTAGCTGTCCAGTTTTCCCAGCACCACTTATTGAAGAGACTGTCTTTTCTGCATTGTATATCTTTGCCTCCTTTTTCATAGATTAGTTGACCACAGGTGTATGCGTTTATCTCTGGGCTTTCTACCTTGTTCCATTGATCTATGTTTCTGTTTTTGTGCCAGTACCATACTGTCTTGATTACTGTAGCTTTGTAGTATAGTCTGAAGTCAGGGAGTCTGATTCATTCAGCTCCATTTTTCTTTCTCAGCCAAAGATTGCTTTGTCTCTTCAGGGTCTTTTGTGTTTCCATACAAATTGTGAAATTTTTTGTTCTAGTTCTGTGAAAAATGCCAGTGGTAGTTTGATAGGGATTCCACTGAATCTCCAGATTGCTTTGGGTAGTATTCAAAAGCGGGAAAACTGGAAGCAGATGAGCTTCAACTCCTTGGGACGGGAGACCTCTAACTAAGAATTCCTTCATAAGTTGGTACAGGAAAGTTAAAGAACTAAAAAGATGTTCCTTAATTCCTGTTTGTTGAGAGTGATTGCAAATATATACAGGTTTACAGATCGTTTTTATTCACTTCTTTAGGTAGAGTGTGTAAGAAAGAGAATTGCAATGTGAATATTTTTGCATTATTAATTATGTAAAGATTAAGAATCTTTACATATTCTGATGTGAAAAATAATTAATAATTAGTTCTCTTTCTTACATAATCTTCCTAAAGAAGTGAATAAAAACGATCCGTAAACCTGTATATATTTGCAATCACTCTCAACAAACAGGAATTAAGGAACATCTTTTTAGTTCTTTAACTTTCCTGTACCAACTTATGAAGGAATTCTTAGTTAGAGGTCTCCCGTCCCAAGGAGTTGAAGCTCATCTGCTTCCAGTTTTCCTGCTTTCGAATTGCCAGCATACAACTGGGCAATTTTTTCCCCTCACTGCATTGGAGAGAGGGAGGTAGCGGAATCCAGAGCCCTGGAGCATCAGGTGTTATATCTAAATTTCTGTAACACACCTCATAGGTATGATTTTTTTAAATTCAATATTCAAAATAAACTTTTTTTATCAAAAAAAAAGGAGGAGAGCACATCAGTGGAGACACATCCCTCCTGGTCTCATTATGTGGAGCTCCAACCAAGAGCACATATCTGATCCATTCTGGAATCTCATTATCAACGTTCCTACAATTGACACAATTTGTGTCACACAATCAAATGCTGTAAACCAGAGACAGGCTTGAGCTTGTCGTGGAAGGACTTGTGCTCAGCCTCTCCACTGACCCAGCTAGAAATTCAACCTGAAATGTACCCGTACCAAGTCATCGTTTTCCTTGTGAATCCGTAGGCGTGTGTATCTGGAGTTGGCAAGTAGGGGTCTGAAACCTATACAGGCACCTGGCCTCACTCCTCTGGGTCCCAGTGGCTCAGGCTCCCCAGGGCCCCTTGGGAGTCTCACGGGGGGAAAGCCATTCCTTGCCGAGCTGACCTTCTCCTGATGCTGGGTCCCTGTCCTGCATGGCGACTGACGTCACCTGGGAGCAGAATGACCCTGGTTCAGGTCATCACCTTCCAGATGTCTCCAGACCTTCCCCGGGCACCTCGCCCCCTGGAGCCTCCTTCCCCCGCTCTGCACCCCCCAGTTGGTATCCCACCCAGAGGTGCACACCTTGGGCACTCAGTCCCCCTCCAGGGCCCACACACGACAGCACACACCTTCCCCTGTTTTGACTGTGGAACGCCACACAACTGTCGTGGATGGAATTAGCAGGGAGTTTTTATGAAAAATGATTTTAAGAGTTAGACACAGGCTCCTTCACAAGGATGGTAAACCTGGGCAGATGCTAACCAGGGCGGGGGTGAGCAGGCCTGCGAGATCTGCATGAGGCACCTGCCAAGTGAGGGGCTCCCTGTGCTGACGTGTCTTTCCTGCTTCCATCACGAAGGCACCAAAGACCCTTGCACGGGACTCCCTTCCATGGCCTTTGCCAAGTGTAAAACTCTTTATCTGTGTAACTGGAGCAATGTCTTTTCACTGTAACCTTCGGCCTTACTCCACTGAGCTTGTAGCTGTCAGATCCTCATGCCAAGCTTTCTGGGACACAGGCAGCCATAGCATCGCCTCAATCAGGACCCCAAATATCTTATCTGCCACACAAAACCCCAGAGGTGAAATGTTTTGGGAGGAGAAGAGAATGAATGAAATAATAAATACATTTTTTCTGATTCTATACAAATGAAAGCAGATCATTTCATTTTTTTAAAATACAAAAAATAGGTTCCTCTCCTATATGCAAAAAAATAAAACAGCTGAGTCACAATGCACATAATATTTTAAGAGACTTTCATATAATATTGCTCATCTATTCATTATAAACTAAAATACTTCTGTGGATATTTAAAAATCTTCCATGAGGCAATGTTTCAGAAGACTCAAGATCATTGTTTTCAGTCTAAAACAGGTATTCGGATGTTACAAAGAGGGAACTCAGAGGAGATTAAAGGGTCTGCTAATGTATAAAAATAATGAATTTAAAGTCAAGTGTTCTGTCACTTAAAACACAGGACTGAATGAACAACACAAACATCTACAACATATATACAACTTATCTAAACACTTCAAAATAGAATCAGGAAAAAGGGTCATATTTCTTTCATCAAGTCATGGTTATTCCAAAGCACGTTCTCAAACAGAGTCCTTATTGCTCTATTCAAACCACCACATGATACTCAGGAGCTCTACGGAATCCCTCAGCCTGTGTGAATTGCAGAGGATGGCTCTGTCTGTTTCCTTAGCTTCCTTCCAAAATCTCACAGCTACTTATTCGAGCAGAACCATATAGACCTTTACTTCCTCAAATATGTGTCCCTGCATCCCTTAAGTACCAAAGAACCACTTCATATAAAATCACTTTACATACCATTTCCTTTTTCAACAAAACTATCACTAGTAATACACATACACACAGACACAGACTGTAACATTTCCTAGGTTTCTACCATAGTCAATTAGATTTTAACCATCTAATCTGGCTTTATAGTGGATTCTTGAAAGGATATTTAGGAACTAAAATATCTGATTCTGGAAGCTGCTTACTATCCTTTCTGGAACAATTAGACATACACCCATGAATAAAATAATCCCAGAAGACAGTCTTTGATAAGCATGTACTGAGGGCTGCCATTTACTGACCATCCATCCTGAGCTCACAAGTTCGTGGGGTGACAGTCTTAAATATCTGAAATATTTAAGACAGACTAGGACCAGTGCTGAAGGGAGGAGCAATTCATGACTTTTTAAATGAGTTTTGAAAGGTCAGGAAAAGACAAAAACTGTGTGGGGATGGGTAGTTCAGAATGCTCCAGAGAAGAGAAATCAAGCTCAACCAGCTTGTGGGTGTTTATTCAAAGAAAATGAAAATACTAACTGGAAAAGAATCTGTACCCCCATGTGTACTGTAGCATTATTTACAATAGCCAAGACATGGAAACAATCTAAGTGTCCACTGATGTATGAATATATAAAGAAGTTGTGGTACACACACACACACACACACACACACACACACACACACACACAATGGAATCTTTTTCAGCCATAAAAAGAATGAAACCTTGCCATTTGTGACAACATGGATGAATCTTGAAAGCGTTATACTAAGTGAAATGAGTCAGGCACAGAAAGACAAATACTGTATGATCTCACTTATACGTGGAATCTAAAACAAAACAAAAAAGCTCATAGATACAGAGAGCAGATTGGTGATTGCCAAAGGCTGGGAGTGGGGGGATGAAATAGGTGAAGAGGGTCAAAAGGTGAAAACTTCCAGTTATAATAAGTCCTAAAGATGAAAAAAAACATTTTAATGAGTTTTGAAAGGTCAGCAAAAGAGAAAAACAGAGTGGGCATGGGTAGTTCTGAATGCTCCAGAGAGGGGGCAGAAATCAAGCTGGATTTTGAAGTAAACGAGTTAGTGACTCCATCATCAAGGCGCCCTTGTGCAGAGGACACATATAATTATAAGACAAGCCAGGAAGGGAAAAGTGCTCTGAGTGAGGGTGACCTGGGATAGAGGAGATGGGGGCCGAGAAGGGCATGCATCTGGGGAGAGCCGTCAGGAGCCTTCTGAAGTGGGTAGGCTGAGCCTGAAGGACAGCTGACTGTTTTGACAGAGCAGATGAGGACTGAAGGAGAAGACCAGGCAAAGCATGGGGACTGAACAAACAGAGAACATCTATTTGTCATCCACAAGCTGTCTACCTCCACATCAAGCATGAAAGTGGGGCACAAGGGAGGGGCAGGCACTACTAAAGGAAGACCTGGAGACAGGAAGACCATGCCCTCTGCTCCTGACACCTCCTCTGGTAGCTTCCATGCCTCCCCTCTACTGACTTCTTCCCTCTACCTGCAAACACCCTCAGATCCCTCCATCCAAAGATGAAGTCAGCACTCTCCCCTGGTGAGGCATCATGGTGCATCTCAGCATTTTCAGGCACACTGAGAAACTCCTAAGGAACGGACGGAATTGGACAACTAGGGATTGGGCCTGCGTCAGTAGAGGAATCAGAAAAAGGTGCCCTGGAACTTGGCAGTAGCAGAAACAAAGATGAGAAGATGGTCCAACTGGACAGTGTAAACTACAAAGCAATAGAGGACCCTGAACCCATGCATGTCTGCAAGCCACTTGGTCAGCCTCCTGTGGAGCCTGTCAGGGAAAAGGCAACAAAATGGCAAAAAGTGGTTACTTACATCCAGGAGAGCCAGGCAGAAATGAGTTAAGAAGAAGGTACAAATGCAATTTTTAAAGAAAATTGATGACACATAATGTAGAGAAGACATTATAATTCATTTAGCTACTAGTTTATGGAGACTTCCCCTTGACCATCTACTGCTGTAAGAGCGGTACAAACAGAGCACAATGAAGACCCTCGTTGGGGGCACACAGACAATTAGAAACAAATGAAGAATTGCAAGACATGCCAGGTGCTTCAAAGAAAAATCAAGTGGATTGAAGGAATAGAGAGTAATGGTGCAGAAGAATGCTATTTTTGATGGAATGGAGAGAAAAACTCTCTGAAAAGGAGACAGTGAAGGACAGACCAGAGTGATGTGATGATGGGCTCTCAGGTGGTGCTAGAGGGGAATGTCCCAGGCAGGGAGATGAGGACAAGTCAGGGGCCCAGGTAGGCACAGAGTTAGATGCACCAGACCAATTAAGAAGACAAGAGTCAGTGAGCCTGGAGAGAGGGCAGGAGGGTGGCAGATGCAATAGGTTAGGCCAATTGTGTGAGCTTGGGAAGCCGACATGGGCTTACTCTGAGACGGCCATCCCTGAGAAACAGAGTAAAGGTCTGGTAGGTTGCTGGAGGGCAGGGAGGACTAAGAGGAAAGACTCATGGATCTGGATTTGAAGGTGAGGGTGAGGGTGAGGGGTAGAATTTCTACACGAGGAAGGAAAGCAGATTAGAAGAAACTGAAGAAAAAGCAGATGTAAGGGGAATTCCCAGAGACGTAAAATCCAGTGAAAGCTGTGCCCTCAGTGCTGCCAAGAGCTGTCAGCATCTTGGAGCTTATACATTTTTGTCCACGGATATTCTCCCACAACACAACTGTGGAAGTGGGGATGGCAGGCTCCCCCATGGGCTGTCCTAGTATTCAGGAGCTATCTCCTTACTGGAGGAAACCAAGGCAGTAAGGGGGGCAAAGCCTGAGCTCAAAACTCCAGTCTTCTTCCCAGGGCACATCCACCTGAGCCTGTGTCCCCTGGCCTGCTCTCGCAGCGCTTCCTGGATCTGGGGGAAGTCTTGCCCCTATAATGACCCATGCTCAGACAGAGAAGGGGTTCAGAGCAAGCCAATCTGAAATGTACCCCTCTGTACCAGGGTTATTTTGAGCTGAACGCAACTAAGAAAGAGCAGACACAGCAAGAGCTCTCTGCCCTTCCTCTACTCACCCGAAACAGAACACACAGTCCCCTTTTGAAGGTGTCCACTTCCCACCACGTTCAGAACCGGAAAGAGAATCAACCTTATCGTGGGAGATGAGATGGCACCAAGAAAGTGTCTATACAAACAACCTAGCTAGCCCTTATCTACCATTAGAGTCCCACATATTTGCCCACAACTTGCCATCCCTAGAAACCCTTTCCCTTATCTTACCCGGTAGACCTAATGGCATGTGTATGCTTATAGTATTGACTATATTCAACAGCACAGCCTGACTTTTGCAGATGAAAGTGAAATTTCTTGATTAAAATTTTTTTAAAACTCCTTGATTATGTAAGCTGTTAGACAAACTGGAATGAATGCTGCCTTTCTGAAAATAAAATCTAATCAAATGCAAAAAAAAATTCTCAACAAATTTATTGTTCTTTTGTTAAGATGCTATATGAGCCCAAATTCCAACCACCTTTTTGAGTTACTCATCACTGAGATTCGAAGCATGCACTAATATACCTCTGCTTGTTTTTCTGTTGCTAATCTGTCTTTTGCCAGGCTAATTTGCAGATCCCTAGACACTGACTCTAAGGTGGTTAGAGGAAAAATGAAAAAGAATTTTTTCTCCCTTACATTAGGTACTGCAATCTCACTCCAGCAACCCCCAGTTTTCAAACACTTAAGATTCCTACTCAAGCATTATTTGGTCATATAATTTTCCTTTCCAGAGCCTGAGATATTGTGGAAAAGTCCATGCTGAGGAAAATTCACCTACCAAGAAAATACGGCAGTGTTGTCATAAAAACAATATTTTATAATGTGTTCTTGTAACAAAGGAATTATTTTATCCCTTTATTTATTATCCCCAAAGAATAATTTGATTAACTTCAAAAATAGGAGGCAATACTACACCATCTCAAAGTTTTATTCAACAGAACAATTGCTTAATAGTGAAGCATTTTATATTTATCAAAGATGAAGACCTTCAGAGCAAAAAGATCCTTTGCTTCAGCATCCTTTTAAAAGAAAATTACTGAGCCATTCAAAATCCTGCGAGAATCAGAGTTCTCAAAGAGGAACCATATTCAGTATGCCCAATTAGAACATGTAGGTTAAAAGCAAATAATGATCTTTCCACGTAAAAACTAACATCCTCCAGGCAAGTATAACTTAGCAAAATTGCTCTAAATCATGCTGACTGATATTTCACCAGTACCGGCTCCTACTACATCAAAATCCTAAAAGGACTTTGCAGGGCTAAAAGGAAAAAAACAAAAAGAGTAGGAGAACCATTTTCCTTTGTTCTGCATAGTGAACACTGGTATTTTCCAAACAACTCTTCATGCAACAAAAATCAGAATATTTGAAATGATTTAATTATTTCTCAGTAATAGCATTAGAAGTATAATTAGTCTTAGTCTCTCGCTCAGTGCACTCATTTTGCAGACTGGGGAAACTGAGGCCTCAGCAACACCTTCTGGGTAGACCCCTGTTCCGCCTCTAGCCCTGGATCCTTCCATGCTGCCATCAGAGAGGGCTGGCACTCCAGAGGAAGCCTGTCTCAGGTGATCAAAGTGAGCATGCAGGATCTGTCAGCAAAGCCTGGCAAATCTGCTTACAATCTAATATCCCGCGAAGGAGCTTGAAAATCCCAGTGGAGAGCCAGAGGGCTTGAGACAAGCCAAATATATATCTGATAAATCAGATACAAGTGTGAAAACTGTCACCTGTTCCTTATACGTGGTTTTCTCTAGAGCCATTTTTATTTTCTTGTTCATTGCCTCACCATTTCATCCTAGAGGCATCTGTTCCCTTGCTTTATTTCAGTCAGGTGCTCCCTAGGTGCCCTTCCCCCAAAGCTGATAATGGGGGTTTGGTCTTGAGCAAGCCTACCTGCAGGGCGAGGGCCTCGGCCTGTCCCCGCTTCCCCAGCCTGCTGCAGTCACCCCATGCAACACAGTTCACAGGTGGACTGTCTCCCCCACCCCCAGGAGGCTCAGTTCCTGAGGCACTATCTCTTTTCTTGGCCTTAGTAGTTTTCCCCTCCCAACTCCCAGCCCTGGAGAATCTTCCCAAACCTACCTGGACCCTTGGAAGTGCATTTTTCTATTACCCAGCTATGATAGTCTGCTTTATAATGACTGCAGCATATATCATCACAATGAATTTCAAAGGAGGGTAAGGTCACAAAATTAATTTGCAGAAGGAAAGGATCTAGTAGCTTTCTTAGCACCACAGCTCTCAACTCTATCAACACATAAATCAGTTCCATGAGGAGGCGCTGTCAATTTTTAGGACATTTGATGAGGAAGCTGCAGCCACAAAAAAATAATAAATAAAGATATGGATTCCAACTTGAAAAGCAGAAGCTGTGCTATGGGTAACTGCTCCCCCAACCCATGGGAGTTATATTGTTACCTAATTAAGTCCTATGGACCCTGCTAGGTCCCCAGCCCAGCCAAGGCTCTCGGCCTCGGCATGGGAAGATTCTTTTTCCACTGGGGTTTGAGCAGCCAATTAACGATACTGAAGCTGAGATGGATACAACACAAGCTTTATGCAGTGGCCAAAGAATGGAGAAGGGAAACTAAGTTCACAGATCAGGGTTTAATTTTAAAAATAAAGACAAAGGCAGGAGGAGTGAGGCTAATGATGCGGAAGCATATTCATTAGTCTACCAGGGAAGGGACAGGGCTTTTTTGAGGAAATTGGGGGCCACTCCCTTTTTATCCTTTTTTTGGTCCTTATTGCCTTGGCCTTGGCCACCAGTAGGTGTGTCATTCAATATGCTAATGGAGTAAGATCAGTATATAATGCGACCCAGGGTCTGTTGGAGGTCAGATTCGTGGCCATCTTGGTCCCAGGTGGTTCCACTGGTTCTGGGTTTTTTTTTGGTTTTTTTTTTTTTTTTCCAGTTTGTAGCCTCCTTTCTTATTTCTGGGCCCTTTAACTTAAAGATTTATGTTAACTCTTGCTAAAGGTGGGGGTTGGCGGGTTTTGAGCAAAGAGCTGAGCAGCTCCGGAAATAATGTGAACATACTTTTCTACAATCAGTGCATTTAATTAAAAACCTATCAGCAAATAGTGGTTTGCACTTCACCTAATTTTACTACCATCTGTATACTGCTTTTGTATGATGATGTAAGGGAAGAAGTGAACTGTAAGAGGATTCCTCTGTCTTCAGAAATAAATGAAAATAGTTCCTTTAATAGCAGGATGAGTATTAGCCCTCTGTATTCAGCTATCGTTGATAAAAATCAGAGAGTGTATTGACTTGTGAAAACATTTAAATATGTTCAGAACTATGCAAAAATCTTATTTAAAAATCCCCTTTATTTGTGGTTTCCAACTAAAGAAATGTTGGCAATTAGAGCCCATTCATAACTGCTGAGGGAGATAATGGCAAGTAATCATAAATGAAAATAATTCTTACACATGGTGTTACTGCTCCCAAGGCTGGTACCTTCCCAGAGACAAAGAAAATGACCCATTCAAAAAAGAAAAGAAAGTCACCAGAATTTTCACTGGGTGATACCATAGAAATAGATGTCCCCATAATCCCATAAAAATATAAATTTATATCTAATGTAAACATATTAAAATATAAGCATATTAATGAAAATATAGATAGAAGCCATAAGACTTTTTTGGCAACAGTCAACAGAAAGGTGAACATTAGCCTAGATGAAAGTTCTTGATCATCTCCAATCGATGGGTTGAAAACCCAAGGCACGCAGCTTCACAACTTCCTAGGCCATTGAGTTGGACCCTAAATGAAGGGCAAATCTAATCATTGTACAGTGACAACTGAAATATTTTCTTACACTTATTTATTCTAGGTCCAGGATACAGAAACTTGGAAATGAATGGCATGAAGCATGAAAGGGAGGGATAGCCAGCCCAAAGAATAAACCTCTTGTGGCTGCTTTCCTCAACTTTAAAATAGGATCACATGAGAACTAAATAAAACCACATATGTAAACACTGAATGTTAGTCATCAGTCTTTTTTTTTATAAGAAATATGTAGAAGTTGAGAAGGAATAAACTGTGGTATCTGAATATTTAGGTAAGTTCCTTTTTTCAAGGAATATGGAAAATTTGGGAAGAAGCTGGGGAAAGTATTCAATCAGATCATGACTATAATATTTATTAGAACTAATAAGCTGTTTGAATGTTCAAACAGTAGACCCCAGATGCAGAGAACACCTTGTAATTATACCATTAGGAGGTATGAGAGAGCCATTTCATGTGATCTGCAGAAGGTGAGCCATGAACATATGGGGTTTGAAAATGCCAACATTTTTAAATTTATGGCTAATCAAAACACCCTTAAAATGGGTTTAATTTTAACTTTGTAAATTACTTTTAAATAAGTGTATTCCTCTTTCTCGTTATAAAAATAATCCCTATTAATTGTAGAACATTCGAAAAAAATAAAGAAGACAAAACCCCTTCTATCTTGAGATAACCACTGTTAACATTTGGGTGAACTGTCTTATATTTCTATGGTGTACATGTGAATTAATTTAATATAATCGGGATCATGCTTATATTGAATTTTGTGTTATGTGTTTCATTTCACATAAAACTGCATTTTGAACATCTTTCTGTAACCAACCAGGACTCTATGAGGCCTTTCTGGGACAGACACCTCCCCCATTTCCTCTGCTGTAGCTCCTCTCTGAAGTACCCAGATAATAGTATCTGATGTACACTTCCATAGTTGTTTTACAGATGCTAAAACCACCACCAAATGGAAGAAATTAACTACTTGATGATCATGAGCCCACAGACCTTCTGGTGCCTAAGGATTCATAATGCTAACCCCTGTGACCTCAAAATCTATCAGTCAGAGAATTGTGCAGGAGCTGATCATGTACCCTGGGATGGCCCTCCTTCACTTTGCTTTTAAAAATGCTTTGCTGAAATCCTTCAGGGAGTTCAGGGTACTCTGAGCACAAGCCACCCATCTCCTTGCTTGGCCCTGCAATAAACCTTTCTCTGATCCAAACTCTGACGTTTCAGTTTGTTCAGTAAAATTTCTACATTCAAAATTCTTTAAAGATCACTTTATTACATTCATAAACTATTATATGGAAGTATCATAATTTATTTAACCTGCCCTCCTTGTTAAGTGTTATAAATAATATGGTGATGAATACCTTCATAGACATAGAGATAAGTTTCCACTCTATTGACTGTTTTGTGAGATACACAACAGTCTGAGGTGAATGTACGTTTTCCAGTTACACTCATGTGGATAAACCCACCAAGCGTGGGTGCCTATGTACCTGTTGGGCCCCTGCTGTGAAGCCTGGTCTCACCACTCAGGCACCTGCATTTTTAGTTGGCTTATTAGACAGACCCAAATAAAGCTCTATATTGTTTTTATTTGCAATTTGTGGATTATCAATTATATGTAAGTTGCATCACCAGTATTTCTTCTTCTGCAAGTAGACAAAATGTGCCCTTTGCCAAGATTTCTTTTCAGATTTGGGGTTATTCTTATCATGGCAATATTTGTCTATTACAGTCATTCAACCTCTGACTGACATATCCTGGCAAGTCAGTTTTCTATTTGTGGTGTCTTCCTTTCATCTTTTTGACATGCATGTTTCAGCACACATCAAATACAGCAGCCTGTTGAGGTAGTATGGCATAGGGGACAGCCCAAGCTAAGCGTCTACTGTGCCATCACTATGTGACTCACCCACTTGAGTTGCAGCTTCCTCATCTGTAAAATGAGGGAGCTAGCTGTCCACCTCTCTTATCACTTCCAGCTCCAAAAGTATAAATTGTGTCATGGCTTTAGTACAAGAAGCAAGACTCAGTTCATCCTTCCTAAAAAACAAATATTGTCTATAAGAATTAAATGACTCATAAAAGCAGATCCCTCAGAAAATCTCAGAGGCATGATTATGTCTGCTTCAAACTTAAGATTTATCTTTAAGTACCTTAAGCATGGTTAACATTTGTTAATTTTACTCTGAATAGCCTAGAGCACAGGATTTTCAGAAAGAATCATCTGGGCTTTGAGATCCTTGTGATCTGGGTCCCAGCACCAGATGTGCTATGACAAACACTGATAATGATACTGTTACCCAGGAGCATTGGTCTCAAAGCAGGAAGCAACACCCTCCCTTTTGTATTTAGATAGAAGGGAAATACAACCCACTATTTGGGGGACTTATAGCCTTTGGTGTATTCTTAAGCTTTTTCACTGTGGTCTTTGGGAAGCAATTATTTCTCTCTTCATCTGAACTCACACCAGAAGTGCTGAGTTTGCTGTGGGCAAGAGCAGCCCTATGACCAGCTGAACTTCATTTGTGGTCGACCTTCTGTCCTCTGTGGATAGGCATATCTTCCTCCCCTTTGTAGTTTAGTATCCAATGGTAAGTGGCCTCTCTTTCCTCACTACTTTTCAGACGATTTCAGAGAAAACTGGTAGTCACTGGTTTGTAACTCTCCAACTTGAATCCCAATTGTGGAATGGAATCCAAAGTGATTTTGACAATGAAATGTAGCCTTTTAATAACTTGCCCTAGTTTAGTAATTGAGACCTGTCTGGGAAAAACTGGGGATGGATGTTAGGTAACAAGCTAGCCACCCATAGATCCAACTGTGAGTAAAATCCCAGATGAAGACAGTGAGCTATCGGCCAGAAAAGGGAATATTAATGACACCAAGATATGTCCCAGACACCGTTAGTTACTTATACAGGGATCTCATTAAATTTCCACAGCAAACGTATGAAGAACAGAGGGTATCATCTCTAGTTCATAGATATTTGAGTTTCAAGGAGCTTTTGAACTTACTTACAATACAGCAATAATAAATGCTCAAACCACTGTGTGTCTGTCTCATTCCAAAGCCCATATTCTTTACATTTCATGATGTTGCCTCTTTAGGTACGCACACATCTGTGAACTAATGCTAAGACTTCCTTCCTCTCCCAGTATTGATTAGCATCTGAGTGGAAATTGGCTGTTTTGCTCTCAAACGTCCCCAGGAGTGCTATGTTGCCAACTGAAATGAAACACTCCAAACTAGAATTCAACAACACAGAAAGTCATAGGATACCCATTTGGACAACAGGTCATCAGTGAGAATAACTACACTAAAATAAACTGATCAAACTGTTCCTACAAGCAATTCCATTTCTGCCCCAAAATACATTTTTACTTTCCCATTTAGCCAAATTAACATCCGCTGTACTTTGCTCATAAGACTTGGCGGGTAGGGACTTCCCTGGTGGCACAGTGGTTAAGAATCTGCCTGCCAACGCACGGGATTTAATCCCTGGTCCAGGAAGATCCCACATGCCATGGAGCAACTAAGCCTCTGTGCCACAACTACTGAGCCCGTGTGCCACAACTACTGAAGCCCACACACCTAGAGCTCATGCTCCGCAACAAGAGAAGCCACCACAATGAGAAGTCTGCGCACCACAAAGAAGAATAGCTCCCACTTGCTGCAATTAGAGAAAGCCCGCGTACAGCAACAACAAAGACCCAGCGCAGCCAAAAATAAATAAAAAAAATTTTTAAAAGACTTGGGGGGTGGGATTTATCATACTTTAAAAAGCCTGAGATTCGGGGAAAGGTGAGTCTGGGAGGACCACTGCTAGATGGAGCGATCCAAGGGGTCCACTGTTACATGTTTCAAACGATACACTATTCTTTAGTTTGTTTAAGGCACTGCTATATTTAAAATAGATAACCATCAAGGACCTACTGTATAGCACAGGGAACTCTGCTCAATACTCTGTAATAACCTAAATGGGAAAAGAATTTGAAAAAGAATAGATACATGTATATGGGTAACTGAATCACTTTGCTGTGCACCTGAAACTAACACAACATTGTTAATCAACTATGCTCCAATATAAAATAAAAATTAAAGAAAAAGAAAATTTAACAACCAAAAATAAATAAATAAAATAAAAACAATTTCAGTATCACGATGATGGTGAAATGAAAAGCTGATCATCTTCAAACTTAATTGTTAACAAAACTGATTCAAGTGTCACATCTTCCATCGTGGTCACCTGGTAGTTTGAATAGAGAAAGAGTGGAAAGAGGAAGCTGGAAATGAGGGAGGAATAAATCCCCTTTGTCAAGAGAATGGTTCATCAGCAAAGAAGGCACCATGGGCTTCTACATATAACCCAGGTACCCCCTGAAGGAAAGTGCCACAGCCATGGGCATCAGCCTGCATTCAGGAGGCCGACAGGGAGGGCAGCAAGTGTCTTTTGCCAGCCTTGTGGGGAAAGATGAGGGAATCCCTTTAAAATGCACACTTCAGGGAGCAGCAACTGACAGGAAACTTGATGCTCAGGAGGGAAAATGTACATGTGAATAAGTGAGTGGAGCTAGGACCCTCCCAACATCTAGCTGATTACAAGACATGTGATTATGTCCATAGCAACTGAAAATTTGTAATAAACAGTTTTGTTATATTGTAGTGAAAGCCACCTGATCTCAGATGGTGAGGGAGTTCTGAAATCCCTCGTCAATTTCCTCATCTCTCTCTTCTGAACTATAAAGAGGATAAATATATCAGAGTTAATAGTTGCCAAATTTAGAATGGAAATCAACTGGCAACTGCCCAAAATGCTTTGACAGTGAGACCTATTCTCAACATCTGGCAAAATTCCAAGCAGCAGTCAAATTCTGTGGAATATTTGGAAGAAAGCACCCAGTACTGAGACCACCTGAGTTCTAGGTCTAGTTCTAGCCATAAAAGTTCTAGGTCTAGTTCTAGCCATAAAAGTCACCACTCTTGTGAGCATCAGTTTCCTAACTTGCAAAGTGAAACAAAGCCTGTGACACCCACCATGCACATCTGTTATGATGTCAAGATGAAATGCCGGCACGACCACACTACGTGAATGGTAAAGAACTCTAACAGCATTTAGGGGAATATTACCACACTGACAATTAGTGCAGGTAAAAAACAGGTAGACTGAGTAGTCTAAGATTATCACAGTTAAGGAAACTTGTGGTTCCTGATTATCAGCTGAATCATCAAGCAGTGAGATGCTCAGAAGAAAACTATCGTACACGCACACATACATGCATGCATGTGCACACGCAAACACTTAACTGTTTGCATCATCCTGATACATTTTAAGTAAGACACAGGGTAAAATGATACCTAAGATCCAAACCAAATTAAGGTTTCTTTTTCATCCTGAGCACCTGTATGCAAGAGCCCTCTAGACATCCACTCAGGGCATCCTACTCACAGTCAGTCAGCGTTGTTTATTGAGCACTCATTCTGGGCCAGGCACACTGCAAGGCATTTGGGCAATGCAGAAGGAAACAGCACACATGTGCTCACACAGCAGTCATGGCAATAAAGAGGAAAGGTTCACACGCCCAAGGTGTGGCAAGGGAAATGCACACAGGATGCAGAGAAGATGAGGGTGGGGATGGAAGAGGGCCACTCTATGAAGACAGAACAAATACCAAAGGAAAAGGTGCTGTTCATCCGTCAGACTGGAGAAGATCACAGAGATGTGAGCCTGGACCTGCACAGAGCAGCCTGAAATGTACCCCCCAGGTTCTCCTGCCAAAGTATTGGCTGGGAAAGTATTTAGCTATTTACTTTGGTGCTAAGCTCTTAATATAGTTGTCACACCTAACATGTAATCACTGACTGCCACAAGTTACATGAAAAACATTTTATCATATAATAGATGTTGAGTTTTCAAGTAAATTCAGACAAGTTAGTCAAACTGATTAATATATACCCCCAAATCATGTCTCCTTTATAACAACATTGATGTTTTAAATCAATAACCTATGTAGTCATTCATCTCCATTGTTTCTTAACTTCAATCAGAAGTCATATTTACTATTTATCAAAACATGACCCATTTTTATGAGCAGAGGTTTTAGAACTTGTAAAGTACATAAAAGGATGTGTATTCATTAGAAATATATCTCCCAGGTGATTTACTTATGCCTTTTAATCTTTATCCACACTTCACAACAAAAATACACATTTCTATTACCATAGAAAAGCATTAATAATATAAGTTTTAAAGATCTGCAGCTTCACAGATAGCTCTGAAAAAGAACTAATCATATATAAATGGTTAACTTTCTGTTTGGTTGGACATATAAGAATTTTTTATCCAAGTGGGGAGGTTTGGCCACAGCCACATCCATCAGTAAATGTGTCCAACCAGAGGGTCTTCCTCACCAGGCTTGGCTCCCCTTTCACAGCCAGAGCATTTCCCCAGATGTTACACCTGCATCAGGAAATAAATGGCCCTATTTTTAACTTCTGATGCTTGGAGTAAACCTGACAACAATTAGGCTTAATTACTATGTGCAGCACTGTTGCCATGGTATCTCTCTCCAGATGGGCTGGGAGGGCCCCGGCCTCAGGTCCCAGGTGCCCCATGGCCTGCTCCCCACACATGCAGCATTGCCTCTGCAATCACAAAAGAAGGGCATCTACGTTCAATTCACAACACAGATGAACATAATTCAGGGGCAGAGTCATTACAAACCCAATCCAAATCAGGTCAAGAAACAGGAATATATTTGATGACAGCAAAAGGATGAACGCAAGTATAGACGCAACTCCAACAAACCCACGGGCATACAGTGGTGTTACCATTCTTATTCATTTATTTTTTTTAAAGTTATTTTGAAATAATTATAGAGTCACAGGAAGTTGGAAAAAAATGTAGGGAACTTCCACATGCACTACACCCAGTTCTGCCAAATGCTATACCATCTTGCATAATTCAAGTACAATATCGACAGCAGGAAATTGACCCTGGTAAAATACACAGAGTTTAATCAGATTTCACCACTTTTACATGCAAGCATTTGTGTGTGTGGAGTTCCGAGCAATCTTACCACACATGTAGATTTGTGTAACAACCATCACAATCCAGATACAGAACTCCCGCAAGAACTCTTTATAGCTACACCAACCTCACCCCACTCCATTCATAACCCTGGCAACCACTAATGTTTTCTCCAATTTTGTAATCTTGTTTAGGAACATTACATGATTTTCTGCCTAGTTGTTCTACAAGTTGCTGAGAGTGGGGTGCTAAGGTTCCCAATGATAACTGTAGATTTGTCTATTTCTCCTTCCAGCTCTATTAGTTTGGATTCACGTGTTCCATGTTTTTAGTGCACGCACATTTGGGATTGCTTTATCTTCTTGGTAGACTGCACTTTTAATTGTTATGTAATATTCCAATTTTCTTTGTTCTTTCATCTACTTTATCTGATTAAATATAGTCAAGTCTGCTTTTTTATCATTATTGCTTGCATAAGGGAGTGGCCTAGATGGAGGAGTAGGAAGACCCTGAGCTCACCTCCTCCCATGGGCAAAACAAAATTACAATTATTTACAGAGTAATTACCAATGAGAATAACCTAAAGACTAGAAGAAAAGATTTTCCACAACTAAAGATATAATGAAGGAACCACAACAAGACAGGCAGGAGGGACAGAGACACAGTATAGTCAAGATCCACACCCCTAAGAGGATTATCCTCCACAACCAGGAGGATAATCACAACAGCAGAGGTTCTCCCCAATGAGCAAGGGGTCTGAGTCCCACATTGGGCTCTCCAGCCCAGAGGTCCTGCACCAGAAAGACAAGCCCTTAGAACAGCTGGTTTGAAGGCCAGTGGTGCTTGCATACTGGAGAGTCAGACGGCTTCAGGAAATAGAGACTCCACTCTTAAAATGGCGCACACAAAATCTCACACACTCCAATACATAGCACAGAGGGAGTAATTTGAAAGGAGCCTGGGTCAAACCCACTTGCTGACCTTTGCCTCCCAGAGAGGCAGGAGGTAGCTGGGACTACTCCTGGGGACACAGACACTGCAATAAGAGCTTGTTCTACCACGAGGACACTGGCGCTGGCAACTGCCATTTTGGAGTCCTCCCTCTAGACTACTACAACCAGGACCAACCCAACCCACCGGATGGTTGGCCCAAGTCCCAGGAACCCCATCCCCCAGGCCAAACAGCCAGTTTCATGGGAACCCAGCTTCACCCACCAGTGGGCTGACACCAGATCCAGCCTACCCCAGGCCTCCACAGCAAAGCAGCCCTGGGACCCAGCACCACCCAACAGCAGCCAATAGTCTCTGCACAAGGCACGGCCTGGCAGTCAACATACCTGGAGACCAGCCCTGCCTACCAGCACTCCCACGGTAGTCAGCCCACCACAACAGCAGGGGCCACAGAGCCCACATAAGGACATGTCTAGACCATACAGGTCTGGTGAAGTCCTAGCCACATCAATCAGACAAGAAAAACAAGTAAAAGGAATCCAAACTGGAAAGGAAGAAGTAAAAGTACCACTGTTTTCAGATGACATGATACTACATTATAAAATCCTAAAAACACCACCAAAAAAACTATTTTAACTGATAAGTGAGTTCACTAAAGTTGTAGGACACAAAATTGATAATACAGAAATCAGTTTTGTTTCTATACAATAATAATGAACTATCAGAAAAAAAAATTAAGAAAACAATCCTATTTACAATTGCATCAAAAAGAATAAAATACCTAGAAATAAATCTAAGGAGGCAAAAGACCTGTTCTTGGACACAAGCAAATGGAAAGATATGTCATGTTCACAGATTAGAAAAATTAACATTGTTAAAATGACCATACTCCCCAAGGCAACTTACAGAATCAATGCAATCCCTACCAAAATACAAATGACATTTTTCAGAGAAACAGAACAAAAAATTCTAAAATTTGTATGGAAACACAAACACCCAAATAGCCTTTTTTCTCTTATTGAGAAAGCAGAAAAAAGCTGGAGGTATCATGCTCCCTGACCTCAGACTAGACTACAAAGCTACAGTCAGCAAAACAGTATGGTACTACCATAAAAAGGACACATAGATCAATGGAACAGAATAGACAGCCCAGAAATGAACTAACACTTATATGGGCAATTAATCTACAATAAAGGAGGCAAGAATATACAATGGGCAAAAGATAGTCTCTTCAACAAATGGTGCTGGGAAAACTGGACAGTTACATGTAAAAGAATGAAATTAGAACATTTTCTCACACCATACAAAAATCAACTCAAAATAAATTAAAGAACTAAATGTAACACCTGAAACCATAAAACTCCTAGGAGAAAATATAGACAGTACACTCTTCGACATCAGTCTTAACAATATTTTTTTGGTTATATCTCCTCAGGCAAAGGAAACAGAATCAAAAAAAAGTGGGGGGGGACTACAACAAACTAAAAAGTTTTCAGACAGCAAAGGGAACTATCAACAAAACAAAAAGGGAGGCTACTGAATGGGATAAGATATTTGCAAATGATATATCTGATAAGGGGTTAATATCCAAAATACACAAAGAACCCATACAACTCAATATCAAAAAAACAAACAACCCGATTAAAAAATGGACAGAGGACCTGAATAGACATTTTTTTCAAAGAGGACATACAGATGGCCAACAGACACATGAAAAGATGCTCAACATCACTAATCATTAGGGAAATGGAAATCAAAACCACAATGAGATATCACATCACACATGTCAGAATGGCTATTATCAAAAGACTACAAATAATAATTGTTGGGGAGGATGGGAAGAAAGGGGAACGCTTGTACACTGCTGCAGAGAATATAAATTGGTGCAGCCACTATGGAAAACAGTATGGAGGTTCCTCAAAAATTTAAAAACAGAACTACCATACAATCCAGCAATTCTACTCCTGGGTATTTTTCCAAAGAAAACAAAAGACCTAATTCCAAAAGATATATACACCCTTATGTTCATTGTACAATATTTCACAATATCCAAGACATGGAAGTAACCTACATCAGTGCCCATACATATATGAATGGATATATATATATATATATATATATGTATACACACACAATGTAATAATACTTAGCCATGAAAAAAGAATGAAATCTTGCCATTTGCAACAACATGGATGGACCTAAGTGTATTATGATAAGTGAAATAAGTCAGGCAGAGAAAAACAAATGTCTTATGACTTCACTTATATTTGGAATCTAGAAAACAAAACAAATGAACAAATGTAATAAAACAGAAACAGTGCCATAGACACAGAGAACAAACAAGTGGTTGCCAGAAGGGAGAGGGGTAGGGTGATGAGTGAAACAGACAAGTAAAAGTAAGAGATACAAACTAGGGGGGTGAGTGAAGCAGACAAGTGAAAGTAAGAGATACAAACTTCCAGTTCCAAAATAAATGAGTAATGGGGAATACAGTCAATAATATAATATTTTTTATGGTGACAGATGGTAACTAGACTTTTCCTGGAGATCATTTTGTAATATAAAGAAATACTGAATCGCTATGCTGTGCACCAATAAGTTCATAGTGTTGTAGGTTATACTACATAAAACTTATGGAAAAAGCAATCAGATTTGTGGTTACCAGAGGTGGGGTGAGGGGAGTGGGGGAGTGGTCAAAAGGTACAAACTTCCAGTTATAAGATAGATAAATACTATAGATGTAATGTACAACATGATAAGTATAATTAACACTGCTGTATGTTATAATCAATATTTTTAATTGAAGTATAGTTGATTTACATTGTGTTAATTTCTGCTGTATAGCAAAGTGATTCAGTTATACATATATGTATACATTCTTTTTTTATATTCTTTTTCATTATGGTTTATCATAGGATATTGAATATAGTTCCCTGTGCTATACAGTAGGACCCTGTTGTTTATCCATTCTATATATAAAAGCTTACATCTGCTAACCCCAACCTGCCATCCATCCCTCCCCCTTGGCAACCACCAGTCTGATCTCTATGTCTGTCATTCTGTTTCTGTTTCACAGATAGGTTCATTTGTGTCATATTTTAGATTCCACATATAAGTGATATCATTTGGTATTTGTCTTTCTCTTTTTGACTTATTTCACTTAATATGATAATCTCTAGTTGCATCCATGTTGCTGCAAATGGCATTATTTTGTTCTTTTCTTATGGCTATGTAGTATTCCATTATATATATGTATATATATATATATACCACATCTTCTTTATCCATTCAACTGTCAATGGACATTGAGGTTGCTTCCATGTCTTGACTATTGTGAACAGTGCTGCTATGAACTACTCACAATAGGAGTGCATGTATCTTTCTGAATTATAGTTTTATCTGGATACATGCCCAGGAGTGGGATTGATGGACCATGTGCTAATTCTATTTCTAGTTTTCTGAGGAAACTCCATACTGTTTTCCACAGTGGCTGCACCAACTTACATTTCCACCAACAGTGTAGGAGGTTTTCCTTTTCTCCACACCCTCTCCAGCATTTTTTATTTGTAGACTTTTTAATGGTGGCCATTCTGACAGGTGAGGTGGTACCTCATTGTAGTTTTGATTTGCATTTCTCTAATAATTAGCAATGTTGAGCATCTTTTCATGCTCATGCTTTTCATACAGATGCCTACTGGCAATCTGTATTTCTTCCTTGGGTAAATGTCTATTTAGGTCTTCTGCCCATTTTTCGATTGGGTTGTTTGTTATTTTGTTCTTGAGTTGTATGAGCTGTTTGTATATTTTGGAAATTAAGCCTTGTCAGTCACATCATTTGCAAATATTTTCTCCCATTCCATAGGTTGTCTTTTCAGTTTCTTTTGCTGTGCAAAAGCTTGTAAGTTTGATTAGGTCCCATTTTTTTGCTATATGTTATATATGGAAGTTGTTAAGAGAGGTAAATCTGAAGAGTTCTCACCAGAAGGAAAATAATATCTTTTTCTTTTCTTTTGTATCTATATGAGATGATGGATATTCAATAAACTTACTGTGGTAATCATTTCATGATATATGTAAATCAAATGATTATGCTATACACCTTAAACTATACAGTGCTATATGTCAAATATATCTCAATAAAACTGGAAGAAAAACAGACTTTAGAATAAGTAAATGGTAAACATAAGCCTATAAAAATAAATGTGTACCATTAAAAAAATTTAATAAAAATAAATAAAATGCTTGCATGATATGTATATTTTTTACAGTTTTGTGAATTTTTTAAAATTTTTATTACAGTTGATTTATAATATTGTGTTAGTTTCTGCTATACAGCAAAGTGTATCAGTTATACGTACACATATATACTCTTTTTTAGATTCTTTTCCCATATAGTTCATTACAGAGTACTGAGAAGAGTTCCCTGTGCTATACAGTATGTTCTTATTAGGGCACATTCTTATTTGTTATCTATTTTATGTATAGTAATGTGTATTTGTCAATCCCAGTCTCCCAATTTATCCCCCCCACAAAGCATGATATATTTTTTTCTGTCATTTTACTTTCAACCTACCTATGTTGCTATGTTTGAAGTGAACTTCTTGTAGAAAGCATATACCGTATTTGGATTATTTTTTTCATTCACTTTGACAATCCTTGTCTTTTGATTGGTATGTTTAGACCTTTCATATTTCAGATAAATATTGATAGGTTAGGGATAAAGTCTGCCAATTTATTTCTTGTTTTCTATTTGTTCTGTTTTTTTATTCCTGTTTCCCTTTTCTTGCCCTCTTATGTCTTATGTTTTAGAAGTCTACTTTGATTTATCTATCATGCTTTTGATTATTTTTCTCAGTATAGTAATTTAGTGTTTACTTTAGGGTTTTTTCATATGTGTAAGTAACATATCAGAGTCTACTGGCATCAGTATTTTACCACTTTTGAGCAAAGTATAAACATCTTACATATTTTTGTGTCCTTTCACTCTTCTACCATTTTTTTAGAAATATCAAGAATTTTCTCTCCATTCATTGAGCACCACATCAGATGATCTTATAGTTTTTGCTTCAATCTTCAAACACAGTTTTAAAACCTCATGAAGAGAAGAACAGCCTATTTACCACTAATTTACTCCATCCATTACTCTACCTTCCTGATGCATCAGGCTCCTTCTGTTTCCACTTCTTCATTGTCTAGAGAATTTCTTTTAGGTATTCTTTGTGGGTAGGTCTTCTGAGGACAGATTCTCTTATTTCTTTGCTTTAGAACAGCGGTCCCCAACCTTTATGGCACCAGGGACTGGTTTCGTGGAAGACAATTTTTCCACAGACCGGGGGTGGGGAGGAAGGTTTCAGGATGATTCAAGCGCATTACATTTATTGTGCACTTTATTTCTATTATTATTACATTGTAATATATAATGAAATAATCATACAACTCACCATAATGCTGACAGGAGGCGGAGCTCAGGCGGTAACGAGAGTGATGGGAAGCGGCTGTAAATACAGATGAAGCTTCCCTTGCTTGCCCGCCACTCACCTCCTGCTATGCAGTCTGGTTCCTAACAGGCCATGGACCGATACTGGTCCATGGCCCAGGATTTGGGGAGCCCTGCTTTAGAGTATCTTCATTTCCTCTTCATTAAGGATATTTTTGCTGGATATAGAATTTACAGTTGACATTTCCTTCAGCACTTGAAAAATGTTGTGATATGTCCTTATGTCTTCCATGGTTTCAAATGAGAAATTCATTGTCATTGTCAAAATGCTGTTTTCCTGTAGGTAAAGTTTCATTTCTCTCTGGCTGCTTTCAAGACTCTTTTTTTCCTTTGAAAGTCTGATTATGACATTTTTTGGCATGGATTTCTTTGGGTTTATCGTGTCATGATTCACGAAGCTTCCTGAATCAAATCTGTAAGTGTATGCCTTTTGCCAAATTTGGGGAAATTTCCAGCTATTATATTTTTGAATTTTACAGCCCCACACTCTTTCTCATTTCTTCTGGGACTCTGGTGATGCAAATATTAGATTTTTTGTGATTACCACACATGGTTCTGGGTTTTTTTCAGTCTATTTTTTCTCTATTATCAGATTGGGTAATATCTATTGATTTGTCTTTCAGTTCATTGATTCTGCTCTCTGTCATCTCCAATCTCCCATCTAGTGAGATATTTTTTATTTCGCTTATTGTACTATTGTACTTTTCAGTTCTACAATTTTCCTTTGAGTATTTTTGTATCTTCTATTTAATTGCTGAGATTCTCTATTTTTCATTTGTTTCAAGACTGATTATAAGTGCTCATCGAAGCATTTTTTTTATGACTGATGATTTAAAATCATTGTCAGAAAATCACAACATCTGATTTGTCTTAGCATCGGCATCCACTGACTGTCTCTTTTCATTCAAGTTGTGATTTTCCTGGTGTCTTTCAATTGTATGCTGTGCATTTTGGACATTATATTGTGAAACTCTGGGCTCCACTCTATTTTAGTTTTTAGCAAGCAGTCACCCTGTTTAGGTGTGGCATGCCAAGTGGAATGAATGTTCAACTCCTCAGGGAGCCCCACTGACCCTACCCCAACAAAGTTTCCACTTAGCCTGATTATCTGACTCACGACACCTCACTGCAGATGTGAGGTGTAAATTCAGCTTCCTCCTAGACCTGCCAACATATTCCCAGTAAAAGCAGTGCACCCACTCCTTGCTGGGCAAACTGACTCGAGAGAGAGAGAGAAACAGAGGGCTGGCTAAGTCACTTCACTGCTGTAAGGTAGGGGTGAAAACTCATTTCCCGGTAAGCCCCACTGACCCTGGGGGTCAGGGGTAAAAAGACTAGCCCCACGTTGTACCATGTTCCACGTTGCCAGTGCAGGGATGGGTGGAGGCTCAGCTCTCTGCAGGCTGCTTCAAAACCCCGTGTGGCATGGGGCAAGTGAAATGCTGACTAGTCTTGCCTCACTCAATCTGTTGCTGAGTGGAGTTGAAGACCCAGCTAATGTCTGGGGGTGGGAAGCAGAGTGCCGGTCAATCCCAATTTACAGCTCCTGTTCAGTCCTGTCGCTACTCCGTGCTCAGGTCCCACTGATGCCAGCTTCCCCTGGAAGCAGCAGCATGCAGATCAGCCCCCTCACCCTGGTTGCTCCTGGGTCAGGGTGCAGGTTTAGCTCCCTGTTTGAGTTTGCTGTCACTGCCCCACTGGGGGAATCTGGGATTGAACTCTGCTGAGCCCATCCACAGCATCCTGGCAAGGAGCACTCAGTTTGCTCTATAGGCAAGGGATGGTGGGCCAGCTTGCTCATCAGCATCTGGGAGGAATCGGAGTTGTGCTTCTGCTGCCCTAGCCCCTGTGTAACCGTGAGTGAGAGAGGCAGTTTTCCCACTGGTGTTTGGCTGGATGACGGCAAATGCTGTCAAAAAAGTTTTCTGTTCTGTTAGGCCACCCTTTTTCTGGTCCTCTGCCTGGGGAACAGACTTGGGTTGTATTTCTCTGTCTGTTGGTACTTCTCGGTTGCAGCCTTCTCCAGCACTGTATCCGGGACATAGAGGAGACAGAATAACCCAGGGAACTCACCACTGTGTCATTAGCCAGTTCTGAGGTCAAAGGCCGTCTGCCTTCTTTCTCTGCCTTTCAAGTCTTTTCATGCTTCGTTGTGTTATGTTTGGTGTTTTTGTTGTAAGAGACAGGAGTTGGAGGAATGGGGCTGCTCCACCTTGGCTGAAATTGTTCTTCATTTATATATTTGTTCAATCTGGGTAGTGTACCACTCAGTGTGGGAAGAAATCTTACAGATCATGGAATTAAGTCCTCTAATTTTATAAACAGAAAATAGAAACATAACAGAAAATTGTAAAGGTAGTATAGGTCAGTCAAACTGCTACTCAGAGGCAGGATGTACATATAAAATTAGAGAACTAGGATCAGAGGACTAAAAGCATCTTTTAAGTAGCAGCACTTATAGTAGTAAAGTGAATGTTTTCATTTTGATAGTTACGCTATATTCCACCTAAAGTGACCTTCCATTTCCCACGCATAGCAAAAGGAAGAATAGGAAATAAGGTGTTGGAAGGGGAAGGTGTCAGATCAAAGAGGACCCTTAACACTTATGCAAATACCCACCTGAAGGGGCTGGGGACTTCTGACAAGTCCTTTAGTCTTTCTGGGCCATAGTTTCCTAATCTTCAAAACCTTCTCTGACTGCTGCACAAGGGTTTTTTCTTTTTGAAAGTGCCGGTAAGCTACTTTATGTGAACAGCATTAGGATAAATTGCAAAGTTGTATACACTAAAAAACATAAAACATATTTTCAATGGATGAGAATAATAACAGGTATGTGTGGGTGTTAAAATGTTATAGCATCACAGGTACAGTAAACCCTGTGACAAGCAGGTTTACAAATACAAAACCTTTCCCTATTTCAGTTAATTCAAAGTTGAAACTCTCTGACCTTAAGACTGTTATTTTATCAAGTGCATGCGTGCCCACACGTGCACACACACACACACACACACATTCACGCAGTGTTGCTTTTCAGACTGAAGCCACTGCCTAACAGAAAGCATGCTTACGTAAGGACACAGTACTGAAAAATGGCCTCTGTGAAACTCCTCAATCATCTATCCAAGTGTGATGCTATTTTTAGGCTTCAGGGGAAAATGAATTGTTCAGAGAAAAGCATGACTCCTCAACTCCACCCAAGTACCATATTACTTATGGTCAAACCATTTTTAAGGCACCAACTGAGTAGTTTATTTCTATTACTTGGCAGATGGGAAGCAAGAACTGAATATTTTTATTGGGACTCTTTTTGAAAAGTAAAATGTTAGAGGTGATGTGTTCTCCACCCGCCAGCAGCACACTGGGCTTCTTATGTGTGCAGGGCTGAAGGCACTCAGGCTTGCAGAGGAGAGGGAGGCTGAGGGATGCACTAACCCTTACGGTTTGTCAAGGGTCACTTGCTGAACTACAGGAGGCAGTTCAGAAGCAACAGGCAAATGTGCAAGGATGTGAAATGGTCTGTGAGACTCAGAGAGCCTGAAAGTTATTTACACATGTCAAAGATGGTACCAGGAGGCAGAAACTAGGGAAGCAACCCAATTTCTTCTTGGGGATTCCTTGGACCACCCACAAGACTTGAAGTATCTGTGGGACTGCACACCTATGGGGTTGAGACACCTACGTGACCCTAAGCCAAGGGTGCCCCACTCCCCTGAAGGAGAAAGGGTTTTGGCAGACAGCATTCCATGGTCCTAGAAAAGATTTAGACGCCAGCCTGCCCTCAAAGGAAATACATGTCAGGAAGAAGAAACACAGGGCTGGTCACTTCATCACCCAGAAAGCAGCAGGCAAGAGGACCAGGGCTCACCATTTCCAGTACAGTCACTGCCAGTTCAGAACACGCATCTCAGCCCTCTCCCCGGGAAGCCAAAGATAGTCCACTTCCTTTGAAAATGACCTTAGCAGGATAAGGATGCATGCTTTTGTCCCCTCCCCAGCACACTGTTTGTGGATTTTAGATGCTTTCAGTGTGAAAATAATGGGATAATTTTTACTGAAGGCACACTGTTCTGTTTCATGAACATTCCCTTACATCACCCTCCTAAAACATCATGTATTACTATTTCCATTTTATAATGGAAGAAAATGGAGGGTCAGAGTTGCAGGTTTCACACTAGGTCAGAACAGAGGCAGGGTTTGAGCCAAAGCCTCCAATGCTAGAGCCAGAGGAGTGAACCACTAAGCAGAACCAGCTCCCAGGATTTTAGGAGACCAGGGGTGTTTGCAGCAGGATCCTCACATCTCTTGGAGGCTCTGGGGTATGTCACACTCCAGGCCTTTCACTTGTCTCCTTGTGTCATAACTGCTCTGACTAATGCGGTGGCTAGACGGAGCCCAGAGTCCCCATGAGGGACCTGCTCAGGATGGTAAATTCCTGACACACATCACAGACACCGCTGGAATGTGTGGATCCCCATGACAGGGCGTCAGCACTGGCTGTTTTAAACTGCATTATTCCTCTAAAAAAGGTATGATTTCATCAGGTTTATTTCAAATTCTTAAATCTACAATATATTCTCTTTAGTATTAAAAATGTGACCTCCACTAACCATTTAGTTAAACAGTCTTTTTTTAATTCTTTGTGCTATAGTCTAAGACAGTGATTCTCAACATGGATTCATTGGCTGTACATTCCCTAGGTAGGTGACATCCCCAAACTTAAATTTCCTCGTTGATTTACTGTGAGCGTTAAATTACATAACCCACCCAAAGCACCTCCCTCGCTGTCTGCCATGGGGCAAGTGTTCAATAAAGGTTGAATATTATCACGTGACTTCCTTAATTATTGAGGAACCACAACCTGTCTTTCCCTGGAGAAGGCAGTGGTCATGGCCTCTTTCCAAGACTTTCTGCAGAGTACTCTCTGTTTATTTCAGACTTGTATTCCCTCCGTATTCCTATTCAGACATGAAAATTTCCCTCACTTTGACATTTTATCTTCTTAAATCTTGGCCCAAGACTTCTTTTCTGTTTTCACACCATATCTGCCATCTTTCCTACAACCACGCATCACTGGGTCCTTGTAAGAGTTCTGACTTGTCCTGAGACTCTCCGTCCTTCATCCTGACCCCCTCTCTCCCCCGGGTCAAGAACCTTTCCTGTGACTCCCCTCCTCAGGTCGGCTGCCATTCTCCCCAGAGTGTCCTGGTGCCACATGAGGCACCATTGGCATGAATGTCCAAACCCAATGCAGTGCTTCCCTAGAGGGCTGCTCAGCCTCTGCTGCATCTCCTCACCCTGTGCAAGAGGAACCAGGGCCCAGAGCAGGGACAGATGCCAGGGCCACACAGCTACAGCTAACCAGGGTCCAGAAAGAATACATGAGGGACTGAAGCAAGTTTCTGTTCAATATTAAATCAATGTGTTATTGGAGTTTTATGTTACATTTGGAAGCAGGGTAACATTTAGACTCTCCTGCAGCCCAACTCTCCCCTCATTAGAGAGTTCCTAGGTGCAATGGGCATTTGGAAATACTTCAAAATGCCATCTAGATTGAATTTAAGTAGACTTCTGCAAGCTTATCGTAAAACACGATATTAAAACTTCCAACCTAATGTAACCTCACTCTTAAATGCCTAATCTTTTTTAAAGGATTTATGTGGGTCAGAAAGATTAAGTTTGTGTTGATTTTCCACACACAATTTTGTGATAACCTACCTAAATTTCTAGGTTGACTGTGCAAACTTATTACAAAGCATAGAAAAAGCAAAGTAAGTTGTTATACAAACAGAAGCAAATGATAATCCAACAATTGTCATTTGCCAACATTGAACCCCTGAACAGAGGTGGATTGGAGTCTTTACTGATAATAGATACAAGAAAACCTCAAATAAAACTTTCCTATACGTTCTGGTGCCAACTGAGGATGGTCTGGCTGATTCCAAGCACCCTGAGGACAGAACCGATTTTCTCTCTCTTCAGCCTCATTAGATACCACGCAGCACGTGCTTCTCATACAGCCAGTGTTCGGAAAATACAGGCAACTCTCGCACGAAGAAATATTTGAAAATATCTCAGTCAAGAATGACCACCTTTCCTTTAATTTTTGTTTTCCTGCCGATGCAGGGAACACGGGTTCGTGCCCTGGTCCGGGAAGATCCCACATGCTGCAGAGTGGCTGGGCCCATGAGCCATGGCCGCTGGGCCTGCGCGTCCGGAGCCTGTGCTCTGCAACGGGAGAGGCCACAACAGTGAGAGGCCCGCGTACCACAAAAAAAAAAAAAAAAAAACACAAACTAATTTTTATTTTAATAACTAAAAGACTAACTTCAGTCATTCCTACCGCTGGAAAGCAGAGTAGGGAGAGGCCAGCAGGAAGAAGACAGGCAGAGGTGCCCAGGAGGAGAATCTCCTTCGGGAAGAGGAGGTGGGCAGGGAGGGAGCCCTGCGATGGAGCCCACAGCAGAGGGAGCAGCGAGGCAAAGGGGATGGACCCCGTCTAGGGCACTTGCCAATCCCTACAGGAGGCTCCGGCAAAGCAGGTTTGGAGGAAGTCACCAGAAAACAGAGAAGGGCAGAGGGCTGGAGTGAAGCCCTGTCATGCAGTGGCACCTTGGGGCCCAAGTAATTACACCAGTGTCCCAAACTGTGTGGCAGTAGTAAGGACTGATTCTGTGGCTGCTTTTTCTACACCCCCACCTCCAGCTTTTCCAATAAATATGGACATAAAACAGTAAAATTCTGACATTTAAAAGGATAATAATATTGATACTGAGAAAATTATGAAGAGTGACTATTTTGAGAAATTTGATGAAATCAGTACGTGTATAATCAGGCACAGCATAACTTTTAAAACTTGAGTGGAGGGCTTCCCTGGTGGTGCAGTGGTTGAGAGTCCGCCTGCTGATGCAGGGGACACGGGTTCGTACCCTGGTCTGGGAAGATCCCATATGCCGCGCAGCGGCTGAGCCCGTGAGCCATGGCCACTGAGCCTGCGCATCCGGAGCCTGTGCTCTGCAACGGGAGAGGCCACAACAGTGAGAGGCCCGCGTACCGCAAAAAAAAAAAAAAAAAACAACTTGTGTGGATTCCCCGAGACTCCTGTCTCCATGTGGCCTTCCCTTTTTACTTTCAAGCCTTGCTTTTTCCTGTGAAGACCATTCACTAGTAAGATCCCTCTCCGGCAGTTACTCTATGAGATATATGACTGCTGAGGGATGAGGCCAAGGCCACATAATGAAGGAAGAAATGGAGCAATGCATAAAGAAAAGACAACAAAAATTTTCCCAAATCATACTCATCAAGAAAAATAAGGGCCTTTATTTTCAAAAATGTCCCCAGAACAAGATGCAAATAACCAATCATTTTCCTTTCAGGTTCTTGATGTCTCTTAAAATTTTTCCATAATAAAATAAATTACACAACACAGAAACAGACTCACAGACATAGAGAACAGACTTGTGGTTGCCAAGGGGAAGGGGAGTGTGGGAGGGATGGATTGGGAGTTTGGGGTGAGCAGACGCAAACTATTACATATAGAATGGATAAACAACAAGGTTTTACTGTATAGCACGACGAACTATATTATATCCTATGATAAAGTATAATGCAAAAAAATATAAAAAAGAATGGATGGCGGGGTCACTTTGCTGGGCAGCATACATTGACACAACATTGTAAATCAACTATACTTCAATAAAAAAATAAAATAGATTAGAAAAAATTCCATCACTAAGTGGTTTGAAATAAACAGAATTCATTATGCTACACAAAGCATCTCACAAATTCATAGTAAAATCCAGATTCATTTTCCAAATACATCTAAGGAAAAATGCTATATCAAGAGGCTTCAGACGTCATCTCTGTGTTGTATCTGGGAGACAAGAGAGGCGTCGAATTAACGTTGAATCAGGGACACATTCCTCCAAGTTCAGAGACTGAACCAATACTGCTGAAAAGACTCTCTCAATGAGGGCTGCACCTTTTCTTTGCTGTTTTTAGGGTGCTTTAAACATTCATCAAGAGATCACCAGATTTTGGTAACAGAGATGTGTGCTTTACAAATGTTGGGGCTGCTTTATGGATGAGTCATATAAAAGAATTATACATTTCTTATTTGATTAATTTGGGTTGGTTTTACGGCTAGAATCTCAGAATGGCTTTATTGTGTCTCATCAATTTTATGGTTGACATGTTTTCGATTTACTTTTTACTATTAAAAAACTGAAATGAGTTTTTGAAAGGAGATGCTCAGTTCTCCACCCCCCGCACCCCCCTGCCCAGTGCCACTGGGACAGGTGGGGAACGTTCTGAGAAGATCCTGTGCCAGGAGCTTTGTTTGTTTTCACAGTGACTTTCTAGAACAGTTTGATTTTATCTCGTCTAAGGGAAAATGTTAGTTTTCATTTTCACATGTACACATTTCTTAATTCACTTTGATACATATCAACCAATGTTTCCACTGTGGGAAGTATGGATAATACCAAGAAAATTTTGGAATAATTACCCTGCATCCCGCTTGTTACTAATCTTTTTTCTCCTTTTCTGTAGTTTTCTTTTCCCTTCCTCCTTTTCTTTGGATGCTTTATATATAGGCTGTCCAATACCACTTAATTTTTTTTTGGCGTAACTCTCCATTTTACACAGGTGAAGTTTTCACAGTGAGAAGAATCCTTGGCCCTACAGCATGATCAGGGATGTTTATGAAGACAGATGAAAAATATGTGATTGGAGGAGGAAAGATAAAATGGGCTTAAAGAAGAAAGGAAAACATTCAAGGAAAAAGAGGGAGAAAGAAAATGGCGGTTCTCTTAGAATTCAACGAAATGATTTCATGGTGTCATAAACTCTATTTCACACACAAAAAAATTATAAGTGATTGTCATATTTACATCTCTAAAAATACACAAAATGATAGAATTTGCATTTTAAGCAAAAATCGAGTATGTCATAATTGAGCTGAAAATTGACTTCCTATGGTGTTTTCCTGGGGCAGCTCTCCCTGAGATTAATTTCTCAAACTCAACATCCATAACATTGCCAGAAAAAAGTTCAAATTGTAACTGTGTCTTTTCTTTTTCATTGGATGGGTGCAGGAAAATTGGTGACAAGGTTCTTTTAAACCATTATAAGAGTGAGTAGAAGATTTCAGGCTACAATTGTGAAGCCTGAACTCTTCACATTGTCTCTTAGGGAAGTGAGTTCTTGTAGCTACCTCATTTATCTCAGTTACTTACAGCCTTTACCTGTTCACCTAAAACGCTGTTTCATCTCCTAAGGCACTTGGAGTATTAAGATGATCTGAGCTGAATGATGCCCAGGGCCACCATCAGCCTCATACATCACTGGAGGAGAATTACCCTTCGACTCTTCGGAAAAGCGGCAGCAAAGACCCTACTCAGGATGTGCATATAAGCAGAGACTATGAAGGTCACAGGAAATATCCTCATTCAGAGCAAATCAGACAGCTTTGTGCACCACGCCAAGACCACGGGTCCCAGGCAAGAGGGGCCAGTCTGCCCCACACACTGTTTTTAGCTGACACCCAGCACATAGGAATCAATCTAGAAATGCACCAAAGTATTACACACTCTGTCCAAAGCTTTACTTCTCAGGATAGAAGACAGAATGTGACAAGTTAATTAATGACCCATTACAGTGAAAACTCCAATTAAAGCATATTTTTCTGTCTTTATCTTTTGCCTTCACAATAGTTTTCTGTAAGTCCTCTCTCAAAGACACATATTCATAACACCATTAATATATAAAATATGTTACCTGGCAGCAAAAGCCAAATCAGGTTTCAGGAGTGGATATATTAATATATTAATTCCCTCAATCATTCATTCAGTTTAGCATTTTTGTTTGACAGTATCTCCTGAGACACTGTTTTAGATCCTGTGAGCATGGCAGAAAGGAATATCTTTCAGCTCTTCTGGGATTGAAATTCTGAAAAACTAAAAATCCATACACCTACAATGCAGTGATGGAGACTGGTAAGTGTTGTGAAGAAAACCAGAGCACTGGGAAGGGACAGTGATGTGACAAGGCCTCTCTGGGGAGAAGACTTCAAGCAGAGAAATGACAATGTACTCAAGTGAGGACCTAAAATAGTGAAATTAGAACCAGGGTGTAGCTGCAAAATTATGGGCAGGGATTTCACTGGAAGATTACCAGCTTCAAGAAGGGTGAGGCTTACAGGACCAATACTACTCTCCTGCACAACAGAGGAAGTGGCTGGCTTTTAGACCATGCACTGTTTCTCCTAGAGGTCAAGGGTATAACATATTAAATGGAACCAAGTTGCCTCAAAGAGTTAACTGCATGCAGTCCACACCTCTGCCTTCCTTCTCACTGGGATAGGCAGGAACCAACTTACCAAGCCTTCTTGTGAAATAATTACTTGTTGTTTCAGAAATCTCAGGAGTCCCTGGGTCTCTTAATGAGGCACTGAATATTAAATTACAATGGAGAGCCCTGGGTCCAGTTGCGATGAAGGACTTGATTTCTCATGGCACCACAATTTCTTTTTCCCAATTTTCTGAACAACAACAACAAATGTTACAGATCCTTTGCAGCTTATAAAACCAAAGCTTTGGTTTGATTCAGTGCCTTGCCCTATTCAAGAGCAGAAAGTTGGTCCCAAAGAAGCTGCACCCGGATCGCTTCACTTCGCCACCACACTGGGCCTCCAGGAAGATGCTGTTCATCAGGAAGCAGCCCTGAACCCCTTCACCTCCTCCTGTGCTTGCCTGTGTGCCTCTGTGTGTGTGTGGGGGTGGGGTGGGGTGTGTTTTACGGGAGGTCAGCATAAGCAGAAATAGTATGGAAAGCATCTTTGAGAAAAAAAAATCAAGACAATTAACTGCACCACTTACGGAGTCACTGTGAGACAAACATGGAGCCCACCTCTCAAAGCTGCCAGGTTGGTAAGTAATGAATCCTTTAGCACCTGCTCCCACCCATCCTGTTTCAACAGACCTTTAGTTCTCTTTGTGACTGGTACTTAAGTTACACGAAATCCAATTTCTAAAGATCCTCCCAGGTTTCACTGCTCTCCTCTCATTTCTGAGTCTGTTCCTGGCTTGCCTGTGATGGTGGAAGCCTGACTCACAGCCATTGGCTGTCCATCTGATGAGACCGGAGTGGACAGGCTCCCCCAGGGCCACCTGCCTAGAACTAGCAGAGGCAACCCTGCAACCATGCAGAACCTGGGGGAACCAAAACTACTGGACACACCAGAGAGACTCAAGGCACTGTGTCTGAGTGCGTGTGCGCACGCGCACGCACACACACACACACACACACACACACCTGCCATTCCCTTACAAGTGTGAAATTCATTACCAGAAATGGGTCTTAAGCTCAATCTATTAAAATAAAAATAAAGCAAACCTATTCTTGGTGAGCTATTCAATCTTGGCATATTGAGTTTCAATTTCTTAGGCATACCCTCCCAAATTCTCCATGGTTGAATACCTCTAACAAATTAAAATAAATATAACTTGTTAATATCATCATTTACCTTTCATGTTCATGCTTTACTAATAAATGTAGGCACAACTTGCATTAATCAAATAATAATAATTAAAAGATGAAATAACTGTTTAAGATTTCCACATTATACCACACTATATTTAAATATTTTTCTTCTAATAAGATGGGTTATTTTTCTCTCAGAAATATCTTTTACATTTATATAGTGACTTTGGTTAAAGATACACTTTATTTACTTACTTTTTTATTTATTTATTTTTGCGGTACGCGGGCCTCTCCCGTTGCCGAGCACAGGCTCCGGACGCGCAGGTTCAGTGGCCATGGCTCACGGACCTAGCCACTCCGCGGCATGTGGGATCTTCCCGGACCGGGGCACGAACCCATGTCCCCTACATCGGCAGGCGGACTCTCAACCACTGAGCCACCAGGGAATACCAAAGATACATTTTAGTACCTAAATAACATTAACTAGATAATTGGCTCACACTCATTACAGTTAGGCTTGCCTCCTTGAGCACACATGGAGTTACAGGTCCAGCCCTGCTCTGGGAAGGACTCTGCCCTAACTGGGCCAGCAATGCAGGGAATAATAGTCATTCATTTTAGCCCAGTTGGCTCTTTGGCCTCTAGATTACTTCTTCTTCAGCCTCACCTAAAACATCTAAAAGTGAAGACATTTCCTTCAAAGGGCTTGGTAGGAAATAGCCATGATTTCAGGGATAGAAAGGCCATCCTGCCCTCCAAATATCGCCACTATCCCCACTACTTAGCTGGAAGATGCTCCAGTTCCCCAGTTAGAGTCCCATTCCTTTAGCTAATTTCAAACATGGACTATTTAAATGCAAGTATCCATAGAAAGGATAATACAAACACTGCTCATTTATTTAGAATTGATAACTTTTTACTTCTTCTTATTCAATGACGTGTTAGTGACAGTGCATTTATCAGAGCCTTTCCTAAAAGTGTGTTTTCTGGGATAAAGGAAAATACCCCAAAACATGAAGCCACATGCTCCGGCCTCCTAACCATTCCTCAGCCCAGGGAAAGGGGCTTTCTCCCCAAAACTTCAGAGATACCACTAACACACTTACCTGAATTCCAAGGCTCAAACTGTAAGTTAAAACACCCACCTAATCTCTTGGGATCCAGAAGAAGGAAGGAAAGGTAGAACAGTTTTCTTTCTTTATTCCAAGGAAGGAAAAAGACAATTTATAGTAAAGTGAACCAAAATGGAAATGGCACATTAATATGGAGTATCATGTTTTTCTGAGCTGTCCCTTTGCTTATTTACTTTGAAGTTGACTCATGAAACTGCTTTAATAATTAATAGTTTGTGTTATTTTTTTGTTAGTATTTGAGGGTTATAATGAGGTTCTCAGAAGCATTTGAAACAGGGAAATAAGGTCCTCCAACTTTCACCCAGATATCAGCACATAGGAAGGCGACTAGGGCGTCAGGAAAAGTATCTACCAGCCTAAACCACCATCAGTACATGGGTAGGTCAAGAATTTATTTTCCAGTTAAGCACTAGGGTTTGCTCTCACTGAGCACCCCAGCAATTTGATCAGATGGTGCTATTAACATATCTAAAGAAAAAAACAAAAGAGGTCTCGAACCCAGCAAAGCAAAAGCATAGTCCAAAACAAAAGTGAGAGCAGAGTTACGCAGGGGTTGGCAAAGCCACCCCTGGAACGGACAGTCCCTGCAAACTCTGACTCTCGTAAAACTTTTTCACGAGATCCACTCAATTCCTTTGGTTGCTTCACCCGACAGAGCAATGGTCTCATCATGATCCAGCTTCTTGGAACGTTGATCACAGGGAGAGAACCAGCTGGTCATGTGGACTTCTAGGCTTAATCTACCAACAACTTCTTATTTTAAATTAACTGGCTCACAGTGTGGTACCCCATTCAGGCTCCAGGGAATGTTACTGTATCCAGCGTTAAGATCTCAGGGTGTTGACAATGAACTGACTGCAGAGTGGAGAGATCTCGGCAACATCCTGCCCAGGCTTCTCCAGGCCCTCATTTTATTTGAGAAGGAGAGGACAAGAGAGACAGACAGAGACAGCTGGGGGAGGGGAGAGAGAGAGGGAAACACCGAAGAACTACATTCCCCCACACAGTGGGTCCTGCAGCAGTGCCAGGGTGTGCACTCTGGGGAAATGGCTTTTCAGGAGCCCTGGTTCCTGGAAGCAAAGGGCCAGTTCCAGGGCACTTGGGCATTCGTGCTGCTCTCTATCCCAAATGGAACTGCGCCTTGCTGAGGCCAAGGTCAAGAACCGGATGAGCCCAGGGTTTATAGAATTTCCCTAAGTGGAAACCAACATGAAATGCTGGTGTGACAGGAATAGTGGCACGAGTGTCGGCTTGGAAGCAGAGGAGGGCAGCTCCGCTGAGTCTGTTTTATCCGCTGCAGCAGGATCCCACACGGAGGACCCACACGGAGGCCAGCATCCACCCTTGCCGGGCCAGCACCTCTGCATCCTTAGCAATGCAGCCAACGCCACTGCACAGGATACGGGGTGTGATTACTGATCTCGTTACATGGTCTAAACAACAGAAATGAACACAAAAACTCTTTCACCTGGGAAAGTTCCCTGCCTTCCGGTAACTGCTTCTAAGCCCCTTACTCACTGATCACTGTGGCTACAGCGTCCACTGCAATCTCATTTTCTGACCTCATTAGGATAAGTGCTGGCTGATATCACATTTCTAAAATAACCTCTCTGAACTTTCAGAAGAAAGTGAGAATCGCACTCCCTGGCTCTTGAGAATTCACACATACACATCAGAATCTCACTCTGATCTGGTTAAGCATACTGCCATACGACGTAGCCTCTATTGTACATTCACCCTGTTTGCCCCCAACTAACCTTGCCTAGCCATTTTCACATCCAGGTTTGACCTATTTATCGTCTTTGCATTTTTGGTACACTGACTCAAGTTTGTTTTGGAAAGACACCATTGAATTTTTGATGATCACAAAATCTCAAGCAAAATATTTTCAAACAGTAGAACTGGATCCAGGACCATCCAGAGCCACAAACAGTTCCCTCCACAAAAGCCCAAAGCTAACCTCACTGTTTCCAGAAAGCTTCCCAAGCTGAGAACAACACCCTGTCCAGGGCACAGGGCAGCGAGCCCTCTCTGACCTCGGACCAACATCTGCCCTTGTGGTCGGCACCCGTCATGCCTGGTTCTTTACTCCAGAGCCCCACAGCACAAACAGAGCTCCCCGTCTCTTAAGATGCACGTCAAACGTGTGGAGGAAACAGGCCCTGCCCCAGCGGCCAGCCCATCTCATTCTACAGGGTAACCTTCTTAGCCTCCTCCCTCCATTCCTTTGATAACATGGTGTGATGACTGATTCTGTGTCAACCTGGCTAAGCTGCCCAGATTTGTGGTCAAACACCAGTCTTGATGTTGCAATGAAGGTATTTTTCAGATGAGATTAACATTTCAATCAGTAGACCTTGAGTAAAGCAGATGACCCCCCATAACGTGGGTGGGCCTTGTGAAATTAGTTGAAGACCTTAAGACAAAAGACAGAGGTCTCCTGAAGAGAAAGGAATTCTGCCTCCAGAAGGCCTTGGGACTGGAGTTGCAGCTGGCAGAGAGGATGTTTCCTTTCCAGAGTGAAACACCCTGCATTTGTTCTTTTCCTCATTTACAGCATGGTGGTTAAAAGCAAGGCCTTAGTGGTCAGGCTGAGTGGAGAACAAACCATGTAATAGCAGCTGACCATTTTTAGCAACTGACTCAAACCTTCCCTACAATTGGACATGGGGAATGTTCAAGAAGCCGTCATTATGATCATCACCATCAACGTCGTGAGGACAGGATTTCCTGCTTCGGAAGCTGGGGCTGTGAGGTGTGGAGGCGCAGCAGGCTGGCCTCTTTAAGGGGTCCCACAGAGGGCTTCCTCAGGCCTCCAAGAAACCACACTCTTACGGAGTAGCTGGCCTGTCTTCTCTGTGCTGCTTGTTAAAAAGAACACAGCCAAATGCCTGTCCTTCCTCCTGTACCTGTGGCAGCACGAACGCATGTGGGTTTACAATCAGTCTCCCGCTTGGCTTCATAGCACTCTTCCTACCCTTGCTTTCCTTTACACCCAAATTTTTGTAAGCTGCCTTAAATCTTTTGGAGGCAATCAAAATCAATCAACAGCCAACCATCAGCATTTCTAATATTAGCCTACTTGAATCCAATCATCCTGATTCATTCATCATTTGGTCCAGAAATTACTTTTAAGATGCATGCACCCTAAGTGAATTAAGGTGATAGGAGGATATTTTGCCTTCCATTTCATCTTCACGGAGAAAATCAATATAAGTTCCTAAATGCCCATTTCTCCTCAAAATCAGATTCTTAAAAACATAAATAATATCCCAAGTGATATTCTGACTCCCTATATGGGAAATGTGAGCATATTATCAGATCCAAGTTGTTACATCTGAGCAGCAATGTGATTCCACTTATTTTGGGTCCACACTGAGCATATGTGAAGTCAGAACATGTAACAGTCCTTTTGTCTCAACTATCCCAGAGCACGGATTACCATCCATGTTTATGTTTTCAAGTGTCAGGATACAGGTACTGTGCTACATTACAAAACAGAAACCATTAAGTTTATGTTGGTTCTAATTCTTGTCAGACACTCCCAGGCCTTGCAAATTGGGAAACATATTTTTACTAAAAAGTTTTAAAATCATCACAGCATCTGGAGAAATATCTACCATCAAAATTACTTGCTACCTCACTTTGGTTTTTCCTGAACACATTCTGAGTACTTGTGCTTTTCTTGGAAAGGCATACTAAATCACTGGCTCAAATATTTTACCCTTAGGTTTGTCTGTATAATGTATGATGTTAATGTCTAATCTCTGGTTCCTAACATTCCTCTCCTATTGCTCAGGTGGTAGTGACTCATCTGTAGTATATGAAAGCCTGCCACCACTGCCATTATACTGACAATGTTCTCAGGAAGGTTTGTATTAAATCCTGGAATGAGTGTTTCCATACCCTCCTCCCACTTCCCACTCCCAGGAAAACTGACCATTTTCCCGTTATTTTGGAGAAAATGCCTAGGTGGGTTCCCATAAGCTTCCCCATTATTTGCTGGCAGAAAGCAGATAAAGTCTTTTTTTAACATCTTTATTGGAGTATAATTGCTTTACAATGGTGTGTTAGTTTCTGCTGTATAACAAAGTGAATCAGCTATACATATACACATATCCCTACCCCCATATCTCCTCCCTCTTGCATCTCCCTCCCACCCTCCATTTCCCACCCCTCTAGGTGGTCACAAAGCACCGAGCTGATCTCCCTGTGCTATGCAGCTGCTTCATACTAGCTATCTATTTTACATTTGGTAGTGTATATATGCCCGTGCCACTCTCTCACTTCGTCCCAGCTTACCCTTCTCCCTCCCTGTGTCTTCAAGTCCATTCTCTACATCTATGTCTTTCTTCCTATCCTGCCCCTAGGTTCATCAGAGCCTTTTTTTTTTTTTTTAGATTCCATATATATATGTCTTAGCATACTGTATTTGGTTTTCTTTCTGACTTACTTCACTCTGTATGATAGACTCTAGGTCCACCCACCTCACTACAAATAAGTCGATTTCGTTCCTTTTTATGGCTGAGTAATATTACATTGTATATATGTGCCACATCTTCTTTATCCATTCATCTGTCGATGGACACTTAGGTTGCTTCCATGTTATGGCTATTGTAAATAGAGCTGCAATGAACATTGAGGTACATGACTCTTTTTGAATTATGGCTTTCTCAGGGTATATGCCCAGTAGTGGGATTGCTGGGTCGTATAGTAGTTCTATTTTTAGTTTCTTAAGGAACCTCCATACTGTTCTCCATAGTGGCTGTATCAATTTACATTCCCACCAACAGTGCAAGAGGGTTCCCTTTTCTCCACACCCTCTCCAGCATTTATTATTTCTAGATTTTTTGATGATGGCCATTCTGACCGGTGTGAGGTGATACCTCATTGTAGTTTTGATTTGCATTTCCCTAATGATTAATGATGTTGAGCATTCTTTCATGTGTTTGTTGGCAGTCTGTATATCTTCTTTGGAGAAATGTCTATTTAGGTCTTCTGCCCATTTTTGGATTGGGTTGTTTGTTTTTTTGATATTGAGCTGCATGAGCCGCTTGTATATTTTGGAGATTAATCCTTTGTCAGTAGCTTCATTTGCAAATATTTTCTCCCATTCTGAGGGTTGTCTTTTCATCTTGTTTATGGTTTCCTTTGCTGTGCAAAAGCTTGTAAGTTTCATTAGGTCCCATTTGTTTATTTTTGTTTTAATTTCCATTTCTCTAGGAGGTGGGTCAGAAAGGATCTTGCTATGATTTATGTCATAGAGTGTTCTGCCTACGTTTTCCTCTAAGAGTTTTTTTTGTGTCTGGCCTTACATTTAGGTCTTTAATCCATTTTGAGTTTATTTTTGTGTATGGTGTTAGGGAAGGTTATAATTTCATTCTTGCATAATTCATCGCCTCTGCTTTGACAATGTGCAATTCATCCTTTGCACCAGCCCCTAAACTGACCATTCTTAAAGATAACTGGTACTCATTTTCATCATTACCCACCTTAAAGTGATAATATTTGTCAGCCTTTAGTTCACAACAGAAAAGATAGTTCTGGGGCCTCAGGGCACTCATGTCTATGTCCATCGAATCTTCCATGGGTTGGTGGCACGCACCTAGGTGGGGGAGAAGGTGGACGGAGATAAAAGACTGCTGTTCCGGGCTTCCCTGGTGGCACAGTGGTTGAGAGTCCGCCTGCCGATGCAGGGGACGCAGGTTCGTGCCCCGGTCCGGGAGGATCCCACATGCCACGGAGCAGCTGGGCCCGTGAGCCATGGCTGCTGGGCCTGCGCGTCCGGAGCCTGTGCTCCGCGACGGGAGAGGCCACGGCAGTGAGAGGCCCACATACCGCAAAAAAAAAGAGAAAAGACTACTGTTTCAGGGAACAGTTGAGCAGGACGGAATCACAACAGGAAAGATAAAGTCTTATAATGGTGCAAGATGAAATATGGGCAGGGACTGGGACAAAAGCAGGATGAACTTGACCTACGATGTGACCTCCTGATGCTGACTGCCTCACAGGAGACTCCCAGCTCCCACCTAAATGAAGAAGCATAAACTCCATGTTCTAGAAACTGCCCACAGGAGCACGAAGCTGCAGGGCGCTGTGAGGTCTGGGTCCCAGTTTCACCCCTAACTAGCAGGGAAATCTGGGGCGTGTCCCATCCTGTACCTTAGTGTATATGATTCAAATGTTAATCTCAACCACAAACACCCTCACAGACACACCCAAAATAATGTCTGACCAAGTATCTGGGCACCTTGTGACCCAGTTATGTTGACACATAAAGTTAACCATCGCAGCAGGGTTTATAAAAGACCTTTAATAATCCGTCCCGAACTTAACACTCTTCTGCAGAACCGGCAACACAACTCACAGGGCTTAGTGAAAATTGAAATACAGTTCAAAAAGTATGAAGAATTTCAGGATGGTGAGAGCAGAACAGTAAAACCAAGTGTGGAGCCCTTCTGAGCACAGGGCTCGGGTGACGTCACAGGCGGCACGCCCTTGAGGCCGGCCCTTTTCTTCAGCTTTCTAAATTCACGGCTCAATGATAAAAGCCATTTTTCCCACACTTCCACATTTGTTCTGCAGTCTTCTCAGCCCAGTGTGCCCTTCCACAGCCTGGCCAGGCTCCGTGGTCTGCCTTCCCTGGGAAGTCTTGAACCCAGGTCTATATGAGGCCCTCAGTCCTCACTCAAGACAGAATGCTCGTCCCCTTCCTGCTGGTGTCCTGGCACTCCCCACTCTGCTCTCTTCACATGCCTGTCTCCCTACTATACTGTAGGTTCAGTGAGACCATGGAGCTAGCCTCTGGGGTTATCCTAAGATGGAATGGAGTGTCAGCCTACAGTTGCCATTCAGTAAACTTGTACTGCTCTTAGAAATAGCTATCATACAACTTCATAGTAAATCATCAGAATCGCTAGCAGATACCAAGTGCTTTACCATGTGCCAGGCCCTATTGACTCAAAGTATTTCCCACACGATGATGCTTTTATTCCTTACGACAACCTTACTGTAGACAACTGTCAGTGCCTCACTGTATACTGTGCGTCTCCCACTTCTCTTGGGTGAGGTAATGCTGAAGTGTGTGTTTTATGCCTTTTCCCCCCATTTACCATGGAATTAAGCTCCAGCCACTCTCAGTAGTTAGTGGATTAATAACAAAGCTTATAGGCTTCCTTCTCCACCCTATATCACTGCCCCACTCCTCTGCCAACTTTCAAGGCCCTCCCCACATAAAAGCACTTTCTCTTGGATTCAGGGTCTGCCAAGGTAAGACAGTTAATATTAATGGAAACTTGAGACCCAGAAGTTAACTGATCCTCTGATGGGATAATGGTAGTGATGAAGGAACGGACACATGAATGATTTTTGAATAGAATGGTGGACGACAGGAGGTTATGATCCAGGTCCATAAGAGCACTATTTGCAAGGGAAACATGAATTTGGGTTTGTTTTCTACATTCTGAAAAATAACTGACTATGTGTTACCCCTGAGTATGAGTTTACAAGATATAATTTAGGGAAAATGATAAGCAGTATTAGGTAATGAGCAGGTGAAGTTATCTCAAGAGGTAATTCAGAAGGAAACAAGAAATTAGGTTCAAGAATAGTTAAAATAAGTTTCTGAAATAATTTATCCAAAATAAATTATTAAAGGAAGCTCAAGATAATAGGAACAGACTTCTAACTTGTCAAGGTCATTGCTATGAAAGACTCACAAATGTTGGCTGTTGGCTAGGATATTGGGCTGGACCCACCATTTCTCAGTAAGTATAGTGGTTCTCATGTTCCTAAAATATGGGTGAATGCCACAAAAAAGAAAGATTATCAGCTATTTTGAAAAAGGACAGGATGTAAAAACAGCAGATTTTCAACAACAAGCGAGGATGGGTGCCACTGGAGTCTTCAGGCCATTCTCACCTTCACACTGTTGTTAAGAATATTCCAGTCCCCTCAGCAAGACTGTTTATGTTGATAAATAACAAAGTAGGATGTCTACTACTATACCTAAAGCTCTACAAAACATACAACTTTGATTAGAATTCAAGAATAGATGTTGACAGCTCCAAAACATTTGGCTGGTCACACTTTGGCTTTAACATTTAATTTGAAAATAGCTGAATAGCTCATGAAAATATCCAGAGATCAAAGGATTTTCATAAAGTTAAGATAAAATGTCAGCAGTGCCTTGTCAATACCCCAGGAAAAGTGCTGAAACAGCACAAGCTCCAGTGTCATTAGGGCACTAACACGGTTACGCTCCTGGACTCAGGGTGCTTTGCCTGCGTACCACCGAGGAGCTACTGTCCATCAGAACTCGCATGAAGCCTACTTTGGAAGTTTAATAAAGCTCTGCCTAGAGTGTTATACTTCACCAAGTGGAAGTTCTTTTCTCCACAGTAGTGCATCTGGGAAAGTGCTGAGGTGGAACTGACAACCTCAGCAAAAGAGGCATAAACTTGATGACCAGGCAGCTCTCCCGCACCTGCGGCACCGCACAGCTCTACCCCACGGGGCACAGCAGGACCACGTGGCTGGGCCTGTGGGCAGTTCCCCTGCGGGGCTGAGTTCGTGAAGGTAAAGGCTCCTGGGTATGTGGCTGTCCCAGCCATGTCATGGCACTCACCTTCCCCCTTCATCTTAACTTTCATCATTTACTTTGAAGATACTTAATGAGAAATGTATCGATGCCACCTTTTGAAAGAGCAAGATTTTATATGTGTATGTGGGATTTAGAATTCAGGGAGGATTTTCAAATTTCAAAGGGCTTTGTTAAATGAATTCGTTCATACAAATGGCTAACTGCTAACAGAAGCAACTCCCTATTTACAAAAGGAAAAAATAAATAAAAGGTGCTGCCAGAAAAAGAAAAAAGTTCAAACACCATGTCCCATGTGGGAGTGACCTGGAGCACCATGGCATCATTTCTCCTTTAATCTTTGCATTTTCTCTCCTTCCATCCCTCTTTTCTTTCTTCCCAATTTTTTTATCAGAATGATGGAAAATTATATGACATAAAACATTTACAACCATCATATCCTATTTTTTTGTTTTTCATTTAACCGATAGTCTGACAGACAAGAGCAAAATGTGGCATGTATTACATTTTCCATACAGATTTGTCTCTACTGCCCTGCAGGATGTCTCATTCTGTCTAATTGCACCTGCTGACTGTGAATTTAAATAACTATTTCCATGATGAATGTTCTTTTCACATCATTAGAGAATGTATATTTAAAAAGGAGCCCTGCATCAAACCAAATAATTACCTAGAATAAACACATATTATTTTAGTATTTATTAGGTTATAAGTTGCTGAATCTTTTTTTTTATTGGAGTATAGTTACTTTACAATAATGTGTTAGTTTACACTGTACAGCAAAGTGAATCAGCTATACATATACATATATCCCCTCTTTTGTGGATTTCCTTCTCATTTAGGTCACCACAGAGCACTGAGTAAAGTTCCCTGTGCTTACAGTAAATTCTCATTAGTTATCTACTTTATACATAGCATCAATAGTGTATTGCACCACCCCCTTTCCCCCTTGGTATGTGGTACATATATACAATGGAGTATTACTCAGCCATAAAAAGGAACAAAATTGGGTCATTTGTAGAGACATGGATGGACCTAGAGACTGTCATATAGAGTGAAGTAAGTCAGAAAAAGAAAAACAAATATTGTATATTAACACATATATGTGAAATCTGAAAAAATTGGTATAGATGATCTTATTTACAAAGCAGAAATAGAGACACAGATGTCGAGAACAAGTTGTTGAATCTTAAAATCACTTTCATCTTCACAGAACATTCTTTTTGTGTCCAATGGGCAACCCACTACTGACGAGGACATGTGGACTTTATGACATGTCATCTTTAGACAAAAAATAAAAGAAACTGAAATTGGTAATGAAATTTTCTCTAATTACATAACGACCACAAGACTTTCCATTTGAGTTAAAAACTCAAAATCAGCAATTAATTCTCATAAACTAAAACAGACACAGGGCATAGTTTAAAGACAAAGATAAATGCACCCAATACCTATTTTCCCCTGAAAATCTTGTTGTCAAACAAACTATAGTGCTGGGCACAGGGCAAATATCAGCCACATGTCAAGTAGCCGGGCATGATGAATGCCTGCCTGCCATGTGCACTAAGTTGCCAGAAATGCAGCCATGCCCCCAAGCCTCAGCTCCCGCTGCAAACCTCAGTTGTCATGCTTATCCGAAGTGAAGTGCTATACTAGCGGCTGTCTCACATAGCCCTTTGTGGATTAAGCTTCCAAGGCTCCATACCAATGCTAGTTTTTCTTGTTGTTGTTTGTTTTCATCTTACGTTTCTTTGGAGAATGGGCATGAGACAATCAGAGAAGTGGAAGATGCTTCTAATGGCATTAACTGACTATGTGTGCCAGAGGTGTGCCACTGATGTCAGTTATGGAGTTTCTGTGACTGAGCTTCCAAGTTACTGCGTATTTCAGTCCAGATTTTAGTCATAACAGTTAAAATCTGTAGTGAGCCATGCTCACTGTATGTGTTCAACAGGTCGGGAATTACACCAGTCCCTTTCAAGGAGCTGAAAAATTCTGATGATATGTAAAAGTTAACCACTGGTGGTTGGCCACTGATGCTGAACATTTTAATACTCAAAGAATCCTAAAAAGGTTTACAAAGACAATTTAAACTGTCTAGATATCATGAACAAAGTCCCATTACCTTAGGATCTAGCTAAGCTGCTGATAAGACTTTCAAGCACAAGCATGTAATAAAACTTTAGTTGCTTCTTTATTTTCAGGTTTATCTAAGCCTCGTTTTCTTATCACATCCTAAAGTAGGAATCACACTCCTAGAATTTTCTTTCTTTAAAAAAATTCACAGAGATTTCAACTCCTATTTGTTCTCACAATGTTCCTGTAGAAAGTGAGACCATCAACTGAAATTCTTGTACAAAAGCAGCTACAAAGACCTGGGGACAATCAACTGGAAGAAAAGCTAATCGTTTTCATTCTACGCAAGTAAGAAAAAAAATGGTTTCTTGAGGAATAATAAGGTTACGACTTGAGCCAACTACAAATCATCCTTTGAGCCTGGCATTGGTCTGCTGGTGTCAGCACAAACCCTAGGACACAATGCTGACCAAACTTTCCCTGGAGACGAGCAAAGGGGATGAGCATTTTGACCTCTGGTGTGAGGCATCACACAAAACCTCTCATTGTCACACACAGGATCACATCAGAAATAACACCAGAGTTCTGACCAATTGTGTTTGTTCTGAAGACCCTCTCAAACTCCAGCATCATCTAGCCCCCTCCTCCACTCTCCATCTGCCTTTTCTCTGAGTATCTTTACTTCCCCCTTCCACTCTTTACCCCTCCTCCCTCCCTTCCTTCTTTCTCCAGAAATGTTTTAGCACTGGTTAGATAACAAGCACCTTTTCAGCAGGTACTGAGACCCTAGGATTCTGGCCTTACTCTTTCGATTTGCCCTTCTTTTCTATTTTCTCACACAAGCTTTGTGTTCCTGTCACTGGTTTGTTTTTTCCTCTTTTCTCCTTTGTCTTACGTATGAGTTTTATGACAACAAAGGGCAAGGGGTGATTTAGTTACATGTGTCCCTAATAGGGAAGGAAAGAGCACATGAAAAAGGCAAAGAGGGGGAAAGGACAGAAGCCAGAACTACAGAAACCGAAAGGGACAAGCAGAATCCACATGGACGAATCCCCAAAATGTGGCCCAGGGCGCCTGTGGCCCCATCAGGAGTCACTCTGCATATAGGCAGCTATCTCAGCAGGGCGGGAGCCTCCCAGAATGAAGAGAACCTCAGAAGTAAATGACCCTTGGTGCTTCAGGGGAGAGGATGAAGAATGAAGCTAAGCACAGATTGTTTAATGACTGAAACTCTAGGAGAAAGAAATTACAAGGAATAAGGTTACTTATCTGCCCAAGGTTATGTGTCAGTCCAAATGGCTACAATTAGAACCTACTGATTCTTCCCAGTAGTTTGTTGTAAATGAGTCCAGAGTAAATTGAGCTAAAGAAAATGTAATTATAAAAATTAGAGTTGGAAATAACTCAGGAGATCATTCTACCTCTGCTTGAACACCTTCCTCACCGAGCAGCTCCAGATGACTGGACTGAAGTCCCAAGTAGCTCCCTTGCCTTTCTCTCAGAGAGAATCCCTTTCTGGTTTATCACAGTGCAGGTGACAGAATATCCAACCGGAATACATTTTAACACTAACGAGAAATAAGAGCTCAAGTGGATGGAAAGCAGGAGGAAGGTTATAATGGGGAATTAAACACCTTTTCTCATTGGCTAGTGTGACCATTGATTTCTATTCTCAGAGGCCATGAAGACCTAAGGATTCCCTGTTCCTATCACAAGTTTACCACAAGGAAATGAAATGAGCACATTATTATCTGAGCAAGCATTTTTTTCATGAAAAAATAACAAACATGTCATAAAATGGAGTATATCTTATTAAGTATATACTGCCTGGTTTATATCCATTTTTTAAATTCCACTTTTAATTTACGACAAAACACTGCCATTTGCTCAACATGGGTGTGATGGAAGGATGCTGCACTGGGCTCTCACTGGCCCTCACTGGTACCCAGACCATTGGGCTATTCACTGTGCCCCACAGAAGCCCACGGCCTCATCTAAAAGAGTGGCAACTGCATGCAATCCACACATCAAGGCAATGCGCTGGAGCAAAGGATCAAGTGATAGTGAGAAAAGCAAAAATCTTTTCAGATATAATAGTTCCCATGCCTAAATATCACCAAGCTCTCTTCTACATTTCTTTGAAATAGTTAGGGAAAAGTATTTGGTGAAACAACAAATCCTTATAATCCAAACATTGTTTTCTATCCCTCCAAGACTATAGTCAACTCAGAAGAGTGTCTGACTCCAGCTCAGAGCAGGATGGTATTAATTTATGATTATTAATTCCCTACTTTTGCACTTGAAGCAGTTAAAGGCTTATGTTCTGCATCGTACAAGGAGGATGGTTATGTAGGGCCATTGCTAAGGATACATGCATATTTACTTTAGTCACCAGGTTTACATGTAATAATGGCAACAGCTTTTTCAATGAAGGCATAGAAAAAAACCTTGAAGATCTTTTCCAGATTGTCTACACTGTTTTGATAGTGGTAAAGTATAAATGTACATACACTAAGGTGCTTTGTGAATCACAGCTACACATGATCAAAGTAAGAAACCTCATGTTATTTAATCCATTTCAAATGTTTCCAATTTTGAGTAATGCCCATTTCTTTTTCTTTTTATCTTCTTTTGGTTAAAATTTTCCCTATGGAGCAAAGGATTTAGACTAAAACTTTAAGAAAAACTATTAGGTCATAGGAGAATATGTAATACAAAGGGAGACTAAGAAGACCAGGGCTGCACAGGGAAGTTTGCTTGTCCCCAAATGCACATACATTTCAAATGTTTAGGAGCTAATGCCATGATAGTTCCAGCTGCCAAAATAAATCAGCACAGAAAATTCCACAGCCTAAGATTTCCCATTTTATTTTATTTTATTTTATTTATTATTTTAACATCTTTATTGGAGTAAATTTGCTTTACAATGATGTGTTAGTTTCTGCTTTATAACAAAGTGATTCAGTTATACATATACATATGTTCCCATATCTCTTCCCTCTTACATCTCCCTCCCTCCCACCCTCCCTATCCCACCCCTCTAGGAGGTCACAAACCACCGAGCTGATCTGCCTGTGCTAGGCGGCTGCTTCCCACTAGCTATCTATTTTACGTTTGGTAGTGTATATATGTCTATGCCACTCTCTCACTTTGTCACAGCTTACCCTTCCCCCTCCCCATATCCTCAAGTCCATTCTCTAGTAGGTCTGTGTCTTTATTCCCGTCTTACCCCTAGGTTCTTCATGACCTTCTTTTTTTCTTAGATTCCATATATATGTGTTAGCATACAGTATTTTTTTTTCTCTTTCTGACTTACTTCACTCTGTATGACAGACTCTAGGTCCATCCACCTCACTACAAATATCTCAATTTTGTTTCTTTTTATGGCTGAGTAATATTCCATTGTATATATGTGCCACTTCTTCTTTATCCATTCATCCGATGATGGACACTTAGGTTGCTTCCATGTCCTGGCTATTGTAAACAGAGCTGCAATGAACATTTTGGTACATGGCTCTTTTCGAATTATGGTTTTCTCACAGTATATGCCCAGTAGTGGGATTGCTGGGCCGTATGGTAGTTCTGTTTTTAGTTTTTTAAAGGAAACTCCATAGTGGCTGTATCAATTTACATTCCCACCAACAGTGCAAGAGGGTTTCCTTTTCTCCACACCCTCTCCAGCATTTATTATTTCTAGATTTTTTGATTATGGCCATTCTGACCAGTGTGAGATGATATCTCATTGTAGTTTTGATTTGCATTTCCCTAATGATTAATGATGTTGAGCATTCTTTCATGTGTTTGTTGGAAATCTGTATATCTTCTGTGGAGAAATGTCTATTTAGGTCTTCTGCCCATTTTTGGATTGGGTTGTTTGTTTTTTTGTTATTGAGCTGCATGAGCTGCTTGTAAATCTTGGAGATTAATCTTTTGCCAGTTGTTTCAGTTGCAAATATTTTCTCCCATTCTGAGCGTTGTCTTTTTGACTTGTTTATGGTTTCCTTTGCTGTGCAAAAGGTTTTAAGTTTCATTAGGTCCCATTTGTTTATTTTTGTTTTTATTTCCATTTCTCTAGGAGGTGGGTCAAAAAGGATCTTGCTGTGATTTGTGTCATAGAGTGTTCTGCCTATGTTTTTCTCTAAGAGTTTGATAGTGTCTGGCCTTACATTTAGGTCTTTAATCCATTTTGAGCTTATTTTTGTGTATGGTGTTAGGGAGTGCTCTAATCTCATACTTTACGTGTACCTGTCCAGTTTTCCCAGCACCACTTACTGAAGAGGCTGTCTTTTCTTCGCTGTATATTCTTGCCTCCTTTATCAAAGATAAGGTGACCATATGTGCGTGGGTTTATCTCTGAGCTTTCTATCCTGTTCCATTGATCTATATTTCTGTTTTTGTGCCAGTACCATACTGCCTTGACCAGATGGCTTCACAGGCGAATTCTATCAAACATTTAGAGAAGAGCTAACACCTATCCTTCTCAAACTCTTCCAAAATGTAGCAGAGGGAGGAACACTCCCAAACTCATTCTACGAGGCCACCATCACCCTGATACCAAAAACAGGCAAATATGTCACAAAGAAAGAAAACTACAGGCCAATATCACTGATGAACATAGATGCAATGCAAAAATCCCCAACAAAATACTAGCAAACAGAATCCAACAGCACATTAAAAGGATCATACACCATGATCAAGTGGGGTTTATTCCAGGAATGCAAGGATTCTTCAATACAGGCAAATCAATCAACGTGATACACCATATTAACAAACTGAAGGAGAAAAACCATATGATCATCTCAATAGATGCAGAGAAAGCTTTTGACAAAATTCAACACCCATTTATGATAAAAACCCTCCAGAAAGTAGGCATAGAGGGAACTTTCCTCAACATAATAAAGGCCATATATGACAAACCCACAGCCAACATCGTCCTCAATAGTGAAAAACTGAAAGCATTTCCACTAAGATCAGGAACAAGACAAGGTTGCCCACTCTCACCACTCTTATTCAACATAGTTTTGGAAGTTTTAGCCACAGCAATCGAGAAGAAAAAGAAATAAAAGGAATCCAAATCAGAAAAGAAGAAGTAAAGCTGTCACTGTTTGCAGATGACATGATACTTTACATAGAGAATCCTAAAGATGCTATCAGAAAACTACTAGAGCTAATCAATGAATTTGGTAAAGTAATAGGATACAAAATTAATGCACAGAAATCTCTGGCATTCCTATATACTAATGATGAAAACTCTGAAAGTGAAATCAAGAAAACACTCCCATTTACCATTGCAACAAAAAGAATAAAATATCTAGGAATAAACCTACCTAAGGAGACAAAAGACCTGTATGCAGAAAATTATAAGACACTGATGAGAGAAATTAAAGATGATACAAATAGATGGAGAGACATACCATGTTCTTGAATTGGAAGAATCAACATTATGAAAATGACTCTACTACCCAAAGCAATCTACAGATTCAATGCAATCCCTATCAAACTACCACTGGCATTTTTCACAGAACTAGAACAAAAAATTTCACAATTTGTATGGAAACACAAAAGACCCCGAATAGCGAAAGCAATCTTGAGAACGAAAAATGGAGCTGGAGGAATCAGGCTCCCTGACTTCAGACTATACTACAAAGCTACAGTAATCAAGATTTCCCATTTTAAAAAGCATCAGTACACTGGGTTTTCTTCCCTTTTTTGATCCTCACAACAATCAGGAGAACACATGTATCGTTAACTGTTTCCACAGTTGAGGAAACCAAAAGCACAGATTGATTACCAAGTTGCCCCAATTCACTCAACCAGTTAGTGGCAGAGATAGGCCTAGAACCCCAAGCTGACCTGGCATTCTAAACATTCTCAAGAAAACTGAAATAGGAACAGAAAACACACAAAAGGAAATGGAAGTTCATTTCTCCTATTTGGATCATGCTAAATACACAGGCTCTTCTGGTGCCCTTGTAGGCATGGGAAGGGGAGGTCCACTGGAATCACATGACTACAAAAGAAGGCTGTGTTTTGCATCCCTGGGGGAGGAGACTCTAGAACCTACAGGGAGCTTTTGGTTTCCACTCCAACATTAAAGAGCTTAGAAGTTGTCCCTCCTGTTATCACAGTGAGAAAAAAGCTGACCACACTGAAATTCAACAATTCTTCCATCTGAGAGTTGAGGTCACAGGACAAGCTACTGCTTGAAAACTGGAGAGACAGAAAGTTAGAAACACAGAATCACAGCTCATTGGAGTAGAAGCTACTGTTGTAGCCAGCAACGAGGTAATGGACTAATTGCTAGAGGTTGGGCATAGACTACCTTGAGCATGAAAAATTCTTGGGGACCCACTCTTAGGAGTGCTCCCACACTTTTGTGAGTTTTTACCATCAGGAGCTCCAATCAGGCTCTCAGTGTGAAGACTATAGAAAAATTCCCTTGTGCTTTTAGTAAGGGGAGGAGAATAGAAACCATTTTGAAATATGCAGGGTGCCCCTTTCCCCTTAACAAAGGCCTGTCCTCAAGGAAAACTCTTTTACCAGAGCCTAGCCAATGTGAGGGAGGGGTAAAATACCCAACTCTAGCCCCTCCAGCCTTCCTGTCTTACTTAAGGTGGAGAAAAAGGCTAAGAAGCACTTAAGAAGGTCACAGCCCAGGGGCACAGGCCACTAAAAGACTGAGAGTTAATCAAAGGACTATGGAATGCTTCTTTTTCCCCATGCCTCACCATCACACCAGCAGGACTCATATATTAATGAGAGACTACAACTCAAAGAACTGAAAGTCTGAGACTCAGTCTAAGAAGGAGTCCCTAGGGAAACCCAGACAGTGGACAAAAACAAGGACACTACATGAAATTTTATCCTCAGAAAGCTACAGCAAAGAGTAAACACAGCTTAACTCCTAACCAAATAAACATAAAACCTCACACTACAGACCAGTTTACCTTAGTTCCCTTTACCAACACATCATGTTTAGCTTACAACAAGAAATTACAAGACATGTTAAAGGCCAAAAACACAGTGTGAAGAGATAAAGCAAGCATTAGAATCAAACTCAGACATTTTGGGATTATCAGACAGGAAATTTAAAATAACTATGACTAATATGCTAAGGGTTCTAAAAGGAAAAGTGGACAATATGCAAGAAAATATGGGTAACATAAGCAGAGAGATGGAAACTAAGTAAGAATCAAAAGAAAAATGCTAGAAACTAAAAACATAACAACAGAAAGAAAGAATGCTTTTGATGGGTCCACTCGTAGACTAAACAGAGTTGAGGAAAGAATCACTGAGCTTAAAGAAATGTCAGTAGAGACATCTTGAACTGAAAAGCCAAGAGGAAAAGAGTGAAAGAAACAGAACAGACTATCCAAGGACTGTGAGATAATTACAAAGTGTATACAATACCTGAAGTGGGAAAGAAATATAATATTAAATAATGGTTGAGAATTTTCCAAAGTTAGTAACAGACACCAAACCACAGATATAAGAAGCTCAGAGAATGCAAAGCAGAAAAAATAGGAAAATATATATATATATATGTATATATATTTACACTTAGGCATGCCCTATTAAAATTGCAGAAAAGCAAAGACAAAGGGAAGATGCAGAAAGAAGCCAGAGGAAAAGACACCTTACCTATAGAAGAACAAGGATAAGAATTACATCAGACTTTGTTTCAGAGACCACAAAAGCAAAACTAGAATGCAGTGAAATATTTAAATTGTTGAAAGAAAAAAAAACACTAACTTAGAATTCTCTATCTAGTGAAAATTATCCTTCAAAAGTGAAGGAGAAATAGACATTCTCAGACAAATGTAAATGCAGGGAATTTGTTGACAATAGACCTGATTTGCAAAAAGTATTAATACTTCAGAGAAGAAAATTGATATAGATCAGAAACTCAGATCTACACAAAGAAAGGAAGAAAGAATAAGAGAATAAAATATTTTATTTTTCTTATTCTTAATTGATCTAACAGATAACTTTTTGTTCAAAATAATAGCAGCAATAGAATTGGGGATTACAGCGTATAGATAAGGGAAATAGATAAAACATCCTGTGTCCTAGACTCAAACAGCAGAGTTTGATTCTGAGACAGCAAATCCAAGGAACCCATCTTCAGTCACTGAAAGGCAATTTTTCTTTTCGTGGTACTTATTAAAACTCTCGATAGTCTTTGCTTTCATGGTAGTTTAAATAAGAAAGTAAGAAGTAAATTCTACATCAGGAACCACAAAACAAAACAAAAACAAAAATGAAATGCAATGGTGTTTGAGCTTATATTATTTCTCCCTGAAGTGGAAATTTTATACTATTTGAGGTTTCTTCCCACAGCAAATTTTCAGGAGTCTAAGTTATTGACATCCCTCCTTCCCTCAATCCCCAAACTCCTTTCCACGGGCTAATACATTCTGATAAAGTAAATGGTGCATTCTTTGGCACTTTGTTATGGGCTCATCATGGAGCAACCACATGTACTGAATCAGAATGGACTCTCACCTCGGTCCTGGATCAGCTATTACCTGAATCTACCTGGGGGACCTGTCTTTGCAAGGCTCTAGACAATCTGACTCTTACCTCCCCAGCAACCTGCAGACCCACACTGCTCTGTGACAAGTCAGCCCATTTGTCACACTCAGCGTGAACCTTACAGAGGGTCCCGCCAGAGTTCCTGACCACCACTGACGGTGGGAGCCTTAGATGTCAAAACACTCTCAAGAAAAGCCTGCACGTGGAGTATCTGACCATGGACATCTCTGCTGAAGTTCTATTGGACTGACTCTGACAATGCAATATTGCACCCCAGAAACTGGCCAACGAGTAATGAATTTGAGGGAATGTTGACCTAAGTAATAAAACCAAATTTGGGGGATTGGAATAGAGATGACACAACAAAACATGCTTAAAACACATTCCTATCCAAACCCACATACATTTTTAAGAGTCCTTGTAACATACAAGGCTCTTCTGGAAGCAGATGGCCTTGCAGTTTTCAGATCACCATAGATTCTTCAGAGTGCTAACTGCATGGGAAGTATAATTCTATTGATAAAAATTCAATTACTTGTGTAAGCACAATGTTGGGAAAAATACTTCTGAAGAACTATGTTATCCTACTTAAATAGGATAAATAATGGTCTATTCTAAAAGTGTAAGCATTTATTATTATTAAAATAATGTGATTCTCCTTTGAATTGCTTGGAAATAAACATTACTTACATATGCTGCTTTTTTTTTTTTTTTTTTTTTTTGCTGTACGCGGGCCTCTCACTGTTGTGGCCTCTCCCGTTGTGGAGCACAGGCTCTGGATGCGCAGGCTCAGCGGCCATGGCTCACGGGCCCAGCCGCTCCGCGGCATGTGGGATCTTCCCGGACCGGGACACGAACCCGTGTCCCCTGCATCGGCAGGCGGACGCTCAGCCACTGCGCCACCAGGGAAGCCCCACATATGCTTCTTTTTAAAAAAAATCACACTATTGGACTTCTGCTTGAGAATGAAAGTCAAGTCTATACAGCATGATCCGCTCAGTAACCAACTAAGCTTTCAATGCCTGAACCTAAAAAGTGGCCTGTCTCCCTCTGTATTTCCACTCGGAAATACACTGGCTGTCTAGCACACTTTCCCATACACTTCCCAAATCCTACAGGGAAGCAGGAACTCAGACAAAACAGGAAACTGGGAGCAAATATGTCAGCTTTAACTTTCATTCTGGGATTCTCCACTCCCCCAACCCAGAGTTTCAGAGAGGGCATACAGAAAGTTCCGTCAGTTCCCTTGGATTGCAAACAGAGACTGAACTATCTCACCCCACTTCCATGACAAGCACTTTTCAAGCGACTGACTAGTAAATCACACAAACAGTAGCTAAAGAAAACTGGCCCTAAATATAAGCTCCTTGAAGACCGAGTAACAATGCTCTCCTCACATTTTATCTCCACACCCACCATTACTCCTGTCAGGTTCAGGGCCTTGATCAAGGTAGGAGCCATCAAATGCTTTTATTTTTGTTTGAATGACAGATCTAGGAAAAGACTTGGATATCATCTGCCATTTCATTCACCCCACCTCCCTCATCACCTTAGTGCTGATCAAGAGTCCCAGCTCATCAGCTAAGCAAGCCTCTATGAATCACACCTAGCAGGGGATGAAACAGCTCCATGCAATCTGCACAAAGGACAGATGCAAAATAGGCTGCCAGGTTAGCCTCTCTGACTGCCAAAGAAATGTCAACTGATTATATTCCAATAGGAAAAGGGGACAGATGGATTGACATGACTAATGTCTTTAGGCTATTTGCCTCTGGGAATTAGAAACAGAGAAAACACAAGAGTATGTACCCATATGCTTCACAAAGGTAAGGACTGGGAATATTTCAGCTTGTTTCTTGGTTAAAAGAAGTATTTATTCTCTATTACTTACTCTTCCATTTCTCTCACAACCTGGCTATGACTGTCAGAGTGAAATCTATTAGAATTCAATTGGTCACCATATGACAACACTCAGGGAATCATAATTATAACACATTTATGGGGGACTGTTCTCTGAACATAAAAGCATAGTGAGAAGCAACCCACAATAAGAAAAAGGCTTAAGAGAGTCTTGTCCAAAAGGATAAAAATGGAATACAGAAAACTTTTTTAACTGATGAAAAATATACATATTCAAGAGAGAAGAGGTAAATAGAAGGAGAATGAAAGCGAAGGGAAGAGAAAGGTGAAGAGAGGGCCTAATGGGAAGAGAAAAAATATATTTATGGGGCTAATTCTCCCTCTTTCAAGCTCATTATTGCCTTTCCCCTCTATCTCCCCCCAAACTCCCGCTTCACTTGTGTTCAACAGATGCATGTTTATCCTCCCGACACTCAGCTGTCAGAAACTTCATCTGTTAAAACATTAGTTTTGAGGACTGTGAAAAAGAGAGCTGATATAATAAATCTGATTGAACAACCACCACCACCATAACAAAAAAAATAACATTTATCTTTGAGTAAGGTGTATTGAACCTCTACAATAGAACATAATTGCCAAATTTAGATTAAATAAACAAAATTTTAATAAAGTGACAGGAAAAAGGAATGTCATTCTTTATACAGTATGATGAGTTTCTGAGTTTACATTAAACTAATATATCAAAATAGTAAAAAAAAGTAAAAGCAGATTCAAAAGCCAGTTGAGAAGCAGGAATACAAATATTCAGATGAACATTTGTCAGGGTTTAAAAAGAAACTAGGAATGAGTTTCTTTTTAAATTCCAGGGCTAGGAATGAACAGTGCCTACTCCACCAGAGCAAGATTCCACAGGGCATGAGGTGATGCACTCACAAGGCCTTACTTCCGTAGTGGGGAATAATTAACCTTAGACTGAGCTGTGCTCCAATCCTGCCTCATCAATAGTAAAAGCAAGACTCTGAAGGATAAAGCTGTTTTCAAAGAACTTAACTGTGTCCCAGAACAAAGCCCAAGAATATTTATAGAAAGACAAAAATATCAAGCACTCAGCAAGTTAAAATTCATCATGTTCTGAATCCAATGATTACTGGGCATGTAAAAAAAGTATGAAAATACAACCCATAATGAGGAAGTATCAATGAATCAAAAGGAGATAGACCCAGAACTTACAAAAATGCTAGGATTAGCAGAAAATGACGTTTAAAAAGTTATTATAGGGCTTCCCTGGTGGCGCAGTGGTTGAGGGTCCGCCTGCCAATGCAGGGGACGTAGGTACATGCTCCGGTCCTGGAGGATCCCACATGCCACGGAGCAGCTGGGCCTGTGAGCCATGGCCGCTGGGCCTGCGTGTCCGGAGCCTGTGCTCCGCAGCGGAAGGGGCTACGACAGTGGGAGGCCTGCGTCCCACAAAAAAAAAAAAAAAAAAAAGTCATTATAACACTACTGTATATGCTCAAAAAGTTAGAGATATGAAAGATATAAAAAGTACTGCGCTTTCTGAAATGAAAACTACAATATCTGGGATTAAATATATATAGATGGGAATAACAACAGCCTACACACTGCAGGAGAAAAGATTAGTGAGTTTGAGGACATAGCAATAGAAACTACAGAACGAAAAGTTAGAGAAAAAGTAAAAAGTATAATAAAGCTTTTTGAACTGAATGAAAATTTAACATATTAGAATTTGGGTGCTACTAAAGAAGTACTTAAAAAAATTATAACATGAAGGTCTATTTTTAGAAAATAAGTTTTCAAATCAATGAGCTTTGCTTCTACCATAAAACTGGGAAAAAGAAAGATTAACTGAGATTACTCTCTCAAAGTAAGTAGAAGAAATAGAATAATAAAGATTAGACTAGAAATCAGTGAAATAGAAAACAAAAACAAAATAGAAAAATCAATGAAACCAAAAGCTGGTTCTTTAAGAAGTTCAATAAGTCTTTACCAGACTAATAAGGAAAAACTAACAAACAAACAGATAAAGCAATGATTATCAATATTAGGAATGAGAGAAGTGACATTTCAGGGTCTACACATGTTTAGAAAAAATAAGGGAATGTTATGAACAAATTCATGCTGATACATTCTACAACTCAGATGAAATGGTCAGATTCTTCAAAGACACAAACCATCAAAGCTCACTCAAGAAACAATAGATAACATGAAAAACCCTACACCTATTAAGTAAATTAAATTTTAGTTAAAACTGTCCCACGAAGATTGTTGCTTCAATTGTGAACTCTACCAAACATAAAAGGAAGGCGTAATATGAATACTATGCAAACTCTTCCAGAAAACTGACAAGTAGGGAATGCTTCCCAGCTTATTTTCTGAGGTCAGAATTATCCTGATACCCAAATCTGACAGAGAAATCACAAGAAAAGAAAACTACAGATCAATATCCATGTTGAAACTTCATGTGACATTTTCAACCAAATTTTTAACAAATCAAATCCAACTACATATGAAAAAGGAAATACACCTTGACCAAGTTGAGCTTATCTCAGCAATCCAAGGTAAGTTTAATATCTTTTTAAATTAATCAATGTAATCCAACATATTAACAAAAGATAAATCATATTATCATCCCAACAGATACAGCGGAAAAAATTTTAACAAATTTCAACATCCATGTTTCATTGAAAAAGCTCAGCAAACTAAGAATAGAGGAGAACTTCTTCAACCTAATAAACAGCATCTATGAATGCTTACTATAAACATCATAATTAATTGTAAAAAGACCAACCACCTTCCTTCTGAAGTCAGGAACAAGATAAGGATAGTATTGTTACCACTTACCAACACTGAACAAGAGATTCTAGCCAGTGTAACAAGGCAAGAAAAAGAAATAAAATGCATCCAGATTGGAAAGGATAAGGTAACATTTTTTTAATCTGCAGATAACATGATTGTCTCTGTAGAAAATCCAATAGGATCTACAAAAAAGCTACTAGGGGCTTCCCTGGTGGCGCAGTGGTTGAGAGTCCGCCTGCCGATGCAGGGGACACAGGTTCGTGCCCCGGTCTGGGAAGATCCCACATGCCGTGGAGCGGCTGGGCCCGTGAGCCATGGCCGCTGAGCCTGCACGTCCGGAGCCCGTGCTCCACAACAGGAGACACCACAACAGTGAGAGGCCCGTGTACCACAAAAAAAAAAAAAAAAAAAAAAGCTACCAGAACTAAGAAATGAGTTTAACAAGACTGCAGCATACAAGATCAATACACAGAAACCAGTTTTATCTCTACATAATAGCAACAATCAACTGGAAATTGCAGTTAAAAAACCTCCATTAATGACAGCATCCAAAAATAAGGAACAGAGATGAATATGACAAAAAATGTGAAAGCTCTGAACAATGGAAACTACCAAACATTGCTAAAAGAAACTTGTTAAAACCTAAATATATGGATAGATATACAACATTCATGGGTTGGAAAACTTAACATGGCTAATATATCCATTCTCCCAAATGGGATCTTCATATTCAAAGCAATTCCAGTCAAAATCTCAGCATTTTTGTAGAAACTGACAAATATATTATAAAATTCATATAGAAATACGAAAGACCTAGCAAAGCCAAAATAACTTTTAAAAAAGGACAAAGTCATAGGACTATCACTACCTTATTTCAACATTATAAAACTACAGTAATTGTGATAGTGTGGTATTGTCATAAAGATATACAAAAGAGCAGTGAAACAGAATATCCAGAAATAGAACCAAACACAACTGATTTTGACAAAGGTACAAAGGTAATTCAGTAGAGAAGAAACTTCTCAACAAATGGTGCTATAACAACTGGATATCCACAGACAAAAAATCCATTTGCAAAAAAAGAACTTGAATCCCTATCTTGTACTATATACAAAAATTAAGTGAAAATAGATCATAGACCTAGATGTAAACCTAAAACTCTAAATTCCCAAAAGTAAACATAGGAGAAAACTTTGTGCCCTGAGGTTAGGTAAAGATTTCTTAAATTCAACACCAAAAGCACAATCCAAAAAAGAAAAAACTGACAAATAGGACTTGACTGGAGTGAAAAACTTTGTGAAAATATTTTGAAAGATACTGTTACGCTGATAAGAGGATGAAAAAAACAGACTGGGAGAAAGGCTACAGATCAGGAGAAAACATTTGAAAGCATATATTTGATAAAGAACTTAAAACCAAATTATATAGGGAACTCTCAAAACTCAGCAATAAGAAAATAAACAACTCAATAAGATAACAGGCAAAATATCTGAACAGATGCTTCACCAAAGATGATATCCATCTAGAAAATAATCACATAAACACATGCTCACCATTATTTGTCAACATGCAAACTAAAAAGCACTGCACATCTAGTAGAATGGCTAACATTAAAATGACTGCCCATACACATATAGAGTGTTGCCAGAGATAAGAGGAACTGAAACACTCACGTTGCTGATGGGAATATAAAACAGCACTACCAATGTGGGAAATATTCTGGTTATTTCAGAAGAAGTTAAATGTTCACCTACCATAAGTTCCAGCCAATACGCTCCCAGGTATTTACCCACAAGAAGTGAAAGCTTATGTACATACAAAGACTTGTGAGTGAATGTTCATATCAGCCTTTTTTTATTAATAATCAAACCCGGAAAGAACCAAAATAGCCATCAACAAGTGAATGGATAAAAACACTCTGGTATATCCATACAATACTATTCACCAATAAAACAGAAGAAACTATTGATACACATTTTACTATGGATAAATCTCAAAAAACTATACTGAGTAATAAAATCCAGATAAATAAGAATACACATTATATGATTTATTTATATAACATTCTAGAAAATGTCCATCAGTGCAGACAGGAAATGGGGGTCCAAGCGTGGGAGGAGGGAATTACCAAGGAGCCCAAAGGAACTTGGGGTGATGGACATGTTCATTTCCTTAACTGTGGTGATGATTCCACAAGTATGTGCAAGTCAGAATTCATCACGTCGTATAATTTAAACATGTGCCATTATATAGGTCAATTCTACTCTCTACAAGCACACCAAAAAAAGGAAGAGAAAGTGAGAGATAAAGTACTTGGTTTCGGGGCTTCCCTGGTGGCGCAGTGGTTGAGAGTCCGCCTGCCGATGCAGGGGACAGGGGTTTGTGCCCCGGTCTGGGAAGATTCCACATGCCGTGGAGCGGCTAGGCCCGTGAGCCATGGCCACTGAGCCTGCGCGTCTGGAGCCTGTGCTCCGCAACGGGAGAGGCCACAACAGTGAGAGGCCCGCGTACCGCAAAAAAAAATAAAATAAAATAAAGTACTTGGTTTCCCCACAACAAAAAAGATGTTAAAAAAAAACAAACCAAAACAAAACAAAAATACCCTACTACACTCAATGTTCGTGTATTTCGATCAAAAAAATGTTTCAGATGTCACTCAGGCTTTTCTAACCACCTTCACACCTCATGGGGTCTCAGCTCAAAAAGTGAGCCAGGCACCGCCTCTAAAGAAACATCCACTGTATGCGAAGAAGCCACTCAAACCTCACAGATCTACTTATTCACTAGATCTCCCCACCAGAGTTCTTCACAGGGAAGTGTTACAAAAGCCTAGAAAATTTTCCTTGGAAATTCATACTTAGCTGTTATTTTTCAAGAAGCCAGATAATATTCATTTATGGCTTTTTTTCTTGTTCCTTTTTATTTTAAGACACAGTATCATTTGTTAACATGTTCACCCCTTCACCAAGCATTCATTTAGCATCTACTGTGCCCAAAGAAATGTACTAACTGCAGTTAGGAAGAAAAAAGGTTCGCTCCCTTTCTGGTGACACCTGTGTTCTTTTTTTTTTTTAAAACAACCCAAATTAAAACAAGTAGAAAATAAGAACAAAGGCATGAGGAGAGGAAACATAAATATCAAGCGCAAAGAGACCTGAAAGTAAGAGCAATGAGTGAGGTGGAGTCATCAGCAAGGGTTTTCTGGGAAGAAGAGAGTGCCGGGTTCACTCATTCATTCATCAATATTCTTGAAGCCAGATCTCTACATGAAACTAAAAGGGATTCTTAGTCTCCCACCCACCCTCCTTTACCTTCAGTGAGTCTGTGAGGAGGGGATGTGGGGGTGCAAGTTCAGAGGGGAAAGAGAATTCACATTTGAGAATCAGTGCTTAGGCTACGGCTCTGCCGTGGGTGATGTGCCACATGTTACAAGTGCCTAGAAAGATGGGAATGTGGTTTCCATCCAAGAGGCATTCATAATTTCAAGGAGAAATGAGCACAGAAATGCATGAGTGCACACATATGATAAATATTTTAACAAAAATGTAGCAGATGCTATGAGACCACGGAAGAAAGTATCTGTGGAAGCCAGAGGGGCTTCTTGGAGAAAATATTTGCACTGAATATTGTGGATGAGGCTCTTATTAGAGAAGCAGGACAGGCATACTTCTAGCAAATATTTTGTAAGGAAGTTATAAGATTTATATTAAATGAATATCATATTGTCAGCATAGAGGATCAATGTTAAGATCAGATGCAAGGAAACCAGTTAGGAAATGACTGCAAAGATCCAAGTAAGAAATGGCAAGATGTTGAATTAAAACAGTGGCAGGATGAAAAAGAGTATGGAGACTTAAGTATCAAGGATACTGAGTCCATCAGAGTGAATGACTAATTAGAGGTGCAGGTTGAGGGGAGCTGGAGTCAAGGATGAACCTGAGCCTGTCCTGGGTGATGGAAATGGCAGGGGTATTGTTTCCCTCATGGTTTCATTCATTTCACAGATGCGTTCATTATTGGGAATGGTGAATTTGAGATGTTTCAGACACAGCCACATGGAGAAAGACACATTTTTCCACTGCAGATGGAATCGGGGTTCAGTGCCACAGACTGAGGTGTCAAATGAGTATTGAGAAGGCACTTGCCCAGTGCAGATGGGGAACGGGGAGTGAGAAGACAAGTGCAAGGCCTGAGGGAGACAGAGCAGAATGCATGGGTGGAACATCAGAATGGCCAGAAGATCAGAGTCCTGGGCCTGAGGAGGAGGTGGGCAGTAGGACAGGACAGGAAGCAGGACAGAGAGCAGGGCCGGGAAGACATAAAGGATCAGAGGATTTAAAGTAGGGAACATAATGCTTGATTGCCAATAGTCACTCTGGCTACCATGTGAGGAGAGGGAACAAGAGGGGAGGCAAAGAGGTCGAGTCCAGATGGAGATGATGAAGTTGTGGGGGAGGATGGATTGGCAGAAGACCTAATCTGTACAGATGTGGCAGCAGCACTCTGAGGAGTCTCTTCTGATCAAGGAACAGAGTATGTGGAAGCCAGGAGCCAATGACTCAAGAGCTCTGCTCCAGACATTTCATACTTGCAAAGCTCAACCCCCAGTAGTTGTTGAGAATGGGGATCTGGCCCTTGGGAGAAGGGTGGGCTTGCACTATACATTAGTGGTGTTATCAGAGTGCCTATGACATTGGAAAGCCTGGGAGGGAAGCGGAGGGCAGGCACCAACTTTAGAAAGGTTAGGGGGAGGCTCCTTTCATGCACAGAGGTGTAGAAGGTGGGCAGTGGGGTGGTGGAGTTCAGGCTTCAGAGGAAGCCAGGCCCTGCAGGCTATACTCCAGGGGCTGGCTGGGACACACAAAGGAAGTCACATCAAGGCCACAGACACAGCAGGAGACCACGGAGAGCTACATGGGATAGGCGTGGGGTAGGGATAGAGAAAGGGCTCTGCTGGTAGAGATGAACTGGCCTTGAGGGCGTGAGTGGGGAAAGGTGCAGAAGGACTCTGGTGGAAGACGGTGGTGCTCAGTCCCGAGAGCAGCTGAGGGAGGGATGCAGCAGTGAGAGGGGGAGCAGTGCTGGGGTGAAGGCATGTTTGTGGAGGACATGATGCTTTGAGGACAGCCAAGCAGATTCCCTCTTGAAACCCTTTTTATTATTTGTCCAAATGTGAGACGAGAGGCCATCTATTGAGGCCGTGGCCAGGAAGGAGGTTCTGAGCACAGAGGTGGAGGGTGGGAAAGCGAGTGGGTGGTTGTGGATTGGAGGTGAGACAATGCCCAGTCCACGGCACTGGCAGTCGGATCACCGTGGACAGCTCCTCATCTCCCATGGCCCTGAAATGTGGTGCTATGGTTCCCAAGTGTGGAAGGAGGAGGCCACAGGCAGGCTCTGGCCAGGGGTCTGTAGGGTGCGTGGGGGTGGATAGCAGAGGGGCAAATCAAAAAGTTTCTCCAAGAGAGGGATCCACGTGATGGCCACTTCAGGAAAGAACTAGTCCTGGAGGCAGGGGTGCAGAAGCTCCGGGAAAAGCCACGCAATCTGCCCTTTCCATCAGTGTGGGGGGTGGCGCTGAGAATACTCCCTCTTTGACGGAACCCTGGTGACAGGAGCTTCTGTGTATGTGACCATTTGTCAAGCTGCACACTTGATGTGTGCACCTCACCCTGTTTACTGCAGATATGCTATACCTTAAAAAAATTAGATGAACTGGCCAAAAAAGGAGAGAAGCACAGCAGAAAAGTATGGGTGTCTGTTGATGACAAGTTCTGAAGTCCCCTCCCAGGCTGGCTTGCTGCGGTGGGGCCAGTGTAGGGGGGAGGGAGGCATCTGTTGACAGGCCCGCTGGCCCAGAAGGAAACTCTGACACAGGTCAGCAAGGCGACTGCACCAGGGAGCATGTGCTTGCCTTCCATGCAACACATGAGAACTCCGTCAAGGGAGATGCATGACCTTGAGCAGCTTATGTAACCTTCAAGCCTCAGCTCCTTCACATGCAGAACAGGCTTCAGAACAGTCCTGCCCACAGTCCTAACACGTCTCATTATGACAATTAAATGAGACGATACATGCAAACTGCTGTTTGCAGTGTATTGTGTGTCCAGTGTTGGACACACAATAATCCCTCAATACCTCTCTACTCTTATTCTTGTTGTTGTTGTTAGTCATGATGACACCTGTGTTTGAAATCACTTGAGACTGTTGCTGGTTCACAGGAGAAGTTCGACACACACTTGTCAAAGACAAATCTGAACCCATGTAGAACAGGAAGATCTTACAGGACACACCAAGAACAGAGAAAGGGAACCATCACCTGCCTCAAGGGAAGATAAAACACATCCCAAAAAAGCAGCATGCAAAAAAGTACAAAACCTCACAGTTAAGTATAAAAACAAAGTCCTGGTTAAATGTAGATGAACTAAAGGTGTGCAGAAAAGAGAGCAGACAGCGGGTGGAGGAGACCAAGTGTGAGTGACCTGAAAGATAAGGCGCATGTGGCCTGGGGAGAGGCTACTGCTCTCCAGGACCAGCCACTGATGGATGCAGGCAGGATAGAATGCGGGGGACTTGGGCCAATTAATAGACAGGAGGTCAGCAAGGTCTGAGGAAGGGCAGAAAAAACAATTTCTTGAAGCCACCACTTCTGAGCTGCTGAGGGGATTCAGAAAAATAAACACCAGAATATGCCACTTTGGCCTGTGGATTATTTTGAGCTGAAGACAGTCAAGACCCAGAAGACTCAGGAAAAGCTTTTTACCTCCCCTTTAACCACCTAAAAGAAATCAGAAGGGGGCCTGCACCAGGAAGAGAGCTATTGTCAGAGATAACTCTCCTCTGAGAGACTATCTGCATGGCAGGGCAACTCTACTTACCAAACATTTGTTCTTCTCACCTCCCAATGAAGGCCCTCCTTCCCTTTGAAGCCCCAGAGCCCTATCCCTTTCCTTAGCTCAGATGGCACATAAGCCTCAATCATCTGGCTGCTTTTGAGTCTCATTTCTTTGTAGGAATTCTGTACATATGAAGTTAAATTTGTTTTTCTCCCGTTAATCTATCTATGTCAATTTAATTATTAGACCAGCCACAGAACTTACAAGAAGGGAAATTTTTTCATCCCCTACACTGCAAAGTCAACTTTGATTGTGGAAGGTCCTCAGAAGCTTCTCTAAGAACCAAGCAGAGAACAGGGCAATAGATATGATGGTCAGAGAGGATTTTCCTGCAGCCGTGTGTGGGATGTGCTACATCCCCAAAGACAGAGGCAAGAAAACCCACACGATGTAATAAGACTCTCACAAAGATGCCACGTGATGGAAGTAAGCCAAGTCAGGAACTAGGAGGATATGACTTACCATCGGTAGTTATGTTGACCAAATGGTGAAACAGTTACTATTATAAGCTCAATTCTCTTACCCATCTTGAGCATACACAATATGTTCTTGATAGTGAAATGCTGGAAAATGTTAAAGTGCATGAGTTGGTGCACTGGTCCTGTGATAATATGAAATATACTAACAGCAGGTAGATTACTGTCTTCATTGCCTGAATCTCATCTGCTGCCTTGTGTGCACAATGGGTCCTTTGACAGTGAACTATTAAAAAGGTCCATGGCCTGGCATACAGGCTTGCTTTATTGCCAATCACTTATAACCTATAGAACGTGACCTTGACGTTCCAGAGATTGCTCTTTATAAATGTCCAGAGTTGCTGTTTCTTCCAGACATTAAAAGCAAAACACCCAGGGAGCAAGCCATGGTAAGAACACAAACTAAACCACTGTGAAAACAGAGGCTGGTTTTCAAATAGAATGGGAAACAGTCTTGCGGGAATTCCCCACACCTCCTAATGGAAGTCCACCCAACTCATGCTACATGAGTAGCTACTCAATACCCTTACTCTCAGAAGGAAACAGAAGTCTCATCTTCAAAACATATGATTGTGATAGATTTTTCTCCCAGGGTCCCAGAGGATACAAACTGCAGAATAGCTTTCAGCAACTGAATGCCCCAGGCTGACCCTCTTCCCCTGAATGTGCGGGGGTGTGAGGGAGTGCATGTTGGAGTGGAGGTGGAAACCACCCCAGGAATTAAAAACAGGTAGGATGATGATCATGATGTGGCAGCAACGGTGTGATGCTATTTATAGAGCCAGAGGCACCTAGAACCCAATGTCTGCACCAACGCACACCCAGGCCCCCCCTCCTTCCATCTCCTGGGGACCCACCTCCCAGGTGTGGCACTTGGTCCTTTCTGCATCCTCCCTGCATGTACCACACTGGCTCTAGACAGCACAAACTTTGCTCTGGATTGTAGTTATTCTTGCTGCCTGCACAACAGCCCATGGTCTTTGCTCTGGGTACATGGAGGCAGCACAGAGCTGGGGGCAGAGCAGGCTGGACCACAGGGGAGCCGAGGAACAACCCACTCAGTGTGGACTATTCTAGGACAACCACATCCACACGGACAAGTACGGGGACCTTTCTAGGAACTCAGGTTGCCACCCCCCACACAGTGAATGTGCTTTCTTCCAATTTTACACTTCTAATCAGGCATGAAAACATTCTATGAAAATCCATGGCATGGGGATTCAAGCAATTGTCGATAATTATTAAAATTGCTCATATAAAATTTTATTCATACTTTAATATGCTCCATTTTGCAACATTGCTAGTAAAAGCTAAATTTAAAATATTCCAACCTTGAATTGATTGACAACATTAGATAACGTATATTTACTATCTTTCAAACACTATGTTTTAAATTGCCTCAAAGTGTGAACATATGATTCCTATATTGCATCTTATTACCCCAAAATGACAGCTGTTTCTGTCATTAAATACGTCAGGTTATCAGTCTGGACACAGCTATTCTCAGGAGGCGAGTCCTGATTACTAACTTCACAAACTAGTTCAGGAAATGAGGATGGTCAGAATGAGAAGGGAAAGGGTTAAAAGCAAAATCTAACCTAACAGTTAATATCATAACCCAAATCAGCAATCCCCAAACCCGGCAGATCATCAGACTCTGCGTTATCTGTACCCCATACCAGCTGCCGTCAGTCATTACTGATCTCGTAGCTATCAGATCACCTTCACTCACATGGATGGTAGACTCTGGGGTCTTAAATAACCGTGTGATGAGACACAGGGCACTGTGACTCAGAGCCCAGATGGCAAGCAGGCATTTAGTTCAGAGTGCTGAGGGACCCACAGAGAAATATTTATAAAAACTAGCAACTGTTCAATCTCCTTTCCCCTCCCCCATCAAAAGGTACCAGGTTTCCCTTAAACCACAAATATTTTTTCTTAAGAGAGTTCTCCAATTCATGAATTTTTTACATTATTTCTTTCCAAACTATTTTACACACATACAGAAAGCTAACTATACAGTCCCAGAAATTTTTCTAGTTATTTCAAAAGGAAGAAAAATTCCTCAAATTGAAAACTGAAATAGAAGCTGGGAAATGGAGATAAAGCCTAAGACTGAAACATGAAACCTATAAATCCAGTGAGTCAAGCCCTGCTGATATTTCAAAGATTCTATTTGCTTTCTTTTATCATAAAGAGTTCACAGAATTTCAATTTCATCACTGAGTCAAATAAAGCACTCAAAAGTGGGCTTCAAACTGGATCCACCAGGAAAAATTTTAAAAACATGCCAACATTTGAAATGTTGAGCGAGGAGCAAGCATGTCATTTTGCAAGGGCTTCATCCTCCTTCCATCCACCAGAAAGTCTCCACCAGCTTTCCCGAGGCCACGTGTCCGCGTGGCCTTCCAGCAACCAGAGGCCTGGAGAGCCACTGGATTCAGCAGGTAGGGCCAGAAAAATCTAACCCTCCTGAAAGATGCTCGAGGGCCCACACCCCAAATGCCCACAGAGACCCTGCTCCTCCGTCTGATTACTCAAGGCTCCTTGGTGAGTCTGCTGAGACGCCAAGGAAGAGCCAAACTGGCAGATTTCGGCTGCACCCTCCATGTCCTGGAGGATTTTGCAGGAATATCTCAGAACGCTGCAGAAGACTGGTGTCCACAGCAGTGGTTCAATTAGTGCTTCCTGCATAACCACAGGTGATCTCTCCAACTACAACTCCGCCCCAAGCTCCGGCTACTCAATCTTACTCGGAAAAGAAGTTTGCATTCTTTAAATTAGAATGCAGTATTTTTTAATGAGCCCCCAAGTGTATGCAGGCCCTAGGCAATACTTCCATTCTCACCCCATCGAACTTCATTTTCCCTTGGCTCAATTTGCTCCATCTAGGAAAGAAGTCCTCAACAGGAGTAGCAGGCCAGCTTTCAATCAGGTCAAGGTCCCACCTCAGACTTTACTCAGTTGGGTTGGGAGAAGGGATAAATGGGGCTGCTGGGATTAGTTCTAAGACAGTTTGGGGAGCTGCAGAACTAGCCCACAAAACAGAGACTTAAGAGCCACTTTATGAAATCTCTGGGTGACTATTTGGATTACTCATTTATAAGAGACAGAATTTGAGAACATGGTGTTGCTGAAAAAAATGGGGCACAACAGTGGTTAAGAATCCGCCTGCCAATGCTGGCGACACGGGTTCGAGCCCTGGTCCAGGAAGATCCCACATGCTGCAGAGCAAAAAGCCCATGCACCACAACTACTGAGCCTGCACTCTAGAGCCCGTGAGTCGTAACTACTGAGCCTGTGGCCATAACTACTGAAGCCCACATGCCTAGAGCCTATGCTCTGCAACAAGAGAACCCACCGCAATGAGAAGCCCGCCCACAACAATGAAGAACAGCCCCTGCTCACCGCAACTAGAGAAAGCCCGCATGCAGCAACAAAGACTGGACACAGCCAAAAAATAATTAATTAATTTTTAAAAGATGGAATAGTTTCTGGTTCAAAAGATAAAGTGCATATACAAAGCTTTAAAAGAAATGGGGTGCAAGAGGATGGTCATGTCCCAGGTCTCATGGAGTCCCTGGGACAGTACATCAAATGACGGTCCTTGGCTTCGTGCAGGAAGGAATTCAAGAGCTAAACAAAATAAAGTGAAAGCAGGTTTATTTAGAGAGATACACATTTCCATAGACAGAATTCAGTCCGTCTCAGAAAGTGAGAGCGGCCCTGGGAGAAACACAGTCCACAGACAGAGTGTGGGCCATCTCAGAAGGTGAGAGGCCTGGAAATATGGGGTGGTTAGTTTTTATGGGCTGGGTAACTTCATAGGCTAATGAGTGACAGGATTATTCCAACTATTTTGGGGAAGGGGCAGGGATTTCCAGGAATTGGACCACTACCCACTTTTTGACCTTTTTTTGGTCATGGCGCCTGTGGGTGTGTCATTTAGCTGATGTATTACAATAAGCGTATAATGAGGCTCAAGGTCTAGTGGAAGTTGACTCATCTGCCATCTTGGACCTAGTTGGTTCTAACCAGTTTATGTCGTGTCCTCAATGGCTATGTCATTCTTTTAAAGGTTCCCTGTCCCCTTCAAAGGGACTCAAAGATTTCAGGGACTCTGAGGCCTTCTGGTTGGTTATCTTTCTGGGTCACTTAGGGTCTTGGTGAAAAAGGCTCTCAGGTAGCAATAAACCACAGGATGAGCCGTGAAAATTTCAACTGGCTTCTCACCTTCACTTCTTACATGTGATTTGGGTTGAAGAGGAAAATTCTAAGGCAATTTATTCCTTAGACTTTAACATTCAGCCCTGATATCTGACAGAATTTCAAGGCTGGCAGCATCTTTACACATCATCTTCGCAAACGTTTTGATTTTATAGGTGAGGAAACTGAAGCCCAAGGCAGAGTTATTCATTCAGAAATACTGGGTTGGCGCAAACATTTGTTCGGAAAAAACCCAAACGAACTTTTGGGCCAACCCAATTCAATAGCTAACTAGAGAAAAAGTCACAGAAGTCAGGATTTCTGCCTCCATTCAAATGCAGTCCGTGGATCCAAAAGGCCTGGCTTTGATACTCTGCCTGTGTGTGTCAGAACTGGCCTGGCCCCATGGGGCTCCCCGCTCAGAGGTAATCTTACTGCCTTTCTCTGCCCCACTGCTTTGCCTCAGGGACCTATCAGCTTCATACTATTTTAGATTTTAGCATTCATCTCCCAGGGAAATGACTTCATTTTAATAATAATATAAAAGCTCTCAACACTGATACTTTCAGTGTAGGTTCCAAAATGTCACTCAAAAGGGCCTTAGTACTTCCATCAAGAACATTTCAAGTTCTGCCCAGGATAAGCACATTAATAAGGGGAGGAAGGGATCTTGAAGTGACACAAATCAGAGAAAACTCATAAGAAAACCCTACTCAATTTGCAGAAGAAATCTGTCACACTAATATTATCATTAGCGTCTTTACAAGGTCACAGTATAAAACTATGTGTGCTTTGAACAGGCTTATACACATCATTTACCTTTTCCTATGGTAAAATAATTTGAGTCTTTGGAATGTTGTATCCTGCTTTGCTGTGGACATTTTTTATAATTCTATATCCTGATAAGTATAGACTATCTTAGAATATAATCCCCACCTAGGGTAGCTGTTCTCACACTAAGAAATCCCACGTTTTGGCATTCATCAGCTATAATTTTGCAAAGAATGAGCTTCTCAGGTTTAATTTAAGCAAGTAATTATCTCTACACACATGGAGACAGTGCCTGTGAGTGCAGACACAGGGCATGGAAGCGGCCGATGTCGACACACACACCTAGCCTCCAGCCATGGTCCCTGTCCCCATTACTTTGGGGACTGAGGCTATCACTGCCTCCCTCTCTTTCTTCCTGCCCATTAGGCAAACCAGTGCCCACAACTCCTAAAGCTCCACTGGTTATTCGCAAAAAGAAATGAAATTGATCTCAAACACTGTACCAGTGTTCCTCCCTGCATTTCTTTTCAATAAGAAAGAATGTCAGAAACAGACTCGTTAGCCACAAGGAACGAGCAGATTCCTTAGCGGCACATCTTACAATCTGGAAACACCCTTTCTGTGTTTTTGTTTTATTCACGTTGTCCTCTGTTGCCACGCCCACATGTTCATCACTCAGTTCTCCTGGCTATTCTCCAATAAGCCAAGCTTTTGTATTTGTTTGTCTTTACTCATGCAGAGCTCTTTTATTTTTTATTTTTTTGGCTGTGTTTGGTCTTCACTGCTGCGCGCAGGCTTTCTCTAGTTGCAGCGAGCGGGGGTTACTCTTCGTTGCAGTGAGCGGGCTTCTCATTGTGGTGGCTTCTCTTCTTGCGGAGCACGGCTCTAGGCGCGCAGGCTTCAGTAGTTGTGGCACGTGGGCTCAGCAGTTGTGGCTCATGGGCTTAGTTGCTCTGTGGCATGTGGGATCTTCCCGAACCAGGGATTGAACCCGGGTCCCCTGCGTTGGCAGGCAGGTTCTTAACCACTTTATGCAGAGCTGTTGACTGAGAACACTCTTCTCCCAGGGAACATTCTGCCCATCTTCCTGAAATGTCACTTGTTCTTCAATCCTTTCTCTTCTGCTTGCAAAACCAATCTGGTAACATCAGTGGCTCCCCCCACTCCCTTCAGGGCTCCCAGCACAGGTAGCACACAACACACTGCGATGAAGTTGGCCGTGACCTGACAAATGCAACTGGGAACAGGTAACGTCCTTGGACAGATGCCATTCCTTATTCATCCCTGTCCCTTACAGAGCTGTGCCTGGTACAAACATTCAACAGATATCTGTAGAATGAATTCGTTCTTAGGAAGAGGCGTCTGGAGCACACACAAGAATAAGTCTGGATTCTTGTAGGCTTGTGAAGCATTTCAATGGGTCGTATATTTTCCTGGGAAAGTTTAAATGGCTGTAACTTCAGCTGTCTTCCCAGGTACCATGCAAGACGTTCAGATAAGTTCATGCGTCCAAAGTGAAAAAGAGCCTTTACCTCATAGCAAGCAACGGGTAATGATGCTTACATGTGAATTATTTCTAATTTCTTTATGTTTTGCATTCTTTATTTGAAATAGTTTCAAAATTGCAAAAGTAGTACAAAATACTTCCCATATAACATTTGTCCAGCTTCCTCTGTTAACATCATACAAAACCAGAGTAAAACGATCAAAACCATGAAGTCAACAATGGTATTCTCACTTACAGACCTTATTCACGTTTCATCTACAGATCCTCTAATATCCCTTTCTAGGCCAGGATCCAAACCAGGATCACATGTTGCATTTTGTTGTCTTGGCCCCTTAGTCTTGGAATCTTGAACCCTTCATTGATCTTTCTTTGCCTTTCAGATCTTGATACTTTGAGGAGTACTAGCAAGGTATCTTGTAGACTATCTGCAGTTTGGGTTTGTCTGAAGTTTCCTCGTGATTCAGTTCAGGCTCTGTGTTTGGGGCGAGAACATCACAGAAGCAGAATGGTGCCCTTCTCAGTGCATCATATCAGAAGATGTAGGAAGTCTATCTGTACCAAGGCTAGAAAGGTAACTTTCATCACTTGGTTAACCTGGTGTCTGCAGAGTTTCTACACTGTAAACTCACTATTACTTCCTTTTATAATTAATACATATCTTGTAGGGAGACACTTTGAAACTATGCAAATACTGTTTACCATCAAAATTTCACCCACTAATTTTAAATTCACAGGTCACTCTTGCCTGAACCAATTGTCGCTATGATGCCTACCAAATGGTGATTCTCTAAATCCATCATCGTACAGTGTTGGAGGGTTGTCCTTTCTTGCTTATTTACTTACTTATTTACATTTTTATTTACTAAATTATTTATTTGAACCTGTGTGAACTCATGGATACCTTATTCTGTGGGTTACTTTTATTCTCTAGGTTATATCCATTACTGTCCTTCTTTCTTGCTCAAATTGTCCCAGACTTGGCCACTTCAACTTGGTTCCCATGTTTTTGCAATAGGTTCCCATCACTTTTCAGCACTTTCTTACTCTCCGATACAGAAAGATGTTCTAGGTTCATCTTGTTTTTTCCTGCCCCAGCCCTGCAATCAGTCCAAGGAACACTGGTTTTTATTGGAGAATATTTAGAAACCAAGATCTGGAAGCTGGGTGTGCTCATTGCTACTGAGGTGTCACTGTCTCCTGGGCTCTCAGTGGACAGGACTGGGACATCCAAGTGTATGTACATACAACCACATCTTGCTCATCTGCATCCATTCCTGTATCTCTCTCTGTGTCTGTATATTAAAAACCCAAGAGCTCACAGATCACAGATTCATTCTAGTCTTCGTCATCCTCATTTGTCATTCCTTTCTCTGACAACAAGAAATGTGGCCTTCATTACCCACAATATATTTACCTATTTGTTCAAAATTATAATACACATAGTCTCAGAAATTCTAACCTATACATGTGTGAGAAACTAAAGTACAATATTTGTACTAACGAAAATACCATCTTCGAGTAGAGTCGTTAAGTCTACGGTCAAAACACAAAGTTACCCAGATTGATTCTTACCCCGCTCAACCACATACCTAAAGATAAGACTTAAATAGAAAAGAGAGACATTCTTATGAGGGAGAAGCTGAGGGGTGCTCTGTCAAATGGTTTATCATACCTTGTTTATATTAGGTTAGGCTAATTAGTTAGGTTAGCTGTATTAATGAGACCCTAAACCCTAACACCATCAAAGCTTAATTCTTCCTATGTGACTGCACTAGGCAAGTGGTCCCCTCCACTCATTTGGGTCCCCAAGTATAAGGAGACTCTGTCACCTTCAACACACAGCTTCCAAGGTTAGCCTGGGCACTGTCTCCATACAGCATGTACACAGGGTGTATACAGGCCACAGCTAGAAGGGGCTCACTTCCAAGGGACTCAAGCACAAGGTCACATCTGACTCCATGAGAGGCTGGGGAATGTAGTCTACTGCAGGTCCAGGAGAGAAGAGACGGTGGATTTTATGAGCAGGTAACCACCTTAGCCACACTGCACATACTAGCAATGCAAGATATTCATAAGGGAGAGATTAGTCCATACTACCAAAAATTTCCAAAAAGGCTCTGATATAGTAATCTAGAAGAGTCATCATTAATTTATTTCAGATCTCATCACACAGGTACTTTAGGACTGTTCCCAATCTTTCAAATTCAAAGAACTCTCATGTTTCCATTTGTGTGCCATTTTTCAGAATATCTCAGACCTTCCTAGATATATTAGCCCATATCACACCAGCAGGTGACTTTTATTTTAGCTCTTTACACAGGCCAGGTTTTGTGCTAAGCAATTTAAATACATCTGGTTATGTAAATTTGCTCACATGACACCGAAATATGCAGTGAAAATGTAGCTTCCTGTGTGATTATCCTCAAGAAGGTTCACACTTCAGGTATCACTAATACTGAGTATGCATGAGTAAAAGAAGTCTGATTCAATAATCTACCTATAAGATACATACTTATAGTCTTTTCTAAAAAAATCTAGTCTTTTAGCTCTCACCTGCCTTTCCAGGTCCTCTCCAAGATGGCATCTGTTGGCTTAGCAGTAGAGGGGAGGCAGTGATGGGACAGCACGGGGCCCCTGCCTTCTCAGTGGGTGGGGGGCAGTGATGGGACAGCAGAGGGCCCCTGCCTTCTCAGTGGGTGGGGCGCAGTGATGGGACAGCACGGGGCCCCTGCCTTCTCAGTGGTCCCAGCTGCACAGTGTTCAGACTGCTCTACTCCCCATCCTGGAGACTGCAGAGCATAACTCCCTACAACTGGCCTTCAGAAGTGATGTGTAGGCAACAACCCTGGAGCCCCCAGTCTCACAGTTCTGCCCACCACCCCAGTCCAGAGGGCCCCTCTTCCGCATTCCCCTCCTTGGGATACACAGACCTGGGGAGGCCAGGGAGCAGGACAGTGTACCATCGACGGCCACCTGGCCCCATCTTTCCAATGCCCCATTAGACAAAAGCACAGAGCTATATGGCCGGGGTTCCCGGAGGCCTGCAGCCTTTGTGCATGGCTCCAGTGGAAGAACCGTCAAGGTAACTGGGGGTTTCTAAAGCCTCCAGGGACAAGGCCCCAAAGTGCCCTGTTGCATGACTGGGGTACTTTCCACTTTCTCAGCATCTCATTTCTCCCCACAACCCCTTGGGCCAAAAATGGATCTGATGGTTTCTGCTTTCTTTCCTCAAGCAAAATTTTATACTCTCCGTCCCCTCTACCCAAAGTGTCCTTCCTCCAGGCATACCTGCTCCCTCACGTCCTCCAGGTGCACACCCAAATTCCGGCCTCGAAGCGGGGCCTCCCTGACTGCTGCCCCCAGGCCCTTACTCCTGCTCTGCTCAGCTTCTCCAAGCTCCAGAGCAGGAGTCCTCATAGGACACACAGGGCTGTACTCACATGCTTGCTTACTGTCTGTCTCTCCACAGGCTGTCAGCTCCAGCACAGCAGGGACTTGACTCTCTTCCCTGATATAACCCTAGATGTAAACCTAGAATGAGGCCTGTAGCATAAAGGCATTCGCTAAATATTATAAAACGGATGTGTAAACTGAACACATAAATGGCCTAGCCATGTAAAGCAAAAGGAGTATTTTCTCTGTCATTATGGAAGGAACACCAAGATACCCAAAAGGAAATTAGAAAAACCTGGCTTTCAAATCCACTGAATTCCTGAAAAGCCTAGTAAACATCTGCTTTGACAGTCCAAGCTGAGAAAATGTATTTTTCTTCTGTTGGTGATGTCCCATTTCCTGAAACCCTAATACCCACTGACTCGGTGATGAGGAACATGTGGAAAAATAAGATTTACAGAATGAAAGCTACAGTTTCCTAGTGTACACACACATACACACACACACACACACACACACAGCATCCCACTGTACAGAGAAGGACACTAAGCTGAACGGCTAGAGAGCCTGGTCTGAGGCCATGGGGGGCAGGGAGGGGGTGCAAATGGCAGGGGTGGGGCTGAGCCCACCTTCATCTCACTCACAGTCAACAGGACACTCATGGACATTGCTCTTCCCTTACATTTTAAGGCCATTTTATTTTTTTGCGATTTTTGCCTGGGTTTTACACACATATTAATGACTGACTTACTGAGAAGTATGATCCAGAAGGTAAGAAGAAAAATTCAGAGCTCAGAATTTCTGAGCTCAAATCCTCATTTACTTTTTGCTGGCTGTATGACATGGCAAAAATTACTCAATCCAATTGCACCTCTGTCTCCTCATCAATAAAAAAGGGTTAATACAAAAAAACAAACAACCGAAGGAAAAAATGGGCAGAAGACCTAAATAGACATTTCTCCAAAGAAGACAGATGGCCAACAGGCACATGAAAAGATGTTCAACATCCCTAATTATTAGAGAAATGCAAATCAAAACTACAATGAGGTATCACCACAGATGGCCAACAGGCACATGAAAAGATGCTCAACATCCCTAATTATTAGAGAAATGCAAATCAAAACTACAGTGAGGTACCACCACACGCTGGTCAGAATGGCCATCATTAAAAAGTCTACAATTAACAGATGCTGGAGAGGATGTGGAGAAAAGGGAACCCTCCTACACAGCTGGTGGGAATGTAAGTTGGTGCAGCCACTACAGAAAACAGTATGGAGGTTCCTCAGAAAACTAAAAATAGAACTACCATGTCATCCGGCAATCCCGCTCCTGGGCATATATACAAACAAAGTCTATTCGAAAAGATATGTTCACCCCTATGTTCAGAGCAGCACTATTCACAATAGCCAAGACATGGAAACAACCTAAATGTCCATGGACAGAAAAAGAAGATGTGGTATACATGTATAATGGAATACTACTCAGCCATTAAAAAGAATGAAATAATGCCATTTGCAGCAACATGGATTGACCTATAGATTATCATACTAAGTGAAGTCAGACAAAAAAAGACAAATACCATATGATATCACTTATATGTGGAATCTAAAATATGACACAAATGAACTTATCTACAAAACAGACTCACGGACATAGAGAACAGACTTGTGGTTGCCAAGGAGGGAGGGTAGGGGAGGGAAGGATTGGGAGTGTGGGGTTAGGAGATGCAAACTATTATATAGAGAATGGATAAACAACAAGGCCCTACTGTATAGCACAGGGAACTATATTCAGTATCCTGTGATAAACCATAATGGAAAAGAATATGAAAAGAATGTATATATATGTATAACTGAATCACTTTGCTATACAGCAGAAATTAACACAACATTGTAAATCAACTATCCTTGGATAAAATAAAATATTTTTAAGGGTTAATAATAATATACTTTCCTCATAGGACCTTTGTAAGCAGTAAATGAATTCACACATGCACCGCACTTACAAAAGAAACTGGTAAATAACTCTTGTCAAGCAATCATGAATAAAATTTGGGTACAACATTTAGCCTTATTGACATCATTCTTTTATTCTCAACAACACTAATATGAATGATGCAATCTCTCTTTTTTAAACTTTTTAACAAATCAATAATACTATTTTCATCCAAAAATTATGTTTGTGATCGACACTGATTTTGCAATTCTACTTGTTTTAAAAATGTAATTATTTGCAGGAAATATGTGACCTATTAAATAAAAAATAACAGAAATCACCAAACAACAATAATAAATCAAAAATATAGCATAAAAAAAAAACAGTAGACACATACAAATAAGCACCGCTTACTACAGCAAGTCTTTCATTTCAACTCAAGTTTTCAAAAGACTTCTTCCCACCAGTGAGAGAATGATTTTTCACTGTACACAACTCTCACCAGAATAATATCCTTGTTGAATTCTCAAGTTGAATAAAACTTTGAGCTTTGCTGGCTCCCTGGAGACTTCACTCTGGAGTTTAGACAGGGGCTTATTTTAATTTCACAGTTAAATAAGTTCTTTCTGGGGACACACATGGGAAGCAGGGTAGACACAAGCCCACACTTGCATTCAAAGACATGCAGACCAGGCCAGCAGGAGGACTATTTCTACACCTGCCTGTGAAATAGCTCATAACGTCATATCCTTTTTCTCCCCATATTGATATCTTGACACTCTGTATTTCAATTTCTGCGTGAAATGTTACACACAATAATACTAACTGCAAACAGTTAATGTGAAAATTCAGTAAATAAGCAGAAGACACAAGCGGGAGGGCTGTGAATAGGGGAAGGAGAGCCAGCACACCACTTAGGGCTGTTCTTACAGAGATGCACAAAAGTGGCTAAAATGGGTAGTTAATGATATTTGTGTGTTGGGAACGAGGTCAACACTGAATTTTAGTTGGTTATAAGGAAAAATCAACTTCTGATAGATTGATCAATAGATAGAAAAATAGATCTAATTATTCATTAACACAAAGACTTCCATCATGTTTGAAGGCCCTTCAAAAACAGAAGCTACTGGGCTTCCCTGGTGGTGCAGTGGTTAAGAATCCTCCTGCCAGTGCAGGGGACACAGTTTCAAGCCCTGGTCCGGGAAGATCCCACATGCCCAGGAGCAACTAACCCCATGTACCACAACTACTGAGCCTGCGCTCTAGAGCCCGTGAGTCACAACTACTGAGCCCGCGTGTTACAACTGCTGAAGTCTGCACGCCTAGAGCCTGTGCTCCGCAACAAAGAAGCCACCACAATGAGAAGCCCGCACACAACAAAAAGGAGTAGCCCCCACTCACCACAACTAGAGAAAGCCCATGCAGCAATGAAGACCAAAATGCAGCCAAAAAAAATAATAAATTAAAAAAAAAATTTTTTTAAGTAGAAGCTACTTACATAAGCCAGTATCCTTGGTGGAATTACAGAAAATTATTTCTTCATTAGTATAAAGCAGGAGAGAAATATACTATCCAGCCACATGATAAAATTACAAGGCAACTCTTATACTTTGTTTTAAAGCGAGGTATAATGGAATTTCCTTTATCAACAGTTTATCAGGAAGGAAATAATAAAACATGATGGGAACTGCTGTCTTGAGGATTACTCCCTCTGAAATTGTTAGCTACATGTTTCTACCAGAAATCTTCCACCGAGAGTGTGATGAAAACACCATGCCACCTTCATTATGCTTGGGAAAGCCCCAGGCCTCCAGGAGGAAGGCCGATTCCTCCAGGGAAAGGCCAACAGCTAAGGGCTGTGGATCAGGAGCACAGGGTAGCTTTGGGACCTAGAGCAAAGTAATTAACTAGTTAGCATGTTTTTCCATTTGAACATCACACGGTTCCTGTGAGGACTGGCAGGTAGCAAGTGAATACTGACTGAAGGACCGGATAACAAGACAACAACAGGCCTTGATCTGGAGGGAGGATCGGTCTGAAGACGCTGGGTGCCTGAGACACCCCCAGACACACAGACGCGGTCGCCAGTGTTCGCCAGGTTTGGTCTGAAGAGAGTGCATTTTTCAGGAAGGACAACAACTGGCAAAGCACCCTCTTTTCCCTCTGGGTTTGACCTTCTTGATTTCCTCAGTTAGCCTCCTGTGTCACCACCAGACCTCCAGGGGCCGTCACTGCCCTCTGACATTCTGGGTCATGTCAATGTGCTCACTCCTGGAGGAGCAAAGAAACGCTGGACATTTATTACCATTAACACAGCTGAGGCAATGGGCGCTTCCTTGTGGAATGTTTGACTATAAAAATAATCCGTGTCTGTGTGGTTTCTGGTGTCTGCTTCAAAAGGCTGGGAACTCCAATGCAGTGATGATGTGACAGCCCAGGGGAAGAACGCACTACTCAAAACAGGACTGGATATGGAAAATAAGAGTATAGCAAGATCAATCATTAAATGTTTTGAAATAGAGATAAATTTTATTTCTTTGGCTAGGTCAATGTAAATATTTTCATCAAGATAGAAACTGAAAGCATAGATGAATTTTGCAAGCCAACAGGAAGAGATTCTTCTGGTCAGTTCTCATGTACCTGCTAACATAAATATTTTGATTTACTGAAGAATAGAGAGATAGATGATAGATAGATAATCTAAAATTGGGATCAGTTAGCACAAGGAAGAGTTAACTTTTTAAAAAATCAAAATAGCTTTATCCTTATTTTTTTTTTGCGGTATGCGGGCCTCTCACTGTTGTGGCCTCTCCCGTTGCAGAGCACAGGCTCCGGGCGCGCAGGCTCAGCAGCCATGGCTCACGGGCCCAGCCGCTCCGCGGCACGCGGGATCCTCCCAGACCGGGGCACGAACCCATGTCCCCTGCATCGGCAGGCGGACTCTCAACCACTGAGCCACCAGGGAAGCCCGCTTTATCCTTACTGAAAGAAATTCCTTGTTTACAGTATTTGGTTGTTCCAACATTTTTCTGGGAAATCAGAAATCTATTATGGGGTCAGCAGGTGTTCAATCAATATTTGTTGAGTAAATTAATGCATTAGTTCATTCACTTTCTATACCAACCAGACAGGCAGGATGTAGGGGAGGTGTGAGCACCAGGATGGACAGAGCTTCCTTTTCTCACCGACCAGGTACTTCTCAATAATAAATACTTGGTGTGTGTAGACCGTAAGTTGGGAAAAGTAGTATATGGGGATTTATTTGGAAAAGATTAATAGAAATTTATAAAATAGAAAGGGGGAAATTGAGGTTAAAATAAGATCTATTCTTTATCTTCAGAAAATAGAAAGGGATGTACACAAGAGCAGTCGTCCAGTGGTTCATCTGAATACAGACCCTGCTGCCAACTGCTTCCACACCTGCACAGGAGGCTCACCTGTCTCTGTCCCCAGAGCAGCCTTGGCTCACTCTTGCTTGTCCCATAATGGTTACTAACAATGCCCTCTCCCCCTTTCAAAGCCTCCCAGTTGGATGATAAGCTATAAGGAATCTTCCCAGTTCCTGAACATGCACACGTGCATTCCCGGAGGTACTTGGAGGGTAGAGGTAGTGGGAGAAGCAAACAACCAAGGTAAGGAGTACAGACTCCCAGTCGAATCCCAGCTGGCTATGGGTCTGCAGCAATAAAAATCTCATGGATGCCTCAGTTTCTTCACCTGTGAAATGGCATGATGACAACAGTACTTACTTCATAGGGCTGAGGGCAGGGTGAGTGTGTGGACTCCAGTACGTTATACGAGTACCTGGCACATAGCAAGCACTACATATATGGTCTTCATTTCTTGCTACTATTTTATCTTTTATTCTTTGCATTTCCAAGCTTAGGGTCAGAATGAAAAATACATAAGCCTTGGGTGAACTGACATGAATTCCCTGTAACACAATGAATACTTGCTTTCAGTGATTTCCATGTATTCTTATCAGAGAAAGGAGGAGAATAAATATTGCAGACATTCCACTGGGCACAAGTGCTGTTACCAAATACTGAGACATAAGACCCACCAGTCTGCTGTCCAGTACTTCTAATCTCCACTCAGAAAACATGTCATTCAGCCATAAAACTAAAAAAAATAAAAAATTATAAATGAAATTATCCTATTATCCCATCTCCCTGACATTCTCCAAAAATGTTAAATAAAACACAGTATAATTGATGAATATCCTTCCTGACCATGTCCAATGCACATACACATCTCTTCCAAATTTATGTACATACTATGCACACTGTTTTGCAAGTAATTGCGGACCACATAATGTGTATTATGCACCTCATTCTTTGAGGAGTCTTACAGTATTCAACTGTCTGAAAGTATCCACCCTTATTTAACAACCTCCCCCAATGGGGCATTTAGTTACTTACCAGTTTCTCACTGTTGTAAAGAATGGTACAACTATCATTGTAACAATTATACAAATGCTTCCAGAGGAAAACTCTCATGATGCAATTTCTCAGTTAAAAGTATGCAAGTTTTAAAATACACTATTTCATGTCAAACTGGCCGTTATCTAACGTACCATCATGTACTCCTACAAGTGCTCAGAAGTGCTCTTCCCTACAGCCTTAGTAATGCTGGATTAATAATGATCTGTCCCTCCTGCTTCCCTGTGTTTCCCTAAGCATTTTACCCATGTTGCCTGGCTATCCACTACACTATTGACACCCATGTTTCTTCTATAGCTTGTCTGTTGGGTCATTTACCAAAATCAGCTCTCTGATGTCTTCTAAGTCTAGGAGTCCTTTTACTAAAATGGATATTTACTGTTTGCCATGGGTATTGTACACACTTTATCCAATTTTTAGTTTCAACTCTTTCCTCTTTATAGTGTGGGGTCTTGATGTGTTGCTTAAAAAAAAAAAAAAAAAACTTTTCTACCCTAGGATTATAACTTAAATTCACAAATGCAGTCCAAATATATTCTTATATTTTTCCCAAGTTTTTAAACATGTGCAAGATTTTATAAGGAAGGTATTTTATAAATGGCATGAGGTAGAAAATCGAGTAAAGTTTTTACAGCAAACCTTTTGCCTCTGGTTTGAAACATCATTTTCCATATATGAACGTGTCTCCTACTGGACTTTCTCTTCTCTTCCATGATTTACTACATCATCCTTGCTGCAATTTACCTTTTAACTACCTGGGAAGGAAAGTTCCCATAATTAATCTTTTTCTCCCAATCTGTTATTGTTATTCTCACCCATTTATTCTGCTACATAAACTTTATCAATTTATCATGTTCTTACCCAAAATTCAGATCATAATTGAGATTTTATTTCAATTATATATTAATTTGAGAATAACTAACATCTATAAAATATTAAGCTTTTCCATCACCATTACATTGTCATTGGACTTTATTTTCCTCAAAAACAGATGGTACACATGGAATGGATATCCTTTCCTCTTTCCTCCCATCTCCACTCCTTCCAAAATCCTTAACCCAAGCCTCTGTACCCAAAAGGCATTCAGTTCCATAGTAGAAAGATTTCAGGTTGGGGTTGAATCTTGGCTCCATGCAAGCTATGTGGGTTGGAGAAATTAAACTCTCAGTTTTCTTCTATGTCAGCTGGCTATTAAAGTTTATCTGTACAATCTTTTACCTATTAGAATTGCAGGTGCTCGATTATTGGTATTATTATAAATGTTTTCTGATTCAGAAAGATGCCAGTATATAATTTGGCATTCCTATAAAATTTCATTAGCTCCATGAATATTCTATGCTAGAACAAAAAAGTTCAAAATTGTGGGAAAAGTGAACATCATTTTAGTTTTTCTGTCTGTTTCATTACTAAGCAAAATGCAACATGACAGCCTGAACAGGAAATGGCCATTTTCTGGCATGACAATAATTCTCTGCCAATTCACTCCTCCCTATGAACATCTATGTTGTACCGTCTTAACAAGCAACTGGATTATCACCAGAGATGAATGACAAAGCACACTCACATCAACAGGAATGTGGACACGCTGAGCACTCATCTCTAGTACAGTTCAGTTGTCTTTGAAAGAAAGTCCTTTCTCAGCTCTTCCCACTAAGTAGGAAGGAGGTTACATTTACAAATTAGGAAGTTGAGGGGAAAGAACAGTGCTAGTCACCAAAAGTAAAGTCCTGTGTACTTAATTCCCCTTCTCGTGTGCCTGAGATCGTCTCCCACTTAAAAAACCAGCAAAGCTCAGCACAACTTGAAGAGAAAGGTTTCTACGCAGGTGAGGTTTTCTGAATGAGGCATACAAAAATAGTACAGTCTGCGTGCTCTTCTGCACTCAACTTACTACGGCTCAGGGCCTCACCATTTAGTAACCACATTTGATACTAAGATTAAGCAAGAAAATTCTCAGATATTTCACTTAGAAAATTAGATAAGCTGTATGGACAGATGACGACTTTTGTTATTCCCATTTCTTTTCACTTTTTTTAAAATTTAAACTATGCTTCCTTACTGAGATACAGTTATCAGCTAGAGTGGAAATTATTTTCAACATAACTCAACATTAACAGAAACTTTGATTAAAACTTGAATAACCAGTATCAAGCTCACGACTTTGAAACTCATATTTTCAATTCTCAAGTTATATTCTCAAGAAACATTTCACTTAATAAATAAAAGAAACATTTCACTTATTTATATTTACATATGTATACTTATATGTGTGCATATATACACATAGTCTTCAGAATTTTTAAAATTTTTATTTTGAGATAATTATTGATTTATAGGAAATTGAAAAAAATGTACAGGGAGGTTCCATGTACCCTTCACCTAGTTTCCCCCAGCAGTAACATCTGGCATAACTGTGGTGTAACAGCAAAACCAGGAAATTGATATCAGTACAATCCACAGACCTCACTGAGATTTCACCAGGCTCACATGCACTCATTTGTGTATGTGTGTATTGTGGGGTTGGGGTGTGGCGGTTATAGTTCTCTGCAATTGTATCACATGTGGAGACTTGTGTAACCACAATCAAGATACAGATGTGTTCCATCATTACATACCACCCTCCCATCCCCCTTTGTAACTGCACGCACCACCACTCTTCCCTCTCCATCACTAACCACTGGCAACCACTAATCTGCCCTCTTTGTCTACAATTTGTTTCAAAATTGTTATGTAAATGGAATCAGTGTATAACCTTTGGAGATTAGGCTTTTCAAAAGCATAACTCCATGAGATCCATCCAAGTTGTGTGCGTCAACAGTTCATTCCTTTTTATTGCTGAGTAGTATTCCAAGGTGTGGATAGAGCACAGTTGGTTTAACCATTCACCCACTGCAGTCTATTTGGTGTGTTTCTCATTTGGGGTTATTACATATAAAGCTGCTATGAATATTCATTTACAGGTTTTTGCGTGACAGGTTTTCATTCCTCTGGAATATAAATGCTGAAGAGTGCAATTGTTGGGTTATGTCGTTACTGCATATTTAATTTTACAATAAACTATCAACTTACTTTCTGGAGTGGCTTTACCACTTTACAGTCCCACCAGCAATGTATGAGTTATCCAGTTTCTCCACACATTCTAGTCAGTATTGAATGTTGCCACCTTTTTTTATTATAGCCATCCTGATAGGTGTTTAGACACTGAACATCTTTTCATGTGCTTATTTTATGGCTTGTCATCTCTTTTCCCCATTTTCTAATTTCTAATTTATATACTCTAGATCCAAGTCCTTCGTCAAATATAGTTGGCAGATATTTTCTTGGAGTACATAACTTGTCCTTCCATCTTCTTCACAGAATCTTTTGGAGAGCAAATGTTTTAATTTTGCTTAGGTCCAATTTACCAATTTTTCCTTTTATGAATCATGCCTTTGGTGTCATGTCTAAGAACTCTTTCCCTCACCCTAGGTCCTAAGGATATTCTGTGTTTTCTTCTAAAGTCGATTTTGTGTGAATTTTTATACATATTTGATGTTTAGGTCAAAGTTCATCTGCTCCATCACCATTGTTGGAAAGGCCATCTTTCCTCCACTAAATTGCTTTTGAATCTTGTTAAAAATCATTTGGGCATATGTGTGTGGGTCTATTTCCAGATTCACTATTCTATTCCACTGATCTATATGTCTATCCTTCCACCAAAACCCAACGACTTGTGGTTACATAGTAATCACAAATATTGTAGAGAGTGTTCCCTCCCACTATTTTCTTCTTTTTTGAAGATAATTTTATTTAGCTCTCCTTGCCCCTGTGCCTTTCCATATGTGGTTTAGAATAAATTTATCTATGTCAACAAAAGTCTTTCTGGGATTTTGATAGCAATTGCATAAAACCTATACATCAATTTGAATCAATGTCTTACTATGGTGAGTCTTCTAATTTATCAAACAGTAGTCTTCCCCATTTATTTAGGTCTTTTATTTCTTTCATCAGTATTTTATAATTTTCAGCATTCAGGTTCTGTGCCTCTTTTATTAAGTTTATACCTAAGTATTTAACTTTCTTGGAGTGAGTTTGAAAGTTTTTATTTTAATCTCAGTTTCCATATGTTTGCCATTACTATATAGATATGTGACTGATTTTTGTGCTGACCTCATATCCTAAGACCTAGAACTAATAAGTTCTAGGACTTTCTATGTAGATTTCTTGGGATTTTCTACATAGACAATGGTGTCATCTAGTAATAGGGACATTTGCATTTCTTCCTTTTCAATCTGTATGCCCTTTCCTTCTCTTTCATGGTTTACTGAAGTAGCTAGAATAAGAAAGGTGAGAGTGGATATCCTTGCCTCATTCCCGATTTCAAGTGGGGAGCAGTCAGCCCTTCACCATTAAGCATGATGACAGCTGTAGGTTTTTGTAGATTCTCTCTACAGGTTAAGGAAATTTTCTATTCTTAGTTTGCCGAAAATTTTTATCATGAATGAGTGTTGTATTTTTCAAATGCCTCTTCTGTCTCTATTGATATAACATGTGATTTTTTTTTTCTTATTTAGCCAACTGACAAGGTAGTTACTAATTGATTTGTGATTACTGAACCAGTCTTACATACCTAGAATAAATGACACCAGGTCATGGTGTAGAATTCCTTTTATACATTGCTGGATTTGATGTGCAAATATTTTGTTCAGGATTTTTGTGCCAATATTCTTGAGAGATTTTGTTCTTTAGTTTCTCCTTGTGTGCTGTCTTTCTCTGGGTTGGTATCAGGGCAATACTGGCTTTATAAAATGAGTTAGGACCTGTTCCCTCCTCTTCTGTTTTCTAGAGAAGATTGTGTATTACCAATATTTAATTCTTCTTTAAATGTACTCTAGAATTCTCCAGTGAAATTATTTGGGCCCAGAGATTTCTTGTTCGGGAACCTCTACTTACAAATTCAATTTATTTAGTCACTAATGGAATATTCAGATCTCGTTCATTTGGGGTATGTCTTAGTAATTTATGATTTTTAAGAAATTGGTCCTTTTTTTGCTAGGTTGTTGAACATATGTGTAAAGCTGTTCATTCATACTATTCCGTTATTTTCCTTTAAATGAGTGCAGGACATGGAATGATAATTCCCATTTCATTCCTGACATTGGTGATTTGTGTTTTCTTGTTATTCCTGTCCAAGATTTTGCAATTTAATTGACTTTTTTGAAAATCCAACTTTATATTTGATCAATTTTTCTCTCCTGTTTTCTTGTTTTCAATTTCATTTATTTCTGCTTTTATCTTTACAAGGTCCTCATATCTGCTTGGTTTGGGTTTATTTTGATCTGCCGTTTCTTGTTTTTAAGGACTTAGATCTCTCCTTGCTTTAATGTAAGCATTTAGTGCTATAACTTTCCATCTTAGCACTGCTTTAACTGTGTCCCACAAATTTTGATATGCTGCATTTTTGTTTTCATTCAGCATTATGTGTCTTTTTATTTCCTTTGAGACATCCTCTTGGACTCGCAGATTGTTTACAAGTTTACTGTTTAATTTCCAAGTATTTGGAGATTTTCCTGTTGATTTTCTGTACTGATTTCTAGTCTGATTCCATTATGGTTAGAAAACATAAACTGTATGATATGAATTCTTTGCCTTATGACTCAGAACATGATTTATATTGGGGAAAGCTCTGTGGGCACTTGAATGTGTATTCTGCTGGGTGAAGTGTTCCTTAAATGTCAATCAGATCCTATTGACTAGGTGATGTTCAGTTCTTCTTTATCCTGTTTTACTGGGTAGCGGGTAGATGATTAGCTCCCTGTTTGACCCTGCTGAAATCATGGGGAGGGAGGTATGTCCTTTTTTGATTGGTGTTTGGCTGAAATAGGATAGGTATTATCAAAAAGTTTCTGTTTCTGTTAGGCCATCCTTCTCCTGATCATTTGGCTAAGAAGCTTTTTTGGAGTTTCTTTTCTCTGTTGTTGGCAGTTCTAGGCAGTAGGCTTTCCAGTATACTCTCTGGAACCCATGAAAGGCAAAAAGAAGACCTAGGGCACTCAATACCAAGTCACTGCCCATGTCCTGAGGTCCACAGGCAATCATCCTTCTTCTTTCAACCTTCAGAATCTTTCTGTTCTGATCCGGTTTTTCAGTTGCAAGAGGGAAGACTAGGAGGAATGAGGCTACTCCATCTTGGTTGGAATTAGAAATCTGTTTAGAGGTTTTTTAAAAAACAGTTTCATTTAATTCTTCCCTTCTGTCTTCACGCCTTTTAGTTGCATTTTTGCTTATTAGCACCTCTACCAGAAAGAAGGTAAGGAAATAGAAGGAGCTAGAATTCAAAATCAATCCATTTGCTACTCATTAGCAACTCTGGAAGAGGTCCACTGAAAGAACTTGAAACTCCTTACTAACATGAGGTTTTCAATAATCTATGGATGGGGCTTCCCTGGTGACACAGTGGTTAAGAATCCACCTGCCAATGTCGGGGACACAGGTTCGAGCCCTGGTCCAGGAAGATCCCACATGCCGCAGAGCAACTAAGCCCGTGCACCACAACTACTGAGCCTGCGCGCTAGAGCCTGCGTGCCACAACTACTGAGCCCGCATGCCATAACTACTGAAGGCTGCACACCTAGAGCCTGTGCTCTGCAACAAGAGAAGACACCGCAATGAGAAGGCCACGCACCACAACGAAGAGTCGCCCCCACTCACCACAACTACAGAAAGCCCATGCACAGCAACGAAGACCCAACACAGCCAAAAATAAATAAATAAATTGATTAAAAAAATAATAATCTATGGATGTAGATTATTCATTCAACCCAAGCCCTCAGTTAGCCGTGGTAGAACACTAAGGCTTAGACCCCATTCACTGCCTAGATACTGCCCTTTAAATTCTTTCTAAATGAAATTGCTCAGAGAACAATAAATAAGGTACTGCCAACACAGACTGGGAAACTACATGACAAAATGGGAATGTGAATTTATTTTCTTATGAAAAATATAAACTATGCCTTTAAAAATTGCTTTGCTTTCTACCAAGTGAAGGAACCAGCTGGCATGGTACCTATCTTTGCAGCATCCCAGTTAAATAATAAGAGGCAGGCTGAACACACAGAGACAAGTGAATTCAAGATTAACTAAAATATGGAATTTACATTAGATTTAAGTAAGCTATTGTTGATTATGAAGAGAAAAGTTAACATAAGGAGCTGTTTTAGAGTAAAATGACTCTATTAAATTGAAGAATTAGAATTTCATGAAATGCTTACCTCGTGAATGGGAGAAAACTGCCAGAGATGTGACAACCTATATTTTTGCTAAGAATATACTGAAGCTCAGAAATATTATGAATTATAAATGTTTTCCAAAGCTTTTTTATTTTCAGATTTCATTACGATAGATCAACTTTTTTCTTAAGTTCTGCTCATAACAATGAAGCATTTTGCTCTTTTTTTCCGCAAAAAATATGTTTTATAAAATGTAATTAGTATCTAGGAATAGTGAAATCTCTAGCTGTTCAAAATCTTTCTAGATTACGGAAAATTCATGAACTACCAATGTTGAAAGTTATACAATGCATTTTGTAAGAGTTCTCCAAAATCTGAGCATTTGTATTCATTCTAGCAAATTCAAAAAAAAAAGTGTTTGATGATAAAGTTATCCAGAATTCATGGGATTCCTTCCTTTCTTTCCTTAACAAACCATAGTTTACAATTCATGTTAATCAAATATTTAAAATATCACAATAACCTTTTAAATATCAACTGACAACACTGGCAACAATGTAGAAATACAAACTAGAAATGCACAGGAATGTGTCCAGAACAATTGCAGATGGAAAGGCGCATTGTTCCAAAGTCTATGGTTTCCAACTCCTGGAACAAGGCCCAACAGTAATAATAGAGCAGTGATGAGATTCCCTTCAGTGTAAAAGAGCTCTCTAGACACAGAAGGTCATGAGATAAAGGATCTTAAACTAACCACCTCTCCACCTCCTCCTCCTAATTTGGAATTTAATGTTTGGCTCCTAATTTTCATCATATCCCAATATTATCCAAGTTCCCTGAAAAAATAATCACTGATATATCGAACTCCTTACTTCTTAAGGGTCTGTTCTGCTGTTGATTCAGCATCCCAGTAAATGAAATTTGGCTAGAGCACTAATCTCACCACCACTTCTCTAGATTTTAAACTGTCAAATTTGTTCCTTTTCTAGCTAATTTCAGCTTTTTACTTTTTTAGAAATAAAAACTATGTTTTTACACCACACTCAGAAAGCCTTATCTCCATCCTTAATTGACTGATAGGCTATATAACCTGATTTCTAATTGGTACTTGGCAAGAAGAGAGAGTACACATTAAATGTGGACTTTTAGCCGAGATAGCACCCCTGCTCCTCCTAAGAAATACAGTTTTCTGTATAAAACAGCATGCTTTGAAATATTTTTTTAAATTCAACAACACAGTGTTACTTAACTAGCAGACCAAGAACCTCTTTCTAACACCCACTCTTTCTTTCCATCTCTTATTTCTGAGATTCTCCTTTTTAACCATGTAGTTACCCAGGGTAAAAGTGATGATTTAAGGGGGAGAAGAGTCCATGGACTGTGTCCTGCTGACTCACGATTTCACAATTACTCCCTCCCACTCATTGTGTGCTCTCTGTAATGAGTGTTTTTAATAGTTCCATGTTTGCCCCACAGCATTCTTTATGGTGTTGGTATCCTTGGAGAGAATAGGTCCTTGTCTGCCTCTGGCCATCTCCACAATCAGAGTAGAATCACTATCAATACTCACTTTTTTTTTTTAATAGCTCTTTATTGGAGTATAAAAAAACTCAGTTTTAAAACATCTATTTATGGCTGACAGTATGGAATATATGGAAGTAAAGGGATACATAACATGGCAAAGGGAGGAAATCTACAAGTGAAACAATTTGAGACCAATACGTTAGCATTGTGCTAAGGATTAGAATAAACTGAAGTTGAGTAAACATAGGGCTAATCGGGCTTATCAAGGTAAGAGCTTTGCTCTTCAACTCTGTGAGGCCCCAGTGTCAAGTCCATACTCAACACAGTCATCCAGGGCCATCACTTCTTTTGTTCTTACACTTTCTCAGGAAGAACCCTAAATCCTGCCCCTTGTAACCAAATGGCAAAGGCTCTGATATGTACTGAGAACCTCAAAACAGCTCCAATCTCTTCCCTTGAGGCTGAGAGATGTCCATTGACACAGCCCACAGGAACTTTCCCCCAGATCCTGGAGCTGGTTCTTAATCTTGGCATCCCAGCCACGGTGGACATTAACTCTAGTCACCCCATTCTACCACACCAAGCAGGCACTCTGGAGCCATTAGGGGCTCCCATCCTGGACAGGACAGGAAGAACCGAGTAGTCATACTGCACAAGTGGAACCAGAACAGAGGATAATAACAGACTTAAGACAGATCAGAGATCCCTGCATTTGAGGGCTCCAAACTAAGGTCATGGGAAAAAAGGAGTCTTCAATACATTATCAAAATTACTGTGCAAGACTTGATGAATAATTAGATACTAGAGAAAGAGAAAAAAGATGAAAATTATCTTCAGGATTTAATGACAAGGTGGAAAGTCACAATTCACGAGGCCTAGCTGACCAAGATTTGATATGCAGGAGAGTAATCCCTGATCACCACATTTACACACACAGCCCCCAGCACCCACCAGCGAGGACACAGGCAAGGGCTACAGGTTGATACTCATCCCAGAAACAGTGTCCAGAAACATATGGTTGAGGAAAATGTCTGTAAAAGAGAATTCAACAGTTAGGGGCAGCACAGTCAAGGAAGGGGCTTGGAGTGTCTCTTTTATATACAGATACTTTCTTTTTCCCATAGGAAGACTACAGGAAAGAGCCTAATGAAGAGGGAGATATGTTGCAAAGGAGACAGCAAATGTGGGCACAGGAAAAGCCAAAACACAGAGCACAGAGAGCAAGAATAATTTCTGATGGGAGGAGAAACATCTTCCTCTGAGAAAGACACAGGGGAAGGGCCCCTGCATCCTGCAAGCCCACACTGTAATCTTCTGAGAGAAACAAAATTTGAGTTCAACAGCAAGGAAAGATGGGAAGTGAGAATGGAGGCCTTAAGGGGAGAGAACGCTCTGCATAGAGAGGACAATGCATTAAATAATAAAATTACTGGGAGACTTCTTGTGGTCAAAGACATTTCTGCTAGTGGACAGGCTTGTGACACTTTGACCAACATCGTCTTGAAGGCTGGGCAAGAGCTAAACACAACCATCATGTTAAAGGGCTAGAGAAACTTGAAATAGATTTCTTTGGTGTCTAGGATGAGAGGTAGAACCAGTGCTTAAGGACGAATAAAACTAAAATTGCTGACAGGGCAGAAGAATGGGAAAGAAAGACAAGTGGACAGTGAAAAGAGTCTTCTCAAAAGCAAATGGCTCCTTTGGTCAAATGTGTGACCTTCATGTAAAAAGAAGATTAAAAAAAAATAGAGCTCGGGGTAGGTGAAAATTTTTATAAATTTTTATAAATATGGGGCTGTTCCTGAATGACTTTCACTGAGATGCTATTTCTGGGCATGATGGCAGGATTCAAATCAGGGCAGTGAGGAAAAATTGTTACGCATTCATCTCATAATCGATGTGGAAAAATCCAAATATAATTTGGATTTAAATTCTCTTCCGATTAAATGTTAATGATCACTTAAATTTTTTTCTCTGCATCAGTAGAGCAAACTTTGGATCAGATTAAATTTTATCTGATTTTTCCTCATTAACTATGAAAAATAGTCCCCTAAAAATGTTACCCATGTAGGTAAAGTTAATACTTCATTGAACAAAACCTCAGATTAATCAGCTGTGCCCTTCGGATCAGCCTCACTGCACTCTGCACACACAAGGCCCCGCCCACACCACGCCAGCCCTGCCCACACGAGGCCCCTCAACTTCCCCACACTTGCCAGGGGCCCCACATACTCTAACACCCAAAGGATCAAGGTTCTGCCCGGTTACTGAGATTAATTATGGGGCTATGTTGAATTTTAAATGTTGTGGTAAAATCTGATAATGTGGGCTTCCAGGTAAAAATGGTCAACTGTGACCTCAAAACCCCTAAAAATAATTTTTTTTTCCAATTTCTTAGGCATGATTTCTGAGAAAATTCTAGTATTCAAATGTAAAAGTTATTTGGGGAATTAGAATTTATTCTATTTCATTCAAAACAGTGACCTGAACTTGTGCTGTTCCTTACATATATATCAGAATACCAAATATAAAATTAAGATAAAGTCAATTTTAATAGAAAGCCAAATTATTTGTATATTTTTCTTGTTAGATGACGTTGTGTTGGAGTCATGGTAAAGTTAAGAATAGTTTTGGGGTTTAACTCAATTTTGTGAGCTATTATTCTCTTTCCATTTACCAAAAGATACACTTATTCTAGAATATTAGCTATAAAACATTTTTTAGGCAAATCAGTGGGACCCCAAACCAGCAGATCCTTTCTTGAAAGCTACTCAGTTATGTGTCTCAAACACCTTAAAAATATTCATACTATTTGACTTAGTAATCCTACTTAATGAAATGTTTCTCAAGGAAAATATGCATAATAATTCATGCACAAGGATATTCATCAAAATACTATTTAGTCTAGCAAGTAGCCTAAATATTCAATAGGAAAATATTAAGTATATTATTCATCCATGCAAGGAAATACCATACAGTTTTTAAAATATCAGTAAAATATGTTCAGTAGCATGGAAGTCTCTATAACATAGTTACATGGAAAAGCATGATAATAACTTATGCATACAGTGTGTAAAAAAATAGTACATACATATCATATGTGCATGAAAAAAACCAAAAGAAATACATCCAAATGTATTTTTCTATCTGTTCTAAATTTTATTAGTGGGCAACTAATTTTTTTTTAATTTTGGAAAACAGTGGACACTATTTTGTGAAAGCAGTAAAGGTACAGTGAGAACCTAAGTTCTCAACAGGCAGTCATACTGACATCTCCAGCCACGTGGGCCTTCTTTTCACAATATAAAGTCAGAGAACACTCCTGCACCTGACCCAATGTTAAAGAACATGGAATGCAAACACAAAGTGACCTGTGTTATGTATAAAAATCCATGGGTGTTCTGATCATTTACAGCTGGATAAGGGAGAATTTCTGCCTTCCTCCCATCACACCTGAAAAGAACATGCATCAAAGTATCTGGTAAGGCCTGCAGCTCTGAAAACACCTGGGGTTTCGGCACAGGTTCTGAGTAGATTGTAAACCCTCTTAGTGACTCTGTACCTTAGGCGGCTGCCCCCCAGGAGGATGATGGGTTCCAATTCAGGAATTCAAACACCCCCAGTGGTTCCAATTTTTCAAAGGAAAATGTAAGAAGAGCAGAAGTAAACAATTTAATTTTTCTTTTGCACAGTACAAACTGGCATATATCTACTCTTTAATTAAACATGACCAAATGTCCCAGTATCTCAAGTATTTAAAAGAATCAAAAATCCAGTTTCTTGTAACACTTTTACCATGTTTTGCTATTTCAATACCACCCATAGCTCCCTTATGTCTTTTCCATGCCATCTAGTCCTATTCACTTTCCTCCAAACTGCTTTTCAGAACACTCTCAGCGTTTCCTCTTTCCTCATCCCCACCTTCACTGTCGCTGTCCTCCCACGTCTGCACAGGTTGATGATTATTGAGTGACTCACTCCTGAGCTCCAGGCAAGCACCCTCTCCTCCTGAGCTTCTGCACAACTTCATGTGGTGCTGAGTGCCTGCCAGAGTTTCAAGTCTGAAGTGCCAGAGGCAACATGTGAAAAGATGTGCTAAACTGGAGACACGTGGAAAAGCCCAAACTATTATCATTTGGATCTATGATGCTGAGTGTTTCTTTGGCATATGAGAGCAGTTATACACTAGTTAAGTCACCTCTTAAATATGAAGTATTTAGAGTGAAGGAGACAGCACAAGAATATGCTCATCAGCACAGAGCAGGTGAACCAAAAAGCCATGAAAGACAACACAAGAGGAACTATTAAGTGATATTAGTTATTTTGAGAATTAAAAAAGGAAAAGTTCATTGCATTGCCTCTCCGCAACTAGTTCCAGAGTTGACTTACGAATGCAAGGTGCTTTGATAAGCCTGGAACTTTAAAAATCTATACATACAGCTTATTTTGGACTAACCTATTAGAATAAGTGTAAATTAGATATAGCACTTCACTCTGAAGCAACGAAAGTAGTGTTCTGCCATAAATATTCACAAAATCAGCCCCTTACACTCCTCTTTTCTACCATCGCAACAGGCTCTACTGTCAGTGTGATAGAATTCTACGATGTTTTCTGTTTCAGGGTTTTGTCATGATTATTGGTCTCACCACTTCTATTACAATGTAGATAGTCACACAAAAAAATCTCTACAGAAGTGTGATCTAGAAACACTCACACTTACCTGACAGAAAATATTGGGTTGGCCAAAAAGTTCGTTCGGGTTTTTCCATAACATCTAACAACGTAAGATGTTACGGAAAAACCCGAACGAAGTTTTGGCCAACCCAATAGTTCCATAACATGTGAAACTGATGTGTGAGTCCTTCCCCTGGGTAACTGACAGTTTCTATTAATACTATAGCATGAGTAAATTCCGATTTTCTGTTTGCACATTATTGCATAATCAAGTACAGTCTTGGGCAAAGGTTGGCATATCAGGAAATTGGATGTCAATTAATAGATGCTTGCTTTCCTGTCAGCCTTTGTTTAACAAATTTCATTCCGCTTTCTTCTGAAGTATGTTGGAGAAAAAAAAGAGGCTTTTCCTCAATGGTTTTAGAAACTGAAAGGTATGATAAAAGGAGAGAAATTACTGAGCCAATTTGATGCTTGGGGTGCCGAAATTTTTCATTCAAAATCCCAGAAAGATAAATGGAGAGAAAAACTGGCAGGTAAGACCCCCATTTCTTATCTCATCAGGGGAGATGTCATTCAGATAGGTAGCTGAGAGACTAGGAAGGACATCTACCCCCCTTATTTGACCTTTTCACCTTAATCTCAGTAAACCAGCTGATGCCCAGGACCTGTACCCACACTGGTCCTCAGAGTTGGTGCTACCCAAGGTGCACTATCTCAATTACACTTGGAACAAAGTGTCTCCCCTTTTAACGTCTGAACTTTGCTAGTCCAGACTAGCTGCCTTACTCCTCTTGCTCTGGGAGAGAAAGAAAGGAAAAAAAAAAACTTTGAGGAACATCTATGCGTGGAGCTACCACTGTAGATAAATTATTTCTAAGTGCTAAGTTAGGAAATCAGTTATTTACTGTCTTTACTGTGCTACAATTTCTCCTAACCAGATACTACAATCCATTATTAGCAGGATTTCACCTACAGTAAATAAATATGAAGTAAACACTTTGAAAATTATTAACATTTTTTTGGTCATTGATTACATCCAAGTTTGAGTCACATCCAAGTTTGAGTCACACTATACATTTTGATCTATATAATTCTAAATAGGTAATTTCCTAGTTATATAATAATTTGCACATCCACATTTTTCCCCTTTGAGAAAAAAATCAAACAATTTTACATATCTCATTTTGCAATCTCTAGTTCAGGCAAGCCCAAGTCTTTATCCCTATATCCACACAGGTTTTCTTGCTTGGATTTTATGTATAATAATTTTGCTTTAAATGAGGCAAGGAATCAATAAAGAGGTAGAACATGGTAAAAACTTTATTTTTTGTAGAGAGGCCACAATATGCAACTACCTTTGAGGTCTAAGCTTACAGTTATCTTCACGAAATGCTAGCTAATCATCCCAAACTGACTGAGGGCAGCACAGGTAACTCTGACTCAGCCCACACCCTCTTCCTTTCCGACTGACTACGAACTCAAGCAATATTAAAATTATGTCACAGAAATACCACAGAAGACTCAAAACTGTTGCACGAATTACATTCATGTAGAATTTTTGAAAAATCTGAATATGGACAATTTGGTACCCAGTAGCATTAACTGACATTTCCAAATTGAGTTATTTTTCTTCGATGATAATGGAAAGGTCATGGTTTGGATAAAACAGAAGCATTTTAACAGCCCGCTAGTTTTCACTCATAAATTAGTGACTCTGAATTCAAACCAAAAAGTAAACATCACCATGTTTGAAACACAAAAATTAATGAGCATGGGTACAGACTGTAAATCCCACTGTTTATGTATGACATGTCCCGGGCTTGCAGCGCACAGCACAGATAACTTGGGGAAAATGGGCCATGCTTTGACTATAAGGCTGCAAGCTGCCAGATGACCACCACTAGGATACCTAATTAAACTACACACAGTATCAAATGATAAGAAGCAGCGGTCTGTGTAATGCAAACAGAAGGTCCCTTATGTTTTTAACTGCTCACAGGCTCTAAGAAACCACAGAAATCAGAGCTAGAAGGCAAGTTAAAGGATCAATTTTAATATACTTGTTAAAAAAAAAAAAAAAGATCAGATAGAGGACTACTGAGTCTGAATGACTTGCCAAAGTTAACACAAACCCTTCTGGACTCTGAGGGTTCGGATAACCAACTCTTTTCCACTGCCAAGGGCAATCTTGAGAGTTAGACCCCCTGTGGTCTCTAAAGGTAAAATAGCCTGGAGTACTGAGGAAATTACCTAGATAATTAAAATCCCAAAGAGCTTGCTCAAGCTTTGAGACTAGCTTTTCAATCATAAACACAAGCTTTGGGGCAATAAAGTGTAATGATAAATAAAGCACGACTTAGGGGGAAAAAAATCTATAGATATATAATATTTCCAAAACAAGAGCCCTCCTTTTTTAAACCAGCTCCCTATGCTTCTAAATGCCAGAAACAAACAAACAAACAAAACCTATTATCCTTATAATCAATTAGCACTTTTGCATCTCTTTACATTTCTGGATCTACTTTGGTTTCTTCACCCATTATTACCAGTCAAGCCCAGATCTCCAGTGGGGTCTCCTCAGTGCCGACTGAGCAATACTGTCCTCTTATAATATTCCTGTGGTTCTGGAACAGTCCAGAAGATACATCTGCCCTCTGGGCTATTGTCACTGACTATTCATGAACAGGTATAGACTCTTCATAGAACTATAGAGAATTAGTCATACAGGGAATTTTAGCGATGTCTTACTCCAGGGGATGTTAAAATGTTTACCACCAGAACCTTTCAACCAAAGAGAATCTTATTTTTAAAGAGAATCTTATTTTACATATAAATATGAATAACATAAATTATATAGTATACAGTATACTATATAATTTCATTATACATAATATGTATTGTAGATTATAATAAATATCTGTTTATGCAATATGTAGATTATAATAAATATCTATTTATGTAATATATTCAAACATACATGTCAACCCTCCCTAGTGGAATGCAGAATCACAGCACTGCCTGTTCTTCCTGCCCCAAGAAGGAATCTCCAGCCTTCCAAGAAAGCACTGGTCAAGCCCAACAGCCTCAAAGAGACATATTTTGTTCTCAAAATTAACCTACTATTGTTGTCCCAAGAGCCTTTTTTGCATTCTCTCTTGCTCAACACAACTCTCTCTGCTTCTAAATCATTTACTCCTGTAATATTTACAAGAAAACAAGAAGGCTTGAAACACAGATCTACCTTCAGTGTGACAGAGAGAAAGAAGGAGAAAATCTTTGTGTTTTTTATCAGTCTAATTATGAAATGCTTAATCTTCATTTCCAGAAAATATTACCCATTCCCATATGCAATGATACATTTTTTGTCAGAATTGTATCTTCTGTGCTGTTTGGACATGGGCACCAAAAGAGGCTTTGTTAATGCAGTAATTTCCTCAGTTATCATTCCTGGGGACTGGCCATATTAAAGCTCACTCTAATTCAATGGGTTAGACCCACATTTCCTAAACTGTGTTCTACAGAAGACTTCATGAATAAGTGTTAATAAGGTCTACCATCCCCTCACAAAGAAAAAAATCCCCAAACATATATTTTAAATATTGAATTCTTCACCCCTCTCATTGAAGATTTACAAAAATCATTAGCATATTAAAGGGCTTGACAGTTCCTACAGTAAAGAAACCTATTTTACATCTCTAACATGATTTCCAATATTATTTGAGCAGAAACACTGATTATGGGGCACACATGTGCACTCTATATAACAGCGTCCTCTTAAGCAACCATTATTTTAGCCCATACCACAAGAAATCACATTCTCACAGGGAATTTTGGTGCCCAGGGCCAAAGGAAAAATTCAGAAATGAAAACTCATTCAATGGCACAATCAAATATAGCCTCACACCAATGAATTATCCACAGAATGTTTAACAGCATAAAAAGGAATACAGCACAATCAGTCCTGCTCCTCATACACTCAGTTATTCCCAGCCTCTTTCTAGTATGTACACTGCTTTGGAAAGGCAAAGCACAGACTACACCAATGATGAGAAATTTTGCTTGGAGGGCACTTATCTGTGTCAACCCCTGCAATCAATCTAACACCACAGAGGGCTTCTTGGTCTATACCTTTCGAACCACTAGTCTAGACCATAGGAATGGCACTGTTTTCCATAATTCAGATGTCTTTTCTGTGACAAGTTCACAGGAATCCTCCTGTGTAAAGCTACGGTTAATTTTGTGTGCTTGACAAACATACAAATAAGGGAATCTCTCCGATAAAACAAACACAACGTACAACTTTACCACAAGGGTCGTGTGCTACACAAATGCATTTAACAAGTATTTACCAAGCATATTCTACACGACAGGCACTGCGCTTGGTGACCAGTTTAGTCTTTCAACCTGATATATGGATGTATCTCTCAGATGGATTTTTAGAGTCATCAGGATTGGAAAAAAATCAATGATATTACAATGAATTACTCAAATTGTTGTTTCTTTTTAAAACAATTTTTGGTTTGCATGGACTCATAGATTCACACACACAAACAACTTGTAATGATGGGTGACCCAGAAAAGTTGTTCCCTCTACTCATTAAAGTTATCAACTGTAAAATCTAATTCAAAAAATTAAATTTTAAAAGAAGAGTGATGTGATGTTGAATTAAGTAACAAACATTTTATACATATGTATCAAACAGAGTTATATAGCTTTAAACCAGTAAATTTTGTTATCCTTTTAAGTCAATTCAAAATAAAACAAATGTATTTCATGTCATGAATCATAGCATGAGGATTTAGCAAATATTTTACATAAAAGGAATTCTTTCATTGTAGAACTGAGGTAAAATATGATGATGTTGTAATCATTAGAATCCATATCCTCTCTTAGATTGAATGGACAAGCACAAATTAGAGTTTTTAAAGAACTATGACATTCTCATATCTTAATCTTATTCCTATTCATCTGAAACATTAGTTCCATGAATGCTAAGGTTTTTGTTAATTATATTAACGCTTCTGTGTGATACTTAAGTTCAATGGAAAAATGTAAAAAGGGATACATGCATTAATGCTTACAAATGGCTTCTATTTCTTAATGCAGTCTCTGGGTAACCAAGGGAATAAGAGAATTCTATCAATACATTCCCCACCACAGAGATCGGAGGCTAGCTCTCCGTCTTGAATTGACAGGACTGAGCAAAATGCCAAGAGATGAAACCTATTTTAGTCCTAGTCTTCCCAATTTTGCAGCTAGAGAATCTTCTTAATGGCTGGCATAAATGGCCCAGAAGTAAACTGTGCTGGAAAGCTAGCAAACGAATGAAAACCAATGCAGTTCCACTGCACTGCTGAGCGGCCATCAGAAAGTGAATGCAGAGCCCAATGAATCCCAATATAAGAACCACCAAAACTTCCCTATCATATAGAAAAGCTCGAACCACATATACTTCCAATTAGACACAAAACTTTGAGTGTACAAAGGCACTAGTGACTGGTGTTTGAAATATACACACTAACCCTTACACAGGCTGTATATCACAGAACCACTGCAATACTTCCCTCTTTTCTGCTTTGAAATCAGTGTAAAACCTCTCCGGTGAAGGGGGTGACCGCTATAGAACATTTGACAGCTTGACAAGCTGTCACTTGACAGCACTTGACACTTGACAGTATTATACTGTGTACAATTATACAAATTCTGATCAAATTAAGTCCCCTAAAGTAAAAACTATATACATCACATTTAGCCTATAAAAGGTTCTTCTTGGTCATTAGCCCAAATTCTGGGTTATAAAAATATTTCATTGGAAAGCTACCTGCCTAGTTATTCATGCACTTACATATTTATTCATTCATTCATTCTTCATTCATATATTTTCTTTCAACCAATATCTAATAATGCTATACAGACACTAGTGTATATTAGATATTGGTTGAAAGAAAATATATGAATGAAGAATGATACCTATCATGTGTCAGGCACTATGCAAGGGCTGTTCTTAGACACAGATCTGCCTGATGGAGCTTACAGTCTTAAGGGGGAGAAAAATGCAGAAGAAAGCCTCTAAGCAAACAAGCACACCAGAATCATATTTAACACTCTGATAGTGTTACAAGGAAAGACTAAGAGTTCATGGAAAAGTTAATTGGAAGATCCACTTTAGATGGCAATGAAGGTCATGGAAAAAGGTAAAATCTCATGAGGGCCTAACAGCATTTTTTTTATTGCTCTGTAGCATAATGAGGTAGAAAGAACAAAGAAATAGGACCAAGTCCCAGCTTTGCCTTTGTAGTAAGTCAGTGCTATTCCTGAGGCTATTCTCTCACCTGAACAATGGAGATGAGATTAACACCTACCTATAAGATATACTTCACTAAGCTGATCATGTTTGATGATCAAATATGACAAAATACCTGAAGTATTTCATCAACTGCGTAATGACATAAAACTGTTGTTAGCTGTCATCTCCCTAAGTTACACCTCAACATGTATTATAAGAAAATTTTAAAGATTCCAAATGGTCAATAGGCTTCATTTATTTAAAATGAAGTAGGCTTCAAAGCACAATGACAGTAGGCTTCAAAGCACAATGACAGTATATAGGATATGATACAGAACCCGTAGGAGAAAGAAGGGTTCTGCTACCAATGGAAGAAAAGGAGAGCTATTACAGATAACAGATTGTACAAAATCAAATGTTGAATTCATACTGCTTTACTGGTAAGAACATAAAGTTTTTAATATGTAAATAAGCAGATTTACGCCATTAATTCAAACGAAATACTTACTTCTATGTGCAGTACAACATAGGATCCCTCAGCCTGGCACAGGCTGTAGGAAGAGGTTGCTCACAACAAGGAAATGTGTGTAAGATCCATCTTTTAAGAGATGCAGCAATGTAAGCTTTACAACTTCCCTGAGGGGAAAGACAAGAAGCATTCTCTTTGCTCCCCATACCATTCCTTCTAATATTAAACACAAACCTCCCTTCATAAAGAACGTATTATGTAAGGATTATTCTCATCCACCTCTGAAGTTCATTATATGCTTCTTATCAGTGCCCCAGCATTGATGTTTGATCATAACTTAGGCACAAACACACTTCCAGGGAAAAGTAATGTCCTCAATAAACAATCTTACCTCCTAAATGCAGCAACCTGTAACCAAATGCCAACATGCTCATTGTACCTTTCCCATGGAGTGCCTTTCATGTAAGCAGTTTTCCAAACCCAACTGGGTCAGAGAAACACTTTTTCCTTTCTGCTGAGTCATCCCCCCGCTTACTTGGTAATAAGAGCATTAGCACATTTCCAACCTTTAAAATGCTAGTAACAGGGACTTCCCTGGTGGTCCAGTGGCTAAGACTCCGTGCTCCCAAGGAGGGGGCCTAGGTTCAATCCCTGGTCAGGGAACTAGGTCCCATGTGCTGCAACTAAAAGTGCAACTAAGACCCGACGCAACCATATAAATAAATAAATATTCTTTTTTAAATGCTAGTAACAATTCATATGCAAACTCTGAATGCAGCCAGAGCCTCTCTAGAGAAATCAGTAAAGAACAGCTCTCTAACGTGTTTGTTTGGCTGTGATCTTGTGGATGTCCTTACCTCAATTTTCTGTGTAGAGCTAAGCCCTTTGTGCTATTACTTTGGCAATTTTGTGGGGATGCCATGGGCATCTGGGAAGCCTGAGACTGAATTACTGAGTGTTAAATGACTTGCCTAAGGCTAGATGTCCCCATAAACCTGGAAACAGGACCCGAAACTCCCAATCCCATTAGGCTCTTTTCAGCACACAGCTGGACTCCTGGGATTCAGCTCCTCTGCCTGAGGACCTGGCCAGGTACTGGGCACTGGGTACCCCTTCAGCATTCACTAGGGGCAGAGCAACCCTAGATTCTGCAGCACGAGGAGGGGAGTTGATTAACATAAGTTTGATCGAAAATGCCTAAAGCTGAATTCTCCAGGTGATCCCAGCTCACTCTATCCAAGGAAACCCTCTCCTCTTTCCCACTCTTCTGAAAAGGGGAAAGACAAAATGAGTGCAAATGTTTACGTGTTGTGTTCATGAGTAAGACTGCACCCATTTTACAGTGATGCAGTGCCAAAGCTGCTTGCTGAGATGTGCTAAAACCATATTCTTATGTACCATACTTATTTTACACTGAGACATTAGAAAACAAGTGGATTTTCTAAGAGGAAAATACAACAAGCATAAGGGACAAATCTACTTCTCATAATAACTAAAGACACATTTATATGTCACCTAAAAGGAGCTCACAACTAAAAATAAAAAAGAGACAATAATTTATGATTTATATGCATTAAATCAGAAAAAATAATCCTGTAGTTACATTTTCATTGGGATGAGCTTTTTTTTTTTTTTTTTGGCTGCATTGGGTCTTCGTTGCTGCACGTGGGCTTTTCTCTAGTTGCGGCTTTTCTCTAGTTGCGGCGAATGGGGCTACTCTTCGTTGCAGTGCACGGGCTTCTCATTGCAGTGACTTCTCTTGTTGCGGACCACGGGCTCTAGGCACACGGGCTTCAGTAGTGTGGCACACGGGCTCAGGAGTTGTGGCTTGCAGGCTCTAGAGTGCAGGCTCAGTAGTTGTGGCGCATGGGCTTAGTTGCTCCACAGCATGTGGGATCTTCCCGGACAAGGGCTCAAACCCATGTACCCTGCATTGGCAGGAGGATTCTTAACCACTGCACCACCAGGGAAGTCCCAGGATGAGCTAATTTTAATAGACGAATTAAGTACAGAATAATAACAAAATACAAGTTAAATCATAGAAAATTAGTATTTATATTACTAGAGTTTGAGTCTAGCTTTATATTCTAGTACTTTATAGTTAATTAAGTAGAAATCAAGTATGTGTAGTTTCTTTCTGAATTAACAAATCAAACAGTGGCTTCTTCTAATTATTCAAATTAAAAAAGAACTCATATGACTTACTTTAAAATACTGTTTTTATTTTTTAACTAATTGATTTTTTAAAGAGTTCTAGACCTGCTTCACTCTCTCAGTAAAAAGTACTATTTTTAAATTAAAATTTCCTAGTTGTTTTATATTTTTAGTATTTCCTTATATTTCCTATATTTTCAATAATTTTTGTCCACTTATTCATCCCTCCATCTATCTATTCAACATACACTTGGACCAGTGCTAAGCACCAGAATTATAACACATGCATATAAAGGTTTTCAGTAGACAGTGTTCTTCCGTAAGTACAATCTCTCTTAATCCCCCTGCCAGTGCAGGGGACACGGGTTTGAGCCTCCTCCGGGAGGATCCCACATGCCGCTGAGCAACTCAACCCGTGCGCCACAACTACTGAGCCTGTGCTCTAGAGCCCACAAGCCACAACTACTGAGCCCGTGCACCACAACTACTGAAGCCCTCATGCCTAGAGCCTGTGCTCCGCAACAAGAGAAGCCACTGCAGTGAGAAGCCTACACACCGCAATAAAGAGTAGCTCCCACTTGCCACAACTAGAGAAAGCCTGCACACAGCAATGAAAACCCAAAAATAAATAAATAAGTAATAAATAAACTTTTAAAAAAAGAAAGTAATATGTAAACTAAATCTCAATAATTACTTAACCATGTATAGTTTTAAAAGATTGTCTGAAATTTTAAAACAAGAGCTAGAGAACAAGGGAAGTTATGTAAAAGAAAATGGTTTTTTGTTTGCCTTCTGTCAAGTCAGCTAACTAAAAAGTAAGAAGTGGCAAATTAGGAGTTTGGGATTATCATATACACATTACTATATATAAAATAGATAAACAACAAGGACCTACTGTATAGCACAGGGAACTATACTCAATATCTTGTAATAACCTATAATGGAAAAGAATCTGAAAAATAATATATATATGTATGTATGTATATACATGTATACATATACATGTATAACTGAGTCACTTTGCTGTACACTAGAAACTAACACAACATTGTAAATTAACTATATCAATTTTTAAAAAGTACATGAAAAGAAAAATTAGAAGATTAGGAACAATGGAAATGTAGACTATCTCCTTTATCAGTGAAACATGTTATGGTAAAATAATGCTAAGTATTAAAATACTAAAATCCATTTTTAGATTGTTAATACAAAACACCAAAATGCATGATGACATATACATGTATATGCATAATGGATCTATTTATTTAATTCTTTGAGGTCAGAGGCATTATTTGGAGGCATTATCTATATGCACCATCAATAGATAAAGACTGTGCTTTATATTAGTTTAAAGAGAAAAGTAACAATATTCTTTATATTCACCCCCAACATGCTCGCTGACAAGCACATATCTGTCCCATCTTGAGATATACATGTTTTGCATATCTTTATTTCAGATATTAATGAATCTTTATTTCACTAAATATATGTTTTCAAAAGCATATCTATGAAATTTTGAGAAGAAAATTTCAAAGAACAACTTTCCATGATCATTTACCCTGAATTTTCTAGTGAACTTTGCTCTTCTAACTCATCATTCTCACTCCTCTATCTAAATTAACATTTTGGCCAAAATATTCATTCTAAACCACATCTTAAATCATGTCAATCACCTGCTTAAAAAACATTTACAGGCTCCTTAATTTTTGAAAATTAACATCTGAAACCCTTGGCAAGGCAGAGAAGGGCCTAGGTGAACAGGGGTTTGTCCTACTTTTCCAATTTCATCTTTTGAGTCTCTCCTTCACAATCTCCTATCCTGCAGATCTATCCATCAGTAGTTTTGCCAATTTCTTCCCTAACCCAGAACATCCTCCTCTATCTATGCCAGTCACAATTCTATTCCCCACTATTCACCCACCCAATTTAGATATCATTTCTTAAGTTCTTTCATTAGGCTTTCCATGTCAGAAGTAATCTCAATATATCTCTCTCTCCCCCTCCCTCTTTCTGCCTCCTTCCCTCCCTTCTTCCTTCCCTCTCTCTCAGGCCATACCCCTTTCTTTTGTTCCTCTAAATGGGACTCACCTACTTTTGTTACAACTATTTGACATATCTCCTCTACTAGATGTACCATCCTTAAAGCAAGACCATTTCTTATTTAGTTTCATAAGCTAACAACACTTAGTTTTGTGTAACTAGTAAGGTGATTAAGGAAGCTCATAAATATAATTCATTGTTTTTAAGCAACATGATTGAGTGATGGGTTTAATCTTATGCTCACATACTCTCTGTTCTTTCCCTATAAAATGTTACCTCCAAAATGATACTTAATCATTGCTATATTTGAAGTTCCTTCAATTAAAAAAAATCAAATATCATAGCTATGATCATGAGCTATGATCCTGATCACGAGTTAAGGGAAATCAGATTTTTCTAGCGAATGGTTTTACCAATCCACTTGTGGAAGATATTTCAGATGCCAGTCAGTACATCTGTCCAATGGCCTTCAATCTCCCATCCCATCAATCCCCAGTTTTTCTTTATAATAAACTTAGTGTAGAGAACCACAAAAATTTCCATCATGAGAATGCAAAAAAAAAGCATACAAGTATACTATGGCTACATTATGCATAATTACTGGCTTTGGGATATGCGCTTAAAGATTATCCAATATAATGGCTTGTATCCTCGATTTGTCTTTCTATTATTGGGTCCAGAGAAAATTGGGACACCTCAATTCATAGTGCATGAATTAGGCAATTACTTATGAAGTTTTTAAGGTACTAAGTATCAGCATGATGTCTAAACAAGTGGATAACTAAGTTTAAAAATTAATTTAAAGAAAATTTGCAATGATCTACAACAAGACATTCTCCCCATTCCCCTGGTTGTTTTAGTATTATACAGAGTTCTTAAAGCGCCACATCAGTATATTCTCTCCATCATTTGACATCCAATATAATTTTTGACATAAAAATCCACTAAATAACTCGATTAACTTCTGTACAAAACTGTCTTCTCTATAGAATGTGCAGTTGCCAATAAAGGAAATCACAGACTACAGAGTAAATCTTGAATATATTAACTTGTTTCCTTAAGGTCATAAAACAAAACATATTTTGACAGAATTATTTTTACAAAATTACAAAAAGTAAAATATACGTGATGTTTTTAGTGTAATGTATGTAACGTCTGTTTCTTGCTAATGCTTTTATTATTAACACTTTATTTATTTATTTATTTACTATTAACACTTGTATATAAATGTCCTTAGTGATATACATTGAAAGAAAGGTACTTTTTTTTTAAATCACACATTATAATTTTAAAATCTTTAGGTTAAGAGTGAAAAATTGATAAAAAATATAGTTTCGTGTAGTCAGATTTCTTTCTACAAAATCCAGACTAGGATATATTTTTAAATATATCTTGTTAAACACTCTATTTAAAAATCATGGTTTTAGTTTATTTGTAAACAACCACATTTCTATGTTATTGCAATGTTTCTCAAAATATTGTTCACAAAACACCTGCTTAAAAAAAATCTGGAGCACTAGTTTTAAATGCAGAGACCCCAAGATTCCACTCCACACCACTGGATCAGATTCAGAGCCTGGGAGTATGCATTTAAAACAAGTTTGCCCATGTGGCTCTGATGTCCACCAGACTTGAGAAATCTATCGAGTCTATCTCATGCCTCATTATATTCTCGGTGTTATATTTTAGAAAAAAAAGTTGCCAAACGATTTCTTCAAAAAAAATATATTTTTTCCAAATTCTCATTCTTATAATTTCTAAAGTGTCACTCAACAGAAACTTAAACCCGTTTCCAAATCCCCTGGTATTTCAGCTCAATTAACAAATGAAAGGGGTCATTTTTCTCCTTATTGCCTGTTGTCTTAAAGGATCCTGAGCAAAAGCCCGTGACACCCACTTCGCACCTCGGGACACGGACCTCCACTTTCCACAGGTCAGAATACTGAATCCCGTCACCGTTAACACCGTTAACATAGCCCTAAGGGACACTTGGCTCCCTCGCCTTCGACTCTCCGGGCAGAGAAAGCCCGTAAGCTGCCCAGGCCCTCCAGTTCTCAGAGAGCCCGGGCCGTCAGCACCTCTGACAGAGCCTGGTGGATGGGAACCGGGTTTCACTGTCACGAGCCTGCCCTCGGAAAAGCCACTGACACCAAGGAAACTGACCCGAGACAGCCAGGAACACACAGACCCACCGCCCACCGCGCTTTCCGGCAGCCAGTACCTCTTTCCAAAAGACAACAAAGGAACCCTTAAGCAGCTCTTACCTAGTATACGAGCCACCCCCACAACTCTCCTCTCCTCCCCCGCTCCCCGGCGCCTGTTGCTAAGGAGGCGAGAAGGCACTGGGGCAGCCTCAGGACCAGGGGACCGACGGCGGGAGGAGCTGGCAGCACCAGGGCGGCGGTGAAAGCCCAGCCTCGGGTGAGCCCAGGACCCCTTCCTATGGCGGGAAGGGTGCGCCCTCCACGCGGCTCTGACGCCAACGACTACCCCCGCGCACTCAGGCGGGCGGAGGGAGCCTCGAGAACAGGAGACCTGCGCCCGGGAGCGCCGCTCCCTCTGCGGGCCCGGGAAGCTCAGCCCGGCAGAGGAGGCCTCTGGCCCGGTACTGTGGACGCCTGTGGGCCCAGACAGCGGGGCAGGGGCTCGGGGACAGCCCTGGGGAGGGCAGGCACTCACCATGTTGACTTCGGAAACCATGTCTATGCTGGCGATGTCGATGTTCATCCCCACGCAGACAGGGGGACCTGCGGGAAGCGCACGACACGGTGATCAGCCTGACTCGGGCACCGGCTGCAGCTGCTCTGAGGATGGGGGGCTATCCGAGGAGGGGGCGCAGGCGAAGTGCCCCACTCCCCACCTCGCCGCAGCTCGGCGGAAGCGGCCCCCGCCTCCCTCCTCCACCCAGGCCGCCAGCGCGATGGGTCGCGCTGCCCGCAGCGGCCGCGCACACCCTACTTACCCCCGAAGTCGGGTCTTAGGCGAATGTCGTAGCCTTTCAACAGCTTGTCCACCGTCTCCTTCACAAAGGACATGTTCCCAGGATCGTTCACGCTGCGGGAGGGACGGGGGCCAGAGACAGCGGGGTCAGGCGGCGGCTCGCCCGCCAGCGCCCAGCGCGCACACCCGCGCGCCCTGCCCGGCGCCCGGCCCGCTTCCCGTCAACCCACCCGCGACCCTACCTCTGGGCGCAGCACACCACCGCCACCAGCACTGGGGCCGAGAAGATGCCGAAAAGCCTTCCTCCCGCAAAGCCCCACATCCCTCCGCCGCGCCCCGGCACGGGGGAGGGGGCGCCCCGCCGCCGTCGCGACCCGCAGCCGGGGCTGCTCCTGCTGCTGCCGCCGCCGCCGCGCTAGCCCGGAGCGGAGGAGGGCGCAGGGGGAGGGGGAGGGGAGGAGGAGGAGGAGGAGCGGGCGCGGGGAGAGGAGGAGCAGCGGGCGCGGGAGCTAGGGGAGGGGGGAGGAGAGAGAGCGAGCCGGAGGCCGAGCCGGAGGCCGAGCGCTGCCTCCTGCCTCGGCGGCTGCGGAGCGAGACCCGAAGCCCGGCCGGGGACAGCAAGCCGGAGCCGCGGCTGCGCGGCGCGGGGCAGAGCTGGCGCTGCCAGCTCCTCTGGGCTCCGTGAGACCCAGGAAGGAGAGGATCATCGGCGACTGCGACGTGGGCAGAGACCGCGAAGGAAACGCTCTCCGCTTCCCCCCGCCCCCTCCCCGACCCGACCCCTTCGCTACGACCCCCGCCCAGCTGCGGCTCAGGCCGAGCCCACGAGTGCAGCGGAGCGCCTCTGCCCGCGGGACTGCGAGCTACGGAGCAGAGAGGGAGGCCGCGTGGCCCGGGGGAAGCCCCTACCTCACCTGCGGGGCTCTGAGCCTCGCGTCCCCAGGGTCCAGGAGAGCCAGATGGGCAGCAGGAGAGCCGGGAACCCGGAGCACATGGCGCTGCTCCTCTGACCTAACCTGGGTGGGATCCGCTCTCCCCCACAGTCACCGAGCATTCTAACAGCGATGCGGGGATCCCCGCCCCTGCCCCCACCCACGGGCTTTCCCGCCTGACCCGTCATCCAGCCCCTTGCATGGCGGCCCGATTATTTATGCAATATAAAACCATTTTTTAAATTGGTTCTTTAAACTATTTCTCTCACTCTCACCCCCTGAACATTTCATGTGAGCACTGGGCCCTCCCTACTTACATAAATACATTTATAATGAGTGTTAAAGAGAGGCCTGGATATGCACGTTTGCTTTATTATCGGGAAGCTGGAGTCCGAATCAGACGTGGAGACCCTGGACTATCATCCCAGGAATGGGAAAATAATGTGCCTTTTCTGGTGCAGCCTGGAGCTGTCCGTGGTTCTTAGTATAAGGCAAGGAACCTCGTTTTCGCTATGACTGGCCCCCATCCTTTGGTTCTCATCTTAGAAGAGAACCTCCTGCACCTTGGCCAAGAAACAGACCGATGTGCACCACGGTCCACCCTGCCCTGTATGTCATCACTGTGTACCTGAGGAATGTCTGCTCACCCAGAGTCATAGGTCATATATTTTTCTTTACTGAATGGTTCTCTGTGCTTCACACTTCTAATACTGAGGAAGATGATTGCACATTCCTACTTGTGGTCAACCAACAATACTTACAAATCAAGTCCATTTTCTGCTTGATAGACTACCTTGGGCCATTCCAGGACCTAATGAATGGTTAATTATATGTAACTGCTTCTCTGTATTAATTACTTTTTCTACAAAGCTTAAGGTTTTCTTTTCTATTGTCAAGACTTTATATGGGTAAATATCTAAATCTAGGCCCTGGTTCTCAAGTTGGCATGTTTCTGACATTAATTTTAAATATCATTGCCTTTTTTTTAAAAATCAAAAATTTTATTTTTGGAACAGAAAATGTAACCACAGAAGTTGAATGGTTGGTATTAAGATAAGGTTAAGAGATAAATTTAGCTCCCTAATTATTTTCTGGAAAAGTCTATTTACAACTACTTGTATTCTGTGTCCTGTTCATGTGCAATGGAATTATCAGGAAACTTAGATTTGCATTATCATACCTTCCCCTCCACATTCATGTTTCAGTCTCTTTCTCCTGTTTGCATGTACCTCTTTTAGAGAAATGTCCTGTTGGGGATCATGGCTATAGAAAACAAACAGTGAGAATAAGGTGCTTGAGAAAAACCAACAACATAGCAAGAATGATCCCCCTTTCTACTATTTTATATGTTCTAAAACTTGAAAACAACATTACAAATGTTATTGTCATCCAACCATGTAACACCTCAGATCTTGGCTTCAACAAGTCTCTGAGTATCTTGGCCTTATTTTTCATTCCAGTTCCTGCTTCACCATGCAGTTCTGCAAGAGCTCTGATCAGCTTCACGTGGGAACAAATCCACAACCCTCACCACCTGTCCACATTGCTTGTCTCTCACCTCCCACCTTCAGGCTTCTCAGTTAGCAATGAGGTCCAAATGCAACAGGACCTACTCAGTACTCACAAATGTGCAATCTGAAATTACTGTAGCATTTGCCATCCATGGGGTGGACCTTAGATGAACAGAAGGTGGGAGCCAGGGGATAAATGATTCTCCCTCTATTTCTCCCTATGAAATGTCCTGAGATGCCATAGTAACTCCTTTCTTTTCCCTCTCCTTCCATGCCTGGATCCCCTTTTCCTTCACTCCTGTTTTCATCAGTATTACACACCCTAGAAAAGCAATAGCACTTCAATTTTGCCTCAGGATATGTTTTCTGGTGAACACAGGCTAAGTCATAAACCCATTGGCAAATCACTAAAAGTGTCACCTAAAATGCAGTCTTTTTTAAAACGAAGGCAAAATCTAAGAGAAACATTGCAGTAAGTGTACACTGGTATAATCAAGATACACTGGTCCATGAAGCTCATCACAGTTGCTGGCCAACTTGCACCTACATGAGCAACAAAGTTTGGGCATGCAACCCTTGGTTGCCCTCCTGTCTCAGCTCCTCCCACAGCCTTCTTGGAGGATTGGATGTGCCCTGAACCCCAGGTAACCCCATCCTTCCACTCTCTTGCCAGGATTCCTGAAACCAAGAGTATTTTCATATCTTTACTAGATGGTGATAACATATTAGCCAAATCAGCTGGAAATAACTGATGCAGTTCTTTATTTTCTACAGAAAGAGAAAAAGGGGTCTTACAAAGGATAAATTTTCATGTCAGAAGAAAAAGGAGATGAATGCAATTTTGTTCATAGTAAAGTGGTTTTAAACAGGCTAGAATAACATTTCGGGGTCCTTAAGGTAGGAAGCAGGAAAGGGGGGAAATAGATGAAGAGCATCACATGATCACTTTACCTAGTCCATGTTTGTGCATTTGGGCTGACCAAAAGGCCTTCACCAAACTGTGTTTTGCCCCTTACATATAGAAAGTCAAGTTGTCTTTTTAAACAGTATCAAAGTTTCTGATAATATATTTTAAAGCTCTTTAAAATAACTCAATCAATTTGAAGTATGACATGTGAAATTAAAAGTTAAATATATAATTAGATGATTTTTGAAAAATGTGCAGACCAGTGTACATTTCTATCATCCCCAAAATTCCAGCTCAACTCTTCAGCATACATGCCATTCCGGATCCAGATAAGCACTGACCTAACTTCTGTCATTATAGATTTTTTTTTTTTTTTTGCCTGTTCCAGCATGCCATATAAGTGGCATTACACAGTATATGTTATTTTATGGCTGGCTTCTTTCTTTCAGTATAATGTTTCTGACATCCGTCCTTGTTGCAGATCCATAGTTTGTTTTACTGCTGGGTAGCATTCCATTGTGTGTTTATTGCACAATTTGTTCATCCATTCATCTGTTGATGGACCTTTCTAGTTTGGGCCATTATGAATACAAAGTCATGTACAAGTCTTTGTGTGGACATATGGTTTCATTTCTTTTAGGTAAATACATAGGCGTGAATGGCTGAATCATATAGTAGAGTGCATGTTTAGCTTTATAAGGAACTGCTAAAATATTTTCCAAAGTAATTGAAGAAATTTACATTTCACCAGCAATGCATAAGTGGCTCTTCCACATCCCCCCCATCAATCCTGGTGGGCGTGCAGTGGTATTTCATGAGGTTTGAATTTGTACTTTCCTGATGACATGTAAACATATTTCATTTGCCTACTGGCCATTCTTATCTTCTTTTTGAATATATAAAATTTTTCCCATTTTTAAATTGCATTCTTAGTCTTTTTTATTGAGATATGAGTTCTCTATATATTTTAGATACAAATCCTTTATAAAATATATGTAATGAGAATATTTTCTGCTATTCTGTGGCCTTTCTGTTTGCTTTCTTTGATAGTGTCTTTCAAAGAAAAGAAGAATTTAATTTAGATGAAGTTCAGTTTATCAATCTTTATCTATTATGGGTCAGACTTTTGGTATCCCACCTAAGAAAACTTTACCTAATCAGAAGTTAAGAGTTTCTCTGGGTTTTCTTTAAAAAGTTAGCATTCATATTTACACCTTTGATATACTTAGAGCTAAATTTTTGTGGATAATATGAGTAAGGGTCAAGGTTCTTTTCTTCCACGTGGATGTCCACTTGTTTCAACACAATTTGTTGAAAATATTATTCTTTCTTCCATTGAGTTACTTCTACATTTTTGTTGAGAATCAATAGACCTTATATATGTGGGTGTATTTTGGGGGCTTTATTTCATTTACTCTGTTTCATTGACTTACACATGTATTCTTTCACCGATTCCATGTTGTTCTGATTAATGTAGCTGTAAAGTAAATTATCCAACTTTGATCTTCTTCTTAAAAAATGTTTTTGACTATTTGAAGTTTTTGGCATTTCATAGACATTTTAGAATGATCTTTTCAATTTCTATAAAGAAGCTTCATAGGATTTTAATTCATATTACATAAAATCTATAGATGAATTCAGGGAAAATTGGGGTTTTTTTTCGTTTTGTTTTGTTTTTTTGCGGTACGCGGGCCTCTCACTGTTGTGGCCTCTCCCGTTGCGGAGCACAGGCTCCGGATGCGCAGGCTCAGCGTCCATGGCTCACGGGCCCAGCCGCTCCGCGGCATGTGGGATCCTCCCTGACCGGGGCACGAACCCGCGTCCCCTGCATGGGCAGGCGGACTCTCAACCACTGCGTCACCAGGGAAGCCCAAAATTGGTATCTTAACAGTATTGAATCCTCCAATCTGTGAAAACTCTGCATCTATTTATTTATAATAGATCATATTTAATTTTTCTCAGAAATACTTTGTAGATTTCCGTGCAAAGTCTTGCATTTGATTCAGTAAATATATCCCTAATTATTTCATATTTTATGCTGTTATTAATGCTATTTTTAATACTTCATTGTCCAATTGTTTGTTGGTAGTATATAGAAATGTAATTGATTTTAATATATTCATATTGCATCCTATAACCTTGCTCAATGTACTATTATTTTGATAAAAATTTTTGTAGATTCCTTAGGATTACATCAAAAAAGTCAATCATATAATCTCTGAATATAGATAGTTTTACTTCTTCCTCTCCTTTCTGGATGCTTTTTATTTCTTTTTCTTGCCTTACAGTCCTGACAGAGACCTCCAGGGCAATGTGGAATAGAAGTGGTGAGAGTGGATACCCTTCCTTTATTCCAATATTAAGGGAAAATGTTCAGGTATTTTTGTTGTTGTTGTTGTTTTTACCGTTAAGTGTGATGTTAACATCTTCCTCTTATTTTTCCTCTGTTCTCTCTACCCTTTACTCTTTGCCCCCTTTTGCACCTCTCTGAAAATTTCAGTCTTAAGGGTAGGGCAGTACAAGATATGCATCTGGCATGGAATGAGGAGCCCAGGCAGTGTGAGGAGAGCATGAGGGTTCATAGCTCAAGTGGATGAAAAAAGACATCTTTTTGGGTGGAAAGGTGAGTTTGGATGTCACAGCCAAAGCAAAAGTAAGGAGGGTATCACTGGGGACAGACAGCCTGGTATGGGTGTCAGAGCGCATGGGAGATGAGGAAGGCATTGATGTGGACAAAGCAGCCGTGTTTGACATCAGAGCCAAGGCAAGGTGAAGCCACGTCCCAATGGCAGGAGGCCTCATGTGGCAGTAAGGGTCTCAGAGGGTAGGAGAATATCCAGACATGGGGACTACCCTGAGTGTGGGTCTAAGCCCAGGCAGGATGAGAAAGGCATCCACTAATGTGGGTCAGCCTGGAATAAGGAATTGGAGCCCAAGCAGCATTAGGAAGGCATCCTAACACTGTGCAAGGGGAGAAGATGTGGGCATCTATGTGTTGGGGTGACCTGTCATGGAAACTCAGAACTCAAGAAGAGTAAGGATGGCATCCACATTCTGGGATGGCCCAAAATGAGATTCAGAACCTGAACAGGGAGAGCAGAAGGTGTGGAGGGTACTGGCAGCAAGAAGAGATTGGTTATACAGTGGGGCACTTATCAAATGAGTAAGTATATTAAAGATAATGGAAGCCAGATTTCTCTCTTTGGAGATGGGAGTTACAAATGCTAAAAGACAGAGAAATAATCCCTGTGGTGTGAGATTGCGGTCAAAAATATTTGTGTGAATTAATGATTTTCAAAATGTATAGATAAGTACAAATATGTACATACACATATATATGCATATACTGTATGTATATTTTTCTGTACACCTACATATATACACATATGTACATATATTCTCAAGTTCTATCCACCAAGAATGCCTAAGAACAATGACAGCCCAATAGCAATCAGCTATTGCACCCCTGCACCCAGATCATGAATTCTATGTATGATTTTCTAACTAAAAGGAGCCATGGCTCTTTGGGAAAAGGGTTGATTCTTGAGATGGGCCAGGAAAGTACAAGGTAAGATTGAAATACCTTGTGCCAGAGAACAGGAAGTGTTTAAAGAATGATGGGGACATGTCAAAGAGACACAGAATCCAGCTTGAATGTGTTTGCGCTGCCCAATTTTGGAAAAAAATTTGAGCATAAAAATTAATAATGACAATAATGAGCTACAACCCATAGAAAAAGAACAGGAAAGTATGAGTTAATGCATAATAATCAATTAGCTAATGAAATGTTTAATCACAAATGGCATATTTACATAGCTTTTAATTACATTCCCCACAAAATACTAATTATGAAGAAGAAACTTTACAGTATAGCTGGCAAACACCACCATAATCAAGTGATCAATACAAATAAATTAAAGAATGAAATAAATCAAAATAATGTGTCCCATGATATAATACATTGAGAAGAATACTGTATCAGTTCTATGACATGCCTAACAAAGATGTATAACCTGAATGTAATCATGAGAAAACATCAAACAAATTTCAATTGAGAGACCAAATACAACCCAACTGCCCTGTAATATTTAAAAGTGCCAACGTCATCAAAGTCAGGAAAGACTGAGGAACTACCCCAAACTGAAGGAAACTGAAGAGTCAGGGATTCTTAATGCATATATGATTCTGAACTGTGAGAGATATTAGTGGGGCAATTGGTGGATCTTGAATGGGATCTGAAGATTGCAGAGTAGTAATTTAATATCTATTTCCTGATTTTAATGATTGTATTGTAATAACATAGGAAAGTCTCCTTGCATGTGTGAAAAACACTCAGCTCTTTGAGGATGATAGTCATCAGCTTGGCTTCTTATGCACAAATGGTTCAGGGTAAAGTTCATTGTGAAGCCCTTCAAACTTCTCTGTAAGTTTATGATGGCTTTACATTTTTTTAAAAAAATCAAAAAACAAAAACAAAAAGTTTTCTCTAGGTACCCTTCAACAGATTAAGAAATATGCCTTCCGTTCGCAGTTTGTGGAAAATTTTATCAAGAATGAAGTGGAATTTTGTCAGATGCTTTTGTTGTTGTTGTATATCTATGGAGTAAATCATATGGATTTTCTCCTTTATGGTTTTAATGTGGTAGATGACATTGATCTTCAAATGTTAAGCAATCTTTTCATTCCCAGGATAAACATTACTTGGTCATGTTGCTTACATTTTTAATATATCTGTGGATTTGACTTCCTAATATTTTTGATGAGGATTTCTGTCTAGGTTCATGAGTGTTTGCTGTATAATGTCCTTTTCTTGTCTGGTCTTAGTTTCAGTGCACAATGAGGCTACAACACGCTCCCTCATTCTCTAAGTTTTGAAGAATTTTTTTGTAGGGTAATTATCATTTCTTACTTAATTATTTTCTAGAATTCATCTAAGAAGCCATCTGCCCTTGAAGTTTCCCTTAGATTTTAATGATAAATATAATTTCTTTAACAGGCATAAGGCTATTTAGATTTCTACTTCTTCTCGTGACAGTTTTGCTAATTTATGTATTTTGAGAAGTTTGTCCATTTCACCTAAGTTGTCAAATTTAGTAACAAAAATGCCTATAATGTTCCCTTACTATAATTTTGAAGTCTGTAGTATATGTAGTTATGCTCCATCTTTATTTCCTGATATTGGTAGTTTGTGTCTTTTTGTCTTTTTTTTTTTTTTTTTTGCGGTACGCGGGCCTCTCACTGTTGTGGCCTCTCCCGTTGCGGAGCGCAGGCTCAGCGGCCATGGCTCACGGGCCCAGCCACTCTGTGGCACGTGGGATCTTCCCGGACCAGGGCACGAACCCGTGTCCCCTGCATCGGCAGGCAGACTCTCAACCACTGCGCCGCCAGGGAAGCCCCCTTTTTGTCTTTTCTTAATAAGTCTACAAAGAGGTTGATTGCTTTTATTGATATTTTCAAAGAATCTGTTTTTGGTTTTATTTATTTTTCTTTATCATTTGTCTGTTTTCTATTTTATTAATTTCTGCTCTCACCCTAATTATTTACTTTACTTACTTTAGGTTTACTTTGCTCTTCTTTTTCTAGCTTCTTAAGATAGAATCTTAGATTATTGTGTTTTTTGTCAATAAATAATACATTTATTGTTGTCCACATGCACCTGAAACCTTTTACTACCTAAGTTTACCAGAAGTATTCTACTTATACCATAAATGCCAAATGGAAAGAACTTAAACTAGGGATGATGTATGTGCATTCTGAGGTATCACTGTAGAGAATAATACATTCAATAACAATGTCCCTAAAAATCTATCAATTACTTGTATTTTACAAAAGCACCATAAATTTCTTCATGTGAATCACCTTCCTAGCCTTGACTGTGTAACAGTGCTGACTGAACGTATGAAAGAGATGGCAAAATACTCACTAGACTAAATTGGGTGCAATAAGAGACAAGGTAAAATGAAGAATTGTTTTAATGTTTTAAGACCATAAAATAGGAAATTGGTATAGTTTCTCCTGTTAAAACCCAAAGTAGTATTATTATCGTACTATTGTCAATTTCTCTCTTCATGTCTGTTAGTATTTGGGTTTTTTTTTTTAATTTTATTTATTTATTTATTTATTTATTTTTGGCTGTGCTGGATCTTCATTTCTGTGCATGGGTTTTCTCTAGTTGCGGTGAACAGGGCCACTTTTCATCGCGGTGCACGGGCCTCTCACTGTCACAGCCTTTCTTGTTGTGGAGCACAAGCTCCAGACGCGCAGGCTCAGTAGTTGTGGCTCACGGGCCTAGTTGCTCCGTGGCATGAGGGATCTTCCCAGACCAGGGCTTGAACCCGTGTCCCCTGCCTTGGCAGGCAGATTCTCAACCACTGCGTCACCAGGGAAGCCCTAGTATTTGTTTTATATATTTAGGTGTTCCTGAATTTGGTCCATATATGTTAACAAGTGTCATGTCCTCTTCTTGTATTGATCACTTTTACATCATGTAATGCCCTTCTTTGTCTTTCATTATAGCCTTTGTTTTAAAGTCTGTCTTGTCTGATATGAGTATTGCTCCCCTGCTTTCTTGTCCTTTGCATTTGCATGAAATATCTTTTTCCATCCCCTCACTTTCAGTCTGTGTGTGTCTTTAGCTCTGAAGGGAGTCCCTTGTAGGCAGCATATGGAAGGGTCTTGTTTTTTATCCAGTCAGCCAGGCTATGTCTTTTGATTGGAGCCTTTAGTCCATTAACATTTAAAGAAATGATTGTAGCATGTACTTATTGTCATTTTAGTACATGTTTTCCAGTTGTTTTTGTCATTCTTCTCTCTTCATTTCCTTTTCTTTTTGTTTCTACCATTGCGGTTTGATGATTTTCTTTAGTAGTATGCTTGGATTCCATTCTTTTTGGGTTTCATGTATCTACTGTAGATTTTTGATTTGTGGTTATCATGAGGTTCACATATGTTGACCTATAACCATACCTACTTTTTTTAAACTCGTAGCCATTTAAGTTCAAACATATTCTAAACAATCTACATTTTTTACTCCCTTCCCCCACATTTTGTGTTTTTGATGTCATATTTTACATCTTCATGTTTATCCCTTATTTGTTTACTGTCAGTATAATTACTTTTACAACTTTTTGTCTTTTAATTACATGCTGGCTTATTTAAGTGGTTGATCCTCTGTCTTTACTATGCAATTGCCTTTCTTAGTGGAATTTTCCCTTTCCTATATATTCTTAATTCTTTTCCACTTTGACATTTTTTTAAAGATAGGTTTAGCATTGATGAGCTCTCTTAGATTTGCTTATCTGAGAAGTCTTTATCATTCCTTCTATTCTAAATGATAATATTGCTGGATAGAGTATCCTAGGCTGTAGGTTTTTCCCTTTTGGGACTTTGAATATATCTTGTTACTTCCTTCTGGCCTTCGAAGTTTCTGTAGAGAAATCAGCTGATGGCCTTATAGGGGTTCCTTTATATATGACTCTTTGTTTTTCTCTTGCTGGCTTTAGAGTTCTCTATTTATCTTTAGCCTTTATCATTTTAATTATATGTCTTAGTGTGGCCTTTTTGCATTCATCTTGTTTGGGATCCTCTGTGCTTCCTGTGTCTGAATGTCTGTGTCCTTCTACAGGCTTGGGAAATTTTTAGCCATAATTTCTTCAAATACATCTTTTATCCCCTTTTCTCTCTCTTCTCCTTCTGAGACCCCTATAATACAAATGGTGGTATGTCTAATGTTATCCTAAAGATCTCTTAAACTGTTTTCATTTTTTTTAATTTGCTTTTCTTTTTGCTGTTCTGATTGGATGATTTCCATTATTCTATATTCCAGATCATGTACAGCTTCTTCTGTATCATTTAGTCTGCTATTCATTCCTTCTAATGTGTTTTTTTATTTCAGCTACTGAATTCTTCTTTTATGATTGTTTTTTAATATTTTCTAGATCCTTGTTAAAATATTCACTGTTTATATCAATTGTTTTCACTAATCCATTTAAAATTTTTATAAACAATGCTTTGAATTCTTTACCTGGTAAATTGTTTATTTCTGTTTCATTATTTATTTTTTCATGAGTATTCTCTTGCTCTTTCAATTGAGAGCAGTTTCTCTGCCTTTTCATTTTACTTAACTTTCTCTGCCTCTATGAATTTAGGTGAAACAGCTGCTTACTGTGGTCTTAAGGGGTGTTCTTATGTAGGAATATCCCTATGTAGACTGTGTGTGCCCAGTGTCTCTGGTGGGGCTGCTGGATTTGATGTGGATGCCAGTCATGTCTTTCCTCAGGGTGTGCTGGCAGCTATCACTTTGGTATGGGTGGGGCTGGAGTTGGAGCAGCTAGAGCAGGCTTCTGGTGTGAGGCAGGACTTCCTCTCTGGTCAGTGGCCATCTCCACCCTATTGGGTGTCTGGTCCAATCCCACATTACTGGAGTGTAAACCCTGAGGGTCAGGCTTGAGCTGGCTCTGTTCCATTTATTTGTTTGTTTATTTATTTATAACCTAAGAATATTACCCTGGGGGTTCACAGTGAATGTGTCCCCTTTAAATGTGTGTTTTTCCCTCTTCCTGCACTGAGACCTTCCCCCCAAATGAGGGGAGTGCTGAATCAAGTGTGGCTTGTGCACTCACAGAGGTCCTATGCTTTGCCTATGTTTGATTCTGCAGCTCTACTCAGACACAGCCCACAGTTTCATCCTTTTCTGGGATGTGGTTGCCCCAGATCTAGTGTGGTGCTGTGCTATGGAGTGAGCAGGTTGGAGCCTTTGCTCAGCTTGGATATACAGCAAGGCAGTCATGGTAAACCCAGCAGCCATACTGCTGTCAGAGATCTGAGCTGATTCAGGGGTGCTGCTTGAGTAAACAACAGTGGCCACTGCCATCCCACCTGGGCTCTGCTTCAACTGGGTCAACTCTGGGTCAACTCAGCTTCTAAAGAGTCTTTTTCCACGTTCTGGCCATCTTAGATCCAGTGCCACCTGTGGCATGAAGTGAGCAGGGTCATGGCATTTGCTCAGGTCAGGTTGCAGAACATGGTGGTTGTAGGAAGGTGGTTGTAGGAAACCCAGCAGCCACCAGGGCGGCCCCCGACCCCCCACCCTGCCTAGGGGCAAGCCATCACCTGCACAGTCCTCATGAGTGGAGTCTAGGCTTCTCCAGCCTTTCTGTCTTTCCTGGTGGTCTCCAAGGCACAGAGGGGGCTGTTCTCCTATATGTAAGATGTCCAGTCTGTGGTTTGACCTACTCTCTCCCTAGGGTGAGAGTCCACCTATGTGATCTCCCTTTTCCTCTGAGACTCTTCAGAGGAAGTTGGTCCCAACCCAATCACTTTTCTTCCCTTCCTACCCAGTTACATGTGTAACTTTCTTATAGCCTTGGTTGTACAGGAGTCCTTCTGCCAATTTCCAGTTAGTTTTCATTGAGAATTGTCCACATGTAGATGTGTTTTTGATGTGTTCATTGGGGAGGTAAGTTCCACATCTTTTTACTTGGAATGTTCCTCCCCAAGTTTCCTTCTTTTAAAGAGAATATCCTTTAGCCTTTTTTTTTTTTCAAATAGATCTGCTAGTGACAAATTCCCTTACCTTTCCTTCATCTGAGATTGTCTTGATTTCTTCTTCATCCCTGAAGGGTTTTTTTTTACCAGATATAGAATTCACAGTTGATAGTTCTTTCAGCACTTGGAAGTACTGCACCATTTTCTTATGGCCTCCATCATTTCTGATGAGAGATTTTCTGTCACTTGAATTGTTTTTCCTTTATTCATAGTGTGTCACTTCTCTCTGGGTGCTTCCAAAGTTTTTTCTTTGTCTTTTGTTTTCAGAAGTTTGATTATGATGTACCTTTCTATGGATTTCTTTGGGTTTATCCTATTTTGAATTTGCTCAGATTCATGAATGTCTGTCCATGTGTTTTGTAAAATTGGGGGATATTTCAGCCACTATTTTTGAAATACTTTTCAGCCCCAACTTCTTTCTCTGGGTCTCTGGAGTTTTGGGACTCTGATTGCATGAATGCTAGGTCTTTTGTTATAGTTCCACAGGTCACTGAGGCTGTGTTCAGTACTCTTTCTTTCAGTTTATTTTCTCTCTGCTGTTCAAATTGAGTGATTTCCATTTTCAAGTCACTGCTTCTTTCCTCTGTCACCTCCACTCTGCTGTTGAGCCCATCCATTGAGTCTTTTATTTTGATTATTGTATTTTGCAACTCCAAAATTTCCATTTATCAACAGTTTTTCCCTATATCTTCTATTTCTTTGCTGAGACTAACTATTGTTTTCATATATTTCAAGTGTGTTCATAATTCTTATTGAATTTTTATAATGGCTGCTTTAAAATTCTTTGATGATTCTAACATCTCTGTTATCTTAGTGCTGGCATCTATTTATTTATTTTTTATTCCTTGTCTTGGTATGATAAATTGTTTTCTGTCAAAACCTGGACGTTCTGTGTATTATGTTGCAAATATCTGGATCTCCTTTAACTCTTCCGTTTTATCTAGCACCCTCCAATTCCATTCTGGTAGGGAAAAGGGCCTGCTTCATTACTGCCAGATAAGGGTGGAAGTCGGGTTTGTCCGCTCTGTTTTCATTGACTCCCAGGGAGGGAGAGACCCCCTGCTGGTTGACGTGGGGGTTCACGACCCCCAGTAGGCCTCCGCTGATTATACTTGGAGAGAGAGAGAAGGAGAGAGAGAGAGAGAGCAGTGTCTCATTACTGCTCCTCATATGTCCTCCACTGACACTGCAGGAGGGTGGTTTCATTACCTCTGGGTCTTGGTAAAAGACTTTTCGACTAAACCTCCTCTGGCACCACGCCTGTAGGGAATGAGGGCTCCTCATTACTCTGAGAGGAGGAAAGGCCACGCTTCCCACATGGTCTCCAACGAGTAGGTCTAGGAGCTTCTGTTACCATCCACTAAGTATGAAAGTCCTGCCTATACACTCTGCCTGCTTTGGCACCGCCCCTGGGGGGTACTGAGTTCCTCTTACAGCCGGACGGAGCTGTTGTTAGTCTAGGCACCGCTTAGCCTTGAAGTGGCTAAGGAGTGGGACAGGCCACAGTATTTTCAGTGGTGTTTGGCAGGAGTAAAGATGTTATTGTCTAAAACTTTTCTGTCTTCCTGTACTGCCCTTTCTTGGTCTTTGGCTAGAAAGGGCAGACTTTTCTTGGGGTTCCTTTTTTTCTGTTTGTACTTGCTGGCATATCCAGATTGCTGGCTTCTATAGTACTCAGTCTGAGATATATGAAACATAAAGAAAGTCCAGGTAATTCACTGCTATCTCACTCCCATCTCCCTCGGCCATCTGCATTTTTCTCCCCACCTTTCAATGTCTTCTTATGTTTGTAATTTTCAAATATATAACTTCTAGTGTTTTTAGCTATACTTAGCAGAAGGAATAGGAAATAGCACATTTACCCTTTCCCCTTATTCTTTCTGTACAACACTAAAAATTTTTTTTGTCAACAGAAGACAATAAAGAGGAAAGATAAATGATTAGATTTAATCTGCCATGTTTAATCCTCAGCCCATTAATAAATTTCCCAATGTTATATTATTCTTTCATTCCTGAAATAAATAATTGTTCACTCCTTATTTTAATCTGTGCCTCATATATCAGTGTAAGTTTCATTATTATTAATATTAAAGACTATTTGTTGAGAATTACTGCCATGTTTAACAATTTCTTTTTTGTCATGTTTCTTGCATTTCCATTCTGTTCTTCTCACTGCTCTTCCTGATTTTGTTTTCTTTTCAGTGAGACCCTGTGAGTGGTAAACTCTTTCATTTCTATTTATTTGAAAATTGTATTTATTTTGTGCTTACTGTAGGGCCTTACCTAGACTTCCAGTGTTCTGGAGTGTCAAGTTGGAAACAAAGGCTTTGGCCCCAAGATGTCAAAAATGAGACTTATTTATAATATTGAAGATTACATGTGACATGGCTGGTCTAATGTCTCAATAGTTAACATTTTCTATTAGTATTTTGATGAAAATAGCTCATTGTCTTCGGGCCTCATTTTTGTTTCTGTGAAAACTGATATCAATTTCATTGTTCTTTCTCTTTGTGTCTTTCCAAGGATTTCTTTGAGTTTATCCTATTTGGAATTTGCTCAGATCCATGGAAATTGTGATGCTCTACATATTTACCATGAAGAGCCTGGCTATGGATTTTTTTGTTTATCCTTACTTTTGTGAATATTCAATCTGAGAATTCATGCATGAAGTTCTAGAAATTGTATCACTTAGACTGTTCACCTGCCTGCCCTCTTTGATGCTCTTCTCTGTAGCTTCTCCTTGTAGGACTCCTACATTGGACATCAGGGTTTACAGTAATCATTTCTTAAAGTAACATTGACTGTGAAAATCCCATACTTTCCACCTCATTTTCTCTCTGTGCTGAATCAGGAGTAATTTTCTAGATCTAATCTCTAGTTCATCAATTATTTGGATATAAAATAACATGTTTTACCATTTGACATAGTAACCATTCAATAGTCACTGAATGAATCCATGAGTTAATAAGTTCTGCTAATCATCCAGATATAGGCATCTCCTATTTCAGGTCAGTAACCTGTTCCTGAATTTTAAATGTTTGGCTAGAGCATCATAACCAGAAGCCTCTTTCTTATTATTTTAAACAGGGTAGATTGTACTGTAGTACATATCTACCTGAAACTCCCGATTAATTTCCTAACCATCTCCATGATTATAACATTGCTTCCTGTGCACCAAATGAGTGTGTTTTTTAACTACAGCTGCTTTGCACTCAGTCACATGGCATCTCTCTAACGTCCACCCCTTTTTGATTCTTGGCACTTGTTTCAAAACATCTCCATAGGATTTTAGTGTTCTGCCCATCGTCAGTGGAATGTTACTTAAAAGTTTTGACCACCTATCATTTTGTTAAAAATACATACTGTCCTTGGGAACATAAATATATTTTTCCTATGCAAACAGCAACAGGAAAGTTGTCTTTTAATAGATACATATATTGAGGACTCCAGCTCCAGGCCAGAATTCCATGTGTGATTTTTCAGGCCCGACCACAGGTAGTTACAAAGCTCAGAAGGCAAGCCTCCCAGGAAGCTGCTCTCCCCATACCAGCGGTGCTGACAGCCAGCATGTTGCAGCCTCTGGGGGGCTCTGTCCAGGACTCAGGCCCTACTGAACATGCTCTCTGGCATAGCAGCGTTCCCAGCCCAGGGATCTCCACTTGGAGGCCTTCCCTAGGGGCCTCCCCTGCTCATCAGGAGTGGGTGACTTTGAGAACACTTCTTCACCCCGACTCAAGGCTCAGTACTTTCCCACTTCTAGCCCTTCCTGCCTCCATCTTCTTGGCCTCTGTGTACATACACAAAATGTCAGGAGCCACTTATTTGGGGGTCCTTGGGCAGAGATGATCCACCCGTCCGAGCTGATCTACCCAGCCCTTACTTGGCACTGCTGCAGGGAAAACAAAACCTGGGGGGCTGGTACTTCTCCTCTATTGCCTCTTGCTTTATGATCAATCTCAGTTTGTTGTTCAAGGCTTGACAGTTACTTTCACTGTGGCTTGTCTTAATCAGCTGCTTCCAAAACTAGCCACGCAGCTCTCTCTAGCTCTGCTTAGCTCTTGACATATACCCTGTAAAGATAAGGTATTAAAAACCAAGTGGCCTTCTACTAAGAAAATGTTAGCTGTCAAGACATTAGACAAGGAATGTCATATTTAATATTGTAAGTAAGTCTCATTTCTGATATCTTGGGGCCAAAACCTTTGTTTCCATTTTGACACTTTCCTTTTGAAACATCACAAGAAATGGAATTACTTAGTCAAATGTTATGTACATTGTTGGGGAAAAAAAAATCTCTGTAAATATCATCAATTCTTTTTCCCAAAAGATATAACAGTTTTCTTCACATGAGCAGAGTATGATAGTGACCAATTCAGAACACCAACATAAATGTTAGTTATATTTTCTAATCTGTGAGCATTTGGTGAGTTAAAAATATTGTCAGTTGTTTTTTAAATACAATACGTTTATTAAGGTAAAATGTTTCATAAATGTTGTGAGACATTTCTAATTTTTTCTTAAATTATCTAGTCATGGTTTTAAATTGACAGAACAATTTTATAAGGGGTGTAGACAGTTCCAATGTAAACCACACCAAGTTTCTCCTATTATTAACATCTTACATAGTAGGTTTATTTGTTACAATTAATGAGCCAACACTGATTCATCATATAAGTAAAGTCCACCCTTTGCTCAGATTGTCATAGTTTCATCTATGTTCTCTTTCTGTCCCAGGCTTCTGTTCAGAATACCACATGATGTTTAGTCCTCATGTCTCCATAGACTGTTCTTGGCTCTAAAGACGGGGAGTGTTATGTCTTGGAAAACTGACCTTTTTATCATTGTATAATCCCCCTCTTTATCCATGATAATTGTCCTTCTTCTGAAGTCTACTTGCCTGAAATTACTATAGCTCCTCTAGGTATATTTTAATGATGGTTAGCACATGTATCAGTTTCCTAGGGATGCTGGTGGTTTCAAACAACAGAAATGTATTCTCCCACAGTTCTAGAGGCCAAGAGTCTGAGATCAAGATGTCAGCAGGACTGTGCTCACTTTACTGGTGCGGTTGGCAATCCGTGGGGCTCCTTGGCTTATAGCTGCTTCGCTCCCCTCTGCCTCCATCTTCACAGGGTATTCTCTGTTAGTCCCTGTGTCCTGTGCATCCACATGTTCTTATGAAGATACCAGTCTTTGGATTTAGGGGCCACCTAATCCAGTATAGCCTCATCTTAATCAATTACATCTGCGAAGACTATTTCCAAGCAAGGTCATATTCTGAGGTTCAGAGTGGATATGAATTTTGGGGGGACACTGTTCAACTCAGTACAGCATGATATATTTTTCTCCATCCCTATACTTTAATCTGTGCCTTTATGGGGTTTTTATTTATTTTGGTAGTCAACATATAGTTGTGTGTTTTGTTTTGTTTTTGTTTGTTTGTTTTTATTTTTTACTTATTTAGCTGCACTGGGCCTTAGTTGCAGCACACAGGATCTTCGTTGCAGCATGTGGGATCTTTAGTTGTGGCATATGGGATCTTTACTTGCAGCATGCAGGATCTTTTAGTTGCAGCATGTGGGATCTAGTTCCCTGACCAGGGATGGAATCTGGCCCCCTGCATTGGGAGCATGGAGTCTTAACCACTGGACCGTGAGGGAAGTCCCAGTTGTCTGTGTGTTTTTTTTAAATATCTTTATTGGAGTATAACTGCTTTACAATGATGTGTTAGTTTCTACTTTATAACAAAGTGAATCAGCTATACATATACATATATCACCATATCTCCTCCCTCTTGCATCTCCCTCCCACCCTCCCTATCCCACCCCTCTAGGTGGTCACAAATCACCAAGCTGATCTCCCTGTGCTATGCAGCTGCTTCCCACTAGCTATCTGTTTTACATTGAGTAGTATATATTAGTCCATGCCACTCTCACTTTGTCCCAGCTTACCCTTCTCCCTCCCCGTGTCCTCAAGTCCATTCTTTACATCTGCATCATTATTCCTGTCCAGCCCTTAGGTTCTTCATAACCATTTTTCTTTTTAGATTCCATATATATGTGTTAGCATATGATATTTGTTTTTCTCTTTCTGACTTACTTCACTCTGTATGACAGACTCTAGGTCCATCCACCTCACTACAAATAACTCAATTTCATTTCTTTTTATGGCTGAGTAATATTCCATTGTATATATGTGCCACATCTTCTTTATCCATTCATCTGTTGATGGACACTTAGGTTGCTTCCATGTCCTGGCTATTGTAAATAGAGCTGCAATGAACATTGGGGTGCATGTGTCCTTTTGAATTATGTTTTTCTCTGGGTACACGCCCAGTAGTGGGATTGCTGGGTCGTATGGTAGTTCTATTTTTAGTTTTTTAGGGAACCTCCATACTGTTCTCCATAGTGGCTGTATCAATTTACATTCCCACCAACAATGCAAGAGGGTTCCCTTTTCTCCACACTCTCTCCAACATTTATTGTTTGCATATTTTTTGATGATGGCCATTCTGACTGGTGTGAGGTGATACCTCATTGTAGTTTTGATTTGCATTTCTCTAATGGCTAGTGATGTTCAGCATTCTTTCATGTGTTTATTGGCTGTCTGTATATCTTCTTTGGAGAAATGCATATTGCTTTTTAATCCAACCTGTTTTTCCTTGTCTTTTACTTGGTATATTTATACTATTCCCATTTAAAGTGATTAATGACCTATTTGGATTAATATATCTATGTTCTTTGTAACTATTTTCTGTTCATTGCATTTGTTCTTTCTTTTTTTTCTCTCTTTCTTCTGTCTTTGTGCTTTGAGCATTTTATATAATTCCATTTGTCTCCTTTCTTAGCATATCAATTATATTTCTTTTAAAATATTTTTAAGGTTTTCTTTAAAGTTTAATATATATTTTGACTAATATAAATAAATTCATCTTCAAATATCAATATATTGCTTCAGAAATAATGCAGGTATCTTATAACTTAATATTTCTAATTTCCTTATGACATTGCTATCATCCACTTCATTTATTCATGTGCTATAATCATTCAATACATTGCTACTGTTATTACTTTAAAGAAATAGTTATCTTTTAGATCAATTAAGGATAAGAAAAATAAAATATTTTATCTTCATTTATAACTTCCTTGATGCTTTTCTTTTCTTCTTGTCACTCCAAATTTCTGACCTATATAATTTTCCTTTTCCCTAAAGAACTTTGTTTAACATTTCTGACATGGCAGGCCTGTTGCTGATAAATTTCCTCAGTTTTTGTTTAGCTCAAAAGCATTTTATTTCTCCTTCACATTTGAATGATAATTTCACTGCATGTAGAATTCCAGGGTAATGAGGTTTCTTCTCTCAGAGTGTTAAATAGTTCACTCCACCCTCTTCTTGCTTACATGATTTCTGATAGAAGTATCCTTGTTCCTCCATGGGAAAGAGTTTTTCTCTTCCTCTGCCTTCTTTCAAGATTTTTCTCTTTGTTTGTTTGTTTTTGCTGCAGTTTGAATATGATATGCCCACATACAGTTTGCCTTTGGTTTTTTGGTGTTTATCCTTCTTGGTGTTCTCTGAGCTTCCTGGATCTGTTATGTGTTATGTCTTTCATTAATGTTGGAAATGCTCTGTGTTCTCTTCCTTCTCTTTCTGGTATTTCAATTATGTGTATGTTACACTTTTTGAAATGGTCCCACTGTCTATTTTCATTCTCTTTACATTTCAGTTTGGGAGGCTTCTGTTGTCCTTTCTTCAAGCTCACTGATCCTTTCCTTGACCATGCCTAGGGTGATAATAAACCCATTAAAAGTGCTCTTCAATTTTGTTCTTATTTTTAGATTTCTAGCATTTCCTTTTGACTCTTTCTTAGAAATTCCATCTTTCTGCTTACAGTCCATCTGGGCTTGCATGTTTCTACTTTTTCCATTAGAGCCCTTAAACATATTAATCATAGTTATTTTAAATGCCCTCTCTGATAATTCCAACATCTGTGTCATACCTGAGCCTGTGTCTGTTGCTTTTATTCCTGCCTTTTGGCATTCCTTGTACTTTTTTGTTGAAAGCTAGACTTCTGTCAGGTAATAGGAGCTGAGGTAGCTAGGCCTTGGGTGTGAGAATTTATATTAAACTAGATGGAAGTTGGCCAGTATTTAATGTGTGCTCTTGCCAGTGGTGGGGGGGGGGGCGGTCAAGGGTTTCAAATTCCTCTAGTGTCCTTGGTTATGTCTCCTCTCTTGATTTTGGGCTTCCTGTTTAAGATTCTTTGAAGAGTCTGTGTTTTTCAGATTTTTCCACTGTAATTCACTGTTGTTCTACAGAGGCCCTATTGTTGTAGTGGTCAGGTATGGGGAAGGAAAGCATTTTATGATATCATGATTAAATCTCAGTGTTTTACCAGCCTATGTCTCTGGGCTATGATCTGCACAGTTGTCTTTTTTTCTTTTTCCAATGACAAATCCTGTTTTCTTTTGTTTGTTTGTTTCGCTTTGTTGTTTTTGTTTTTAACCCCTTTATTGTGATACAGGAAGGCTAGAGGGATCTACAGTGGGAGGAACACTTTTCACCAGCTGGGATAAGGCCCAGGTAAAATCTTCCTTGGAGAGTAGGCCTTCCTTTGTCAGAGACAGGGCTCTGGGAGTAATTCATCACAATTAATACCCCCAAACAGACCTTCCACTAGAACCTCTAGGGAATCTTTCTCAGATCTTTATCATGAATATCAGGTGATGTTTCTGGAGGTAAAATGTACAAAAGTATGAGTCACTCCAAGATGGCATCTCCCTCAACAGTCCCTTGATTTCCTGCTATTCCACACTCAGCCTCCAGCAATTTGTCAAAAGTACCCTTTGAGTGTTCTGACCAGTTTATGGCTCCAGCAGCTTCTGCTATTGAAAGTATAACTCAGGTGTTTCTCTCCATATTCTCCTGTATCTCCAGACTTTGGGGTAGCTTGTCCTGTGACTTCAGTTCTCTGATGTGTCCAAAAGAAGCTGTTAACTTTCACTTTGTTCAGATTTTTCTTCTTGTAAGGATGGCAGTGATTACTTCCAAGCTCCTTTACAAGTCAGGGCTGAAATCAGAAGTCTGACAGTTTTTAATTAAAAGTAATCTACAAATTTGCTTATATGTCTAAAGATATCCTTCTCAATTTTTTCTTTCTTTTTTTTTGGGGGGCCAAGCTGTATCACTTTCAGGATATTAGTTCCCTGACTAGGGATCGAACCTGGACCCCCAGCCGTGAAAGCCCAGAATCCTAACCACTGGACTGCCAGGGAATTCCCTCCCCACATTTTTATATATTAGTATAATTCCAAGTGAGGTCCTTAAATCATGTATTATTAATATAAGTCATTAATCCACTGATGTTGATCATTATGTTTTGGGGAATGGTAATCAAGAATGAACTATCCAAATATTTTTACAACAATATGACGATTTGTTGTTACTGTAGTTAGTCATCATGTATTTTATGCCAGTGACGTAAGCGTGATAAAAATTTAAAACACGTATCATTTTGCTGGTAATTGAAAGACAAGTAATGAAATGCAAATATTGTATATTGAAACCAATAATTAACCATGTGTATAGATCTCCTATCTTTTTTTTTTTTAGGCTTTTAAAGATGGGCTTTGAAACTGCACCTTCTTTTTTATATATATAAATTTATTTATTTTATTTTTAGCTATGTTGGGTCTTCATTGCTGTATGCAGGCTTTCTCTAGTTGCGGCAAGCAGGGGCTACTCTTTGTTGTGGTGTGCAGGCTTCTCACTGCAGTTGCTTCTCTTGTTGTGGAGCACGGACTCTAGGTGCGTGGGCTTCAGTAGTTGTGGCTTGCAGGCTCTAGAGCGCAGGCTCAGTAGTTGTGGTTCACAGGCTTAGTTGCTCCACAGCGTGTGGGATCTTCCTGGACCAGGGCTCGAACCCATGTCCCCTGCATTGGCAGGCAGATTCCTAACCACTGCGCCACCAGGGAAGCCCCTCCCCTATCCTTTTATATAATCTTTTCCTTATTTAGTCTTTTTAAAATTATACAAATGATAAATATCACTGTAGAAAAAAAAGAATACAAAATTGCCCTTATTCCCAACACAGGAAAAGAATATATAATATTTAAATATGTTGCTGTCTCTTAAAGCATTTTAACCTCAGTCTCCTATCTTTGTTATCCACATGAATTCTGGCCACCACATCTTTGAACCCAACAAGAGGCCCTAGACACTTCCTGTGGACCATTTCTTATCTGGGAAAGTCTGTTTTTGCAGAGATGGTGAGAGTATAGAGGCACAGGAGAGGAAGAAGTCATGTATATGAAGAATAAGGCTTTACTTTGTAGACTGTTTGTTGTTGTTGCCCAAGTATTCCCAAACACCTTCTTGAATTATTTTTAATACAACACATGAAAATGAGCAAAAGTGCACGTTATTCCATTTTCACATGAGTTTAGACACCTAGAAGTCTCAAGCTGCCTGTCAAAGGATATATTAGGAGGTATCTTAGCACCAAGGGACAGAAAGTAGGACTTCCTAATAATTGTGTGGAGCTTAATATTGATTAGAGTTGCCATCGAAGTAAAAAGTATATAAACTATTTTTTCTTCTAGTTTAGTTTATGATTAAGCTAACCTAATTACCCCCCCAACCCAAATATGAAACTCTGCCAAAGAAGCCGAGATTTCTGTGTTTCAGAGGATAAAATAAGAACCAAGATTCACTTTTTCTGAATTAAAATGCCGTGGAGATTTGAGTTCTCTTGACTTTAATTGTAGTTTTAATTTTTTTGTTGTAACATTATTTATTTGTTTATTCACTTATTTATTTGTTATTACATGTTTATTATGTACACATTTCTCCATATGCTTATACTCAATTTGTCCTTCGTTTTTGAATTGTCATTCATTTGCTCATTTTTCTTTGATGTGTTTGTATATTTTTAATTGACTTGTAAGAACCTTTTAAGACAATTAAATCTTTATCATAAATGCTTTGCATCGTTTATGGGATTGATGATTAACACTTACTAAGTGCTTCCTTTTGTCCAGAACTGAGATTATGCTCTTCATGCAGTCTCCCATCTCACATGAACCTTCTAATGATGTATAAAGGGGCTGCATTTATAATACCGCAGTACATGTGAAGAAACTGAAGTTTAAAGAGGTGAAAGCTTCCAGTGCAACCACTCAGTATCTAGACTGGCTCTCCTAATCAGCAAATTACATCTTCTCTTCTGATAGTCAATATCTTAACTACTTATATCCATGTTCTCTTTGTGCTATGTGTCTGGAGAAAAGTAAATTTTTAACACTTATGAAAAGTAAAAGTAGACTATGAAATTTTGCTAACTCTCTCTCTCTCTCTCTCTCTCTCTCTCTATATATATATATATATATATATATACACACACACACACACACACACAAACACACACACTCACACATGTACATATATTTCACTCTTTTAGTTGTGACCATTCTGCTTCATGGTTTATTTATAAATTTTAATACCTTTTTAATTTGGATAATTGATGCCTTGTTTCCAAGATCACTAAGAGTTTATCTAAAAAATAAGCGCTCTCTTTATAGATAGATAGAGATAGATACCGATATAGATGTAGATATATCGTGGAAATGAGTAATTTGCAGCATGCTCTTGTAAAATAGATTCTATTTTCTCTTTTATTTTTCTAATGATGCTAACACAGTGTGTGTATAAAACAAATAATAAAGATGAATAGAGATGCAAGGAAAAATTGACAAATCCACAAAATTAGTGGGAGACATTAACACCGTTCTCTCAGAATAAATATGATATAGGAGATTTGAATAACAAATTTAAGTATATTGGAGAAAATAAAACATAATATATGCATATATGTATGCATAACTAACATAATCTTTGCAAACACATACAGACCAGTCACAGAAATTGATTATGTAAAAGAAAAATGTCAAGAAAATGTTTAAAAGTGGAAAGCAGTATGCAGCAAACAGTGTAATAAAATTCCAAATTACAAACTAAAGTCAAAATATCTCTTCACGTAGATATTAAATCACTAGGAGAAATTAAAACTAAAATAACCATATGTTTAGAAACATGAGAATATCATAAAATTATGCCCCCCAAAACTTTCCCACTTATATAGAAGTTGTTGCCTTAAATTAATTTATCAGAAAAAAGAAAGAATAAAATTTGGGAACTAAATATTCAAATCAGTAATTTTTTTAAAAGAACAATAAAGCTAAATTAAATGAGGTGGAAGGAAGGAAGGAAAAAAGAAGGAAATTAGTTACATTAAAAAGTCAATCCATTTTCAGTCTGAGCGCAGGGAGAGGACTGGGGTTGGCGGCTTGAACATAGCCTGAAGGGGTTAGTGAACCACGGCTAGCCGGGAGGGAGTCCGGGGAAAAGTCTGCACCTGCCCAAGAGGCAAGAGACTTTTTCTTCCCTCTTTGTTTCCTGGTGCGCGAGGAGAAGGGTTTAAGAGCGCTGCTTAAAGGAACTCCAGAGACGGGCGCGAGCCGCGGCTAAAAGCGCGGACCCCAGAGACGGGCGCGAGCCGCGGCTAAAAGCAAGGACCCCAGGGACGGGCGGGAGACGCTAAGGCTGCTGCTGCCGCCACCAAGGGGCCTGTGTGCGAGCACAGGTCACTATCCACACCCCTCTTCCGCGGAGCCTGTGCAGCCCGCCACTGCCAGGTTCCCGGGATCCAGGGACAACTTCCCCGGGAGAACGCACGGCGGGCCTCAGGCTGGTGCAACGTCACGCCGGCCTCTGCCGCCGCAGGCCCGCCCCGCACGCAGTGCCCCTCCCTACCCCCCGGCCTGAGTGCGCCAGAGCCCCCGAATCAGCGGCTCCTTTAACCCCGTCCTGTCTGAGCAAAAAACAGACGCCCTCCAGCGACCTACACGCAGAGGCAGGGCCAAATCCAAAGCTGAACCCTGGCAGCTGTGCGAACAAAGAAGAGAAAGGGAAATCTCTCGCAGCAGCCTCAGGAGCAGCGGATTAAAGCTCCACAATCAACTGGATGTACCCTGCGTCTGTGGAATACATGAATAGACAATGAGTCCTCCCAAATTGAGGAGGTGGGCTTCGAGAGCAAGATCTATGATTTTTTCCCCTTTTCCTCTTTTTGTGAATGTATATGTGTATGCTTCTGTGTGAGATCTTGTCTGTATAGTTTTGCTTCTACCATTTGTCCTAGGGTTCTCTCCGTCCATGTTTTTAAAAAAAATTTTTTTCTTAATAATTAATTTTAATAACTTTATTATACTTTACCTTCGTTCTTTCTTTCTTTCTTTCCTTCCTTCCTTCCCTCCTTTAGACAACGAATCATCTCAAATTGAGGAGGTGGACTCTGAGAGCAAGATTTATGATTTTTTCCCCTTTACCTCCTTTTGTGAGGGTGTATGTGTATGCTTCTGTGTAAGATTTTGTCCGTATAGCTTTGCTTCCAACATTTGTCCTAAGGTTCTATCCGTCCCTTTTTTTTTCTTCCTAAATAAGTATTTTTTAATTCAATAACTTTATTATACTTTATTTTATTTTACTGTATCTTCTTTCTTTTTTCCTTCTTTCCCTCCTTCCTTCCTTCCTCCCTCCCTCCCTCCTTTCTTTCCTTCTTGCCTTCTTTCCTTCTTTGCTTCTTTCTTTCTTCCTTCCTTCCTTCCTTCCTTCCTTCCTTCCTTCCTTCCTTCCCTCCTTTCTTTCTTTCTTTCTTCATACTTCTACTAATTCTCTCTACTTTTTCTCCCTTTTATTCTAAGCCGTGTGGATGAAAGGCTCTTGGTGCTCCAGCCAAGAGTCAGGGCTCTGCCTCTGAGGTAGGAGAGCCAACTTCAGGACACTGGTCAACAAGAGACCTCCCAGCTCCACATAATATCAAACGGCAAAAATCTCCCAGAGACCTCCATCTTAACACCAGCACCCAGCTTCACTCAACGGCCAGCAAGCTACAGTGCTGGACACCTATGCCAAACAACTAGCAAAACAGGAACACAAACCCACACATTAGCAGAGAGGCGGCCTAAAATCATAATAAGCCCACAGACACCCCAAAACACACCACCAGACGTGAAACTGCACACTACAGAGAAAAGATCCACCCTCATCCACCACAACACAGGCACTAGTCCCATCCACCAGGAAGCCTACACAACCCACTGAATCAACCTTAGCCACTGGAGACAGAAATCAAAAACAGCGGGAACTACGAACCTGCAGCCTGCAAAAAGGAGACCCCAAACACAGTAAGATAAGCAAAATGAGAAGACAGAAAAACACAGAGCAGATAAAGGAGCAAGATAAAAATGCACCAGACCTAACAAATGAAGAGGAAATAGGCAATCTACCTGAAAAAGAATTCAGAATAATGATAGTAAGGATGATCCGAAATCTTGGAAGTAGAATCGACAAAATGCAAGAAACAGTTAACAAGGACCTAAAAGAAATAAAGATGAAACAAGCAACGATGAACAACACATAAAATGAAATTAAAAGTACTCTAGATGGGATCAATAGCAGAATAACTGAGGCAGAAGAACGTATAAGTGACCTGGCAGATAAAATAGTGGAAATAACTACTGCAGGGCAGAATAAAGAAAAAAGAATGAAAAGAACTGAGGACAGTCTCAGAGACCTCTGGGACAACATTAAACGCACCAACATTCGAATTATAGGGGTTCGAGAAGAAGAAGAGAAAA
>NW_021703778.1:51701016-51776089 GCF_005190385.1 Monodon monoceros | reverse complement strand
AAATAAATAAATAAATAAATAAATAAATAAATAAATAAATAAATAAATAAAAACAGAATAAAAAAGGGACTTTGTAGTTGTGATTAAGTTAAGGATTTTGAGATGGGAGATTATTCTGGTATCTAGTATGGCCAATCTAATCACAAGTGTTCTCACAAGAGAGAACACCAGAGTCAAAGAAGGAGGCTTGACAAGGAAGCAGTGATCAAAGTGATGCCAGACAAGAGCCCATGAATGCTGCAGCCTCTAGAAACTGGAAAAGGCAAGGAATATTCTCCCTAGAGCCTCCACAAAGGGATGCAGCTCTGCCAACCTATTTTAGATTTCTAACCACTTGAACTGTAAGATGTGTAGTTTGTACCACTATGTTTGTGGTAATTTGCTACACCAGCAATAAGAAACTAGTACAGTATCTTTAATTGTAATTGGTATTTTTCTTGTATTTGCTTTGTTTGTTGCCAAGCTTATATTTGCTTCATAAAACCAGCTAAATAGCTTCCTGAGATTTTTATTCTCTGAATCAGTTTGAAAAGAGATATAAACCATTCACTCTTTCAAAATTTGGTAAGGAATGTCTTTGAAATTACCTGGACCACGGTGTGTTTATTGTTTGGATGAGGATTGGGGGAAGGCATGGGCAAAATGTTTTCCAACAATTTTGGTGCCCTTTTTGCAAATGGTGACTTCATGTTTTCAGTTTATTCTTATGTCAATTTTGAAGTTGAAAAGTTTATAATTTTCTGTTTCATCTAAAATTTTAATTTACTCACACTAGGTTGTTTGTAGTATTCTTTTATTATTTTTTTTTAAGATTTTTTTTCAACGTGGACCATTTTTAAAGTCTTAATTGAATTTGTTACAATATTGCTTCTGTTTTCTGTTTTGGTTTTTTGAGGCATGTGGGATCTTAGCTCCCCAACCAGGGATTGAACCTGCACCCCCTACATTGGAAGGCAAAGTGTTTAACCACTGGACTGCCAGAGAAGTCCCCTCTTTTGTTATTTTTAAAACATATAATACACTTTCTTTTTTTCTAGTATTTTTTATTCTTGCTGTCTTTTTCTTTTTAAATCAGTCCTCTTGAAATTATTTCAGTTTTGTCCAGGCTCTGTTTTAATTTTTGTCGTGTCCCTTTTTCTCTAGCTTTATTCAGGTATAACTTACATACAATAAACTTTGCTAATTTTAGTATTCAGTTTATTCATATTTAACAATTGTATATAGTCACCAAGCAAGATATTGAAATTTTCATAACCCCAGAAAGTTTCCTTGTTCTCCCCTGCAATCCACCTTCTCCATTGATCCTTAGCCCCAGTCACTGATGTGCTTTTTGTTACAATAGTTTTGCCTAGGCTGGAATTTTATAGAAATGGAATGATACAATAAGTACTTGTTTATAGTTGACAGCTTTTACTTTATGTCATGTTTTTAAGATTCATCCATGTTGTTGTGTATGTCAATAGTTTTTTCTTTCTTGTTCTAATTAATATTGTATAGTGTAGGCATACTATAATTTGTTTATCCATTCACCACTTGATGTACATTTGGGTTGTTTCCACTGTTTGGATATTATGAATAATGCCACTCTGAACATTTACATACAAGTCTTTATGTAGACATATGTCTTCATTTCTTTGGGGTAAATTCCAAGGAATAGGCCTGCTTGATTTGGATGGTAGGTGTATGCCTAAGTTTATAAGATACTGACAAGTTATTTTTCAAAGTGACTACACCATTATGTATTCCTTCCAGCAATGCAGAAGGTTTCTAGGTGCGCTGCACTTTCAGCAACACTTATCCTTTTCAGTCTTGTTAATTGTAGCTGTTCTAGTAAGTAGTTTGGCTTTCATCTTACCTGATAATAGTGACTTTGAACATCATGGATAGGATTGAATTTGGGTCTACAAGTTTTGTTGTTGTTTAATTTATTTATTTATTTTGGGCTGTGCGGGCCCTCTCCAGTTGCGATGAGCTGGGGCTGCTCCCCGCCGCAGTGCACAGGCCTCTCACCGCAGTGGCCTCTCCCATTTCAGGGCATGGGCTCTAGGCACATGGGCTTCAGTAGTTGTGGCTCGCGGGCTCCAGAGCGCAGGCCCAGTAGTTGCACATGGGCCCAGCTGCTCCGCAGCATGTGGGATATTCCCGGACCAAGGCGCGAACCCGTGTCCCCTGCATTGGCAGGCAGACTCCTAACCACTGCACCACCAGGGAAGCCCAGGTCTACAGTTTTATTACTTTTTCTTGTTACTCCTTCTGACTTTGTTCCTCCTTTTCTACAATTTTTGATTGTCTTATTGTCTTAATTATACTATTAGACAACTTTATTTTTAAAGTTGTTTCATGCATAGTATTTTGAAGTATATTTTAGTGTTTGTTCTAGGAATTAAAAATCCTTAAGTTTTCACAATCTATTTATAATATTATACTACTTCACACAAAATATAGAAATCTTAAAACCATATAAGTCCATTTACACCTCTCCCCTGTACTTTATGCTACAGTTATATGTATGTGTACTATACATGGGAAGGTATAATTTTTGCTCAAACTGTCATATATTTTATAAAGAAATTAAGAGTAAACTGCAAAACATCAATATTTTTATTTACATAGATAAAAATTTTTTTATCCTCTTCCAAGTTTTCATATAATATCATTTCTCTTACACCTGAAGAATGTCTATTGCCATTTATTTTAGTGTCAGTCTTTTGGCAGTGAACACTTTTAGGTTTCTTTATTTAAAATGCCTTTATTTTACATTAATTAATTAAGAATACTTTCTCTTACATAGAATTCTTAGTCAATGGCTGTGTTTCAGCACTTGAAATATGTTTCACTATCCTCTTGCTTCCATAGCTTTGAGGTGAAATCAGCGCTCAGTGAAATCATTCTGCTGTATATAATATGCCTTTTATTTTTTGTGTGTGTTCAAAATTTTTTCTTTATCTCTAGCTTTTACTGGTTTGACTCCAAGGTACCTAGGCAAAACCTTCTTTATGTTTATTATGCTTGGAGATTCCTGTGCATCTCAAATATATAAATTTTTCTTCTGTCCAGTTTGACTGAACATTATTTCTTCCAATATTTTTCTGCCCATTCTACCTCTCTCTTCTTTTTTTCCGAGACTTCAATTGCACAAATGTTGCAATCTAAAAAGTCCCTAAGTCTTTGTACATTTTAATTTTTATTTATTTATACTTCAATCTGGATACCTGTATTTGAGTTCATTGTTACTTTCCTCTGTCCTCTATATTATACCATATTGAATGAAGAATATGAAAAATATTCTAACTAACTGTATTACAAATACATGAAACAAAAGGTGCAGGGGAAAACTTACTCACCTAACTAACTTTCTAAAAGAGTGGAGTCTGTAAGACAAAAAAAAAGAAAAAAAAAACTAAACAAAACCAAGACAAAAAAATACATAAGCACTGTGCTCTAGTTGGCAAAATTGTATCTTAAATGGGTATGGCTTAAAATTTTGATACCACTATATAGGATATTAGAATTGAACAGTTAAGTAAGTGGATAACAAATGGTGGGAGTCAACTGTCTCATGGTCGTAATGACAGTTTACAGAGAAGCAAGAGGAAGAAGCTAGAATGATATAAGGTGGTGATGATTTAGCTCAGTATGAACTAATGTTTAGTTTAGCATAGATACCGATGGTTACATATAAGAATATTTGTAAATAAGTGTGTATACATAGACTAGAATACATATACATATATTTCCTTGTTCTTTCAACTAAGAGTGCCTAGAAGAACTGATGTAGCAATGAGAGTAACTGGTACTCAGATATTGGTTTCTAATACCAATCTCTAATAAAAAGGACTCTAAACCAGGGTTTCTTAAAGAAATGGCTGATTCTAGGACTGGGGAAGGAAATATATAAAATGAGTCTGGAGTACTTTGTAGTATCAGAAAACAAGGAAGTTCTTAAGAAAAATCACACATTGATGGAGGTATGTCATAGCATCATAGTGCACATGAGCCAACTGAAAGAGCTCCCCATGGCCAGTGCTGGAAGAACTTGAGCCAAAACCCGATACAGTAAAATTAGATTATTAACCAAAGTATAAAATAAATATGGAGAAAAGGCAAATATTTCTTTCAGAAGAATTCCAAATAATTTATGGAGATACTCCCTACTAGGGGGTAGAGCTTAACACTTCTCCCCCTACTTGAGTGTGAACTGGACTTAATGACTTTCTTCTAAAAAATAGAATATTGAAAGAGGGCAATAAAAAAACTTTACAGTGGAGAGACCTGACAAACATGACCTCATCCAGGTGACCAAGGTCAACATCAGCAGTGGTAAGTCATGCTGATAGCATATGCCTTTGATATGATATATTGAGCATGGCATTATACCTCAGTGGTCTTCCTCCCCAAAACTATAACCCAAATCTAGTCATGAGAAAAACAAAAGGCAAATCACAATTGTAGGATATTCTACACCATTCCTAACTAGTACTCCTCAAAACTGTCAGGGTCACCAAAAGCAAAGGAAGGCTGAAACTATTAAAACCATGAGGAGCCTAAGAAAACATGACAACTAAAAATGATGTGGCACCCCGGGTGGGATCCTGGAATAAGAAAAGGATACTAGGAAAAAACTAAGGAGAGATGAATCAAATATGGACTTTAGTCAACAATAAAGTATCACTCTTGGTCCATTAATTGTAACTAATATGTCATACTAACCTAAGATGTTCATAATAAGAAAAACTGGGTAAGGAGTGTATGAGAATGCTGTACTACCTTTGCAGTTTTTTAGTAATTCTAATACTGTCCTTAAAACTTATTAAGAACCTAGAAACAAATGACAATGGAGACACAACGACCCAAAACCTATGGGATGCAGCAAAAGCAGTTCTAAGGGGGAAGTTTATAGCAATACAAGCCCACCTTAAGAAGCAGGAAACATCTCGAATAAACAACCTAACCTTGCACCTCAAGCAATTAGAGAAAGAAGAACAAAAAAACCCCAAAGCTAGCAGAAGGAAAAAAATCATAAAAATCAGATCAGAAATAAATGAAAAAGAAATGAAGGAAACGATAGCAAAGGTCAATAAAACTAAAAGCTGGTTCTTTGAGAAGATAAACAAAATAGATAAACCACTAGCCAGACTCATCAAGAAAAAAAGGGAGAAGACTCAAATCAATAGAATTAGAAATGAAAAAGGAGAAGTAACAACTGACACTGCAGAAATAAAAAAAATCATGAGAGATTACTACAAGCAACTCTATGCCAATAAAATGGACAATCTGGAAAAAATGGACAAATTCTTAGAAAAGCACAACCTGCCAAGACTGAATCAGGAAGAAATAGAAAATATGAACAGACCAATCAGAAGCACTGAAATTGAAACTGGTATTAAAAATCTTCCAACAAACAAAAGCCCAGGACCAGATGGCTTCACAGGTGAATTCTATCAAACGTTTAGAGAAGAGCTAACACCTATCCTTCTCGAACTCTTCCAAAATATAGCAGAGGGAGGAACACTCCCAAATTCCTTCTACGAGGCCACCCTCACCTTGATACCAAAACCAGACAAGGATGTCACAAAGAAAGAAAACTACAGGCCAATATCACTGATGAACATAGATGCAAAAATCCTCAACAAAATACTAGCAAACAGAATCCAACAGCACATTAAAAGGATCATACACCACGATCAAGTGGGGTTTATTCCAGGAATGCAAGGATTCTTCAATATATGCAAATCTATCAATGTGATAAACCATATTAACAAATTGAAGGAGAAAAACCATATGATCATCTCAATAGATACAGAGAAAGCTTTTGACAAAATTCAACACCCATTTATGATAAAACCCCTGCAGAAAGTAGGCATAGAGGGAAATTTCCTCAACATAATAAAGGCCATATATGACAAGCCCACAGCAAACATCATCCTCAATGGTGAAAAACTGAAAGCATTTCCACTAAGATCAGGAACAAGACAAGGTTGCCCACTCTCACCACTCTTATTCAATATAGTTTTGGAACTTTTAGCAATCAGAGAAGAAAAGGAAATAAAAGGAATCAGAGAAGAAAAGGAAATAAAAGGAATCCAAATCGGAAAAGAAGAAGTAAAGCTGTCACTGTTTGCAGATGACATGATACTATACATAGAGAATCCTAAAGATGCTACCAGAAAACTACTAGAGCTAATCAATGAATTTGGTAAAGTAGCAGGATACAAAATTAATGCACAGAAATCTCTGGCATTCCTATATACTAATGATGAAAAATCTGAAAGTGAAATCAAGAAAACATTCCCATTTACCATTGCAACAAAAAGAATAAAATATCTAGGAATAAACCTACCTAAGGAGATGAAAGACCTGTATGCAGAAAATTATAAGACACTGATGAAAGAAATTAAAGATGATACAAATAGATGGAGAGATATACCATGTTCTTGGATGGGAAGAATCAACATTGTGAAAATGACTCTACTACCCAAAGCAATCTACAGATTCAATGCAATCCTTATCAAACTACCACTAGCATTTTTCACAGAACTAGAACAAAAAATTTCGCAATTTGTATGGAAACACAAAAGACCCCGAATAGCCAAAGCAATCTTGAGAACGAAAAAAGGAGCTGGAGGATTCAGGCTCCCTGACTTCAGACTATACTACAAAGCTACAGTAATCAAGACAGTATGGTACTGGCACAAAAACAGAAAGATAGATCAATGGAACAGGATAGAAAGCCCAGAGATAAACCCACGCACATATGGACACCTTATCTTTGATAAAGGTGGCAGGAATGTACAGTGGAGAAAGGACAGCCTCTTCAATAAGTGGTGCTGGGAAAACTGGACAGGTACATGTAAAAGTATGAGATTAGATCACTCCCTAACACCATACACAAAAATAAGCTCAAAATGGATTAAAGACCTAAATGTAAGGCCAGAAACTCTCAAACTCTTAGAGGAAAACATAGGCAGAACACTCTATGACATAAATCACAGCAAGATCCTTTTTGACCCACCTCCTAGAGTAATGGAAATAAAAACAAAAATAAACAAATGGGACCTAATGAAACTTCAAAGCTTTTGCACAGCAAAGGAAACCATAAACAAGACCAAAAGACAACCCTCAGAATGGGAGAAAATATTTGCAAATGAAGCAACTGACAAAGGATTAATCTCCAAAATTTACAAGCAGCTCATGCAGCTCAATAACAAAAAAACAAACAACCCAATCCAAAAATGGGCAGAAGACCTAAATAGACATTTCTCCAAAGAAGATATACAGAATGCCAACAAACACATGAAAGAATGCTCAACATCATTAATCATTAGAGAAATGCAAATCAAAACTACAATGAGGTATCATCTCACACCAGTCAGAATGGCCATCATCAAAAAATCTAGAAACAATAAATGCTGGAGAGGGTGTGGAGAAAAGGGAACACTCCTGCACTGCTGGTGGGAATGTGAATTGGTTCAGCCACTATGGAGAACAGTATGGAGGTTCCTTAAAAAACTACAAATAGAATTACCATATGACCCAGCAATCCCACAACTGGGCATATACCCTGAGAAAACCAAAATTCAAAAAGAGTCATGTACCAAAATGTTCATTGCAGCTCTATTTACAATAGCCCAGAGATGGAAACAACCTAAGCGCCCATCATCGGATGAATGGATAAAGAAGATGTGGCACATATATACAATGGAATATTACTCAGCCTTAAAAAGAAATGAAATTGAGCTATTTGTAATGAGATGGATAGACCTAGAGTCTGTCATAGAGTGAAGTAAGTCAGAAAGAAAAAGACAAATACCGTATGCTAACACATATATATGGAATTTAAGGGGAAAAAAATGTCATGAAGAACCTAGGGGTAAGACAGGAATAAAGACGCAGACCTACTGGAGAACGGACTTGAGGATATGGGGAGGGGGAAGGGTGAGCTTTGACAGGGCGAGAGAGAGTCATGGACATATACACACTAACAAACGTAGTAAGGTAGATAGCTAGGGGGAAGCAGCCGCAAGGCACAGGGATATTAGCTCGGTGCTTTGTGACAGCCTGGAGGGGTGGGATAGGGAGAGTGGGAGGGAGGGAGACGCAAGAGGGAAGACATATGGGAACATATGTATATGTATAACTGATTCACTTTGTTATAAAGCAGAAACTAACACACCATTGTAAAGCAATTATACCCCAATAAAGATGTTTAAAAAAAAAAACTTATTAAGAAAAAATGAGAAAATATATTTACAGTTTGTTGAATTGCACAATGAATTATATAGATGCCCCCAAAACAACAGAAATTCCATTTTCTTATAGCACTTTTCTCAGTAATTATAGTAATTATTAAGAAAATTTTATACGTGTTCCAGTAATATATATATACACACACGCACGCACACACACACGTGTGTGTGTGTGTTCTGTATTTGTTGCCAAGCTGTTTGTACTAAAATTCCCAGGATTTTTGGCAACCTCCTATAACAGTATTCTGACTATTCTAAAGTTAGACTTAACCCAGTCTTATGAAAACAGGTCGATGGCTAATAGCTTTGGATTCCAGGATATATAAGGTTTTCAAGTAACTTTAGATATTACTCATATTTGTAGGATGTTATGTTAACTTTACTCTATGTATTTATGAATCTTAATGCTTTGTATATTAATATTTGTGCTATGCCTGGATGATATATTAGCTTAACCTTGGCTTTTGTGTTCAAGATCAATTATTAAAATCATTCCCTTCTATGATTTCTACCATATAATTGAATCCTAGTGAAACCAATCAACATGGCAGTAGATGGGCTCATTTTAAATTATCAGTTTTCATTTAACTACAAGATAAAAAATTGAATTATGCAGTTCATTCCAGAAGTTTTTAGTTAATGAAAACATTCTATAGAAAAAGACTATTGTGTCCTTTTGTAGTATTCCAAATTTTGTCAAAATTATTAAACTTTTTTAAGGTGAATTGAAGAACAAACAAATGTATGTCTGGGGGTAGAGTTGAAATTGTGACTTCAGTTCATTCTACTACACCCAAATGTATCCAAGAACTGAGGGACAGTCTTCCGTTAGAGAGAAGAACCCACACTCTTCCTTTCGCATTGGTCCTCCTTGTAAGTATGTGAGAGGGAGAAAGAGATTGGTGTGGTGGTGCCTCCCCATGTACCTGACACTTCAAATGTCTTTGAGGTATTTGTACACTGATGTTAGGATAGGTTATCTGACCCTAATTGTTTCCTAGATAATAATCCATGTCAATTAGCTGAATTAAGGACTGTGTCCTGGTGTGCAGAGACTGGAGAGAAGCAACAATGTGAAAATCAACTTTCTGCAAGCTGTTACTATAGCTACCAGGATGCAGGCTTTTTCTATAACAGCAGCAAACAGAAGTGCTTTCAGACAAGGGAGAAAGGGAAAAGAAATCGGGGCTATTTCCATAGCAACAGAGAGATTTACTGATGTGGGTAGATATATTTTTTTCTATCTAATAATGTTGACAGTAGTCAATAATTTTACAGGAGTACAAACAGCAAATTCTGATCCTGAACTAATGGTTTAAAGCACAAGACATGGAAACTGCATTCATTGAAAATGTCACTAAGGTCCAGAAGTAATGCTGTGAATTGGATGGCTGACACTTACTGAGGTGAAGGGATTACTGACTGCTACTAATGTTGCCTTTTTTTTTTTTTTTGCTGCAAAATTCAGAGAAAATTCATTTAATCTATTTGTACTAAAGACTATGTCAGGGGGATGGATGCAAGATATAGAATAAGTAGACATTAGAGAAGTGATATAATTGGAATTAGATTTAGAATGTTTGAAGGGAATCTGAAAAGACTTGCAACATTTCATAACAAAGATCTGATAAAAAAGAGAAGTATAATTGATGCTGCAACCAGAGTGTGCTCACTGGGAGTAAAAGGAGAGAGACTGGAGTGCTGGAAGGCACTTTAGGGTTATGCATGCTCAATTTGCAAATAAAGTGTTAAAAGGCATTCATTCATGTGCATATTCATTGAACCTCTACTGTATGTCAGATACTATTTTGGAGTATGTCAGTGATTTAAACAGACAAGGATTCCTGTCTTTGGGGAGCTGCATTCTCAAGGGAAAGCATAGACAATAAAAAGTAAAGATAATAACAAAAGTGTGTGGGGGGGGGCAAGTGTTATAAAATGAAGAAAAATGAGCAGGATAGGGGTGTGAAGGTAGACTTGCAATTCAAGATAAAGTGTCAAGGTTGGTATCATTGAGTAGGCAATATTTGAGGGAGTTAGCCAAGCTTATATCTTATTTTTTAATTATTTTTCTTATTGGGGTATAGTTGTTTTACAGTGTTGTGCTAGTTTCTACTGTACAGCAGTAATTATCTATTTTATACATATTAGTGTATATATGTCAATCCCAATCTGTCAATTCATCCCACCCTCCCCTTCATCCCCTTGGTGTCCATACGTTTGTTCTCTACATCTGTGTCTCTATTTCTGCCTTGCAAACTGGTTCATCTGTAGCATTTTCCTAAATTCTACATATATGCATTAGTATACAATATTCGTTTTTCTCTTTCTGACTTACTTCACTCTATATGACAGACTCTAGGTCCAACCACATCTCTACAAATGACCCAATTTCGTTCATTTTTATGGCTGAGTAATACTCCACTGTATATATGTACCACATCTTCTTTATCCATTTGTCTGTCGATGGACATTTAGGTTGCTTCCATGACCTGGCTATTGTAAATAGTGCTGTAATGAGCATTGATGTGCATGTGTCTTTTTAAATTATGGTTTTCTCTGAGTATATGCCCAGTAGTGGGATTGCTGGGTCATATGGTAATTCTATTTTTAGTTTTTTAAGGAACCTCCATACTGTTCTACATAGTGGCTATGTCAATTTACATTCTCCTCAACAGTGCAAACGTATCAATAGACAAAGGATTAATCTCCAAAATATACAAACAGCTCACGCAGCTCAATATCAAAAAAACAACCCAATCAAAAAATGGGTGGAAGACCTAAATATACATTTCTCCAAAGAAGACATATGGATGGCCAAGAGGCACATGAAAAGATGCTCAACATCACTAATAATTAGAGAAATGCAAATCAAAACTACAATGAGGTATCACCTCACACTGGTTAGAATGGCCATCATCAAAAATTCTGCAAACAATAAATGCTGAAGAGGGTGTGGAGAAAAGGGAACCCTGAAGCTAATATATCTTAAGCAAGAGCATCCCAGTAAGATGAAAACTGTCTTGACACTCTCACATGCCCAGATAATGGCAGATGAGGACCAGAACCCAGTGCCCTGTCCTCTGTATCCCATTGTCTTTTCTATCCCTCAATTTTAAGCAATTGTCCACAATATAATTTTTTGCCACAATATAATTTTTTGTTCAATTGTTCTAATGAAGAGGCTCTCAAGGGGTTGTCCTTTGGGCCAGCAGCATCAGCATCAACTGGGAAATTGTTAGAAATGCACATTCTCAGGCTCCACTCAAAGGCTTACTGAATCAAACACTCTGGATGTGGGGCTCCGTGTCCTAACATGCCTCCCAGATAATTCTGACAGCCACTTCTATAAATACCCTGCCCATTGTCTTCAGTGCCTTCCTTCACTTCTGACTCTTGGGTCTATAAAATCTTTTATTAATGAGTCCCAATTTGTCAACCACTATTCTAGTCCCACAACATCCTGGTATTTTTTAATAATAAGAAAGTATTCAACAGCAGTTGTTCAGAATAGAGGAGACATACTTTCAATGTAGCCAGTGAAGACAGAGTGTGTGCTCAGAGATGAAGGCCTGGCCAGGTGCTGTCCTAAAAAATGACAAATGTAGGAACAGCCAGGTCCTGGGACACCAGTTCACCCAACCATAAGGAAATTCTGGGTGGAAGAATCCCATTCACGGAGAAAGTAAGAGGATTTTCTAGAACCAGTCTGAAAGCAAAGTGACCCTGGAGAGAGAAATCCATCAAAAAGTCACTGTTGGGTCAATTTTCACCAAAATGTGGGGCAGCATAGTTTTAAATTTAATTTTATTATTTTGTCTTCTTTTCTAATTACACTCCAACTTGAGGTGGGGAGGTACAAGGATGCCTTATATCATTTTATTCGTTTCACTTTAACTTATTAGTAGTCATTAGGTTTTGAACCATGTTAGACTTCCACCCTATTTTCTGTAACCATTTCAAAAGGAAGGGCTGAACATGAAAAGACGCTCAACATCACTCATCATTAGAGAAATGCAAATAAAAACTACAGTGAGGTATCACCTCACACCAGTCAGAATGGCCATCATCAAAAAATCTACAAACAATTAATGCTGGAGAGGGTGTGGAGAAAAGGGAACCCTCTTGCACTGTTGGTGGGAATGTAAATTGATACAGCGACTATGGAGAACATTATGGAGGTTCCTTAAAAAACTAAAAATAGAACTACCGTCTGACCCAGCAACCCCACTCCTGGGCATATACTCTGAGAAAACCACAATTCAAAAAGTCATGTACCACAATGTTCATTGCAGCACTATTTACAATAGCCAGGACATGGAACCTAAGAGTCCATCGACAGGTGAATGGATAAAGAAGATGTGGCACACATACACAATGTAATATTACTCAGCCATAAAAAGAAATGAAATTGAGTTGTTTATAGTGAGGTGGATGGACCTAGAGTCTGTCATATAGAGTGAAGTAAGTCAGAAAGAGAAAAACAAATACCGTATAGTAACACATATATATGGAATCTAAAAAAAAAAAAAGGTTCTGATGAACCTAGGGACAGGACAGGAATAAAGTCACAGATATAGAGAATGGACTTTGAAGCCAAGGGGAGCAGGAAGGGCAAGCTGGGACGAAGTGAGAGAGTAACCTTGACATTTATATACTACCAAATGTAAAATAGATAGCTAGTGGGAAACAGCCGCATAGCACTGGGAGATCAGCTCGGTGCTTTGTGACCACCTAGAGGGGTGGGATAGGGAGGGTGGGAGGGAGGCACAAGAGGGAGGGGAAAGGAAAATTGCTTTTAATCAAAATGCTGGAATCTGGGGAGTTGGTGGACTCAGTGTCCCCAAAAACCATCTCCAAAGATTCTGCTCTGCCATGAAAGTTTTTAAAGCAAAAAATAACTCGGTTAATCATTGAGATGGGGGTCAGAGTCAACACCATCCCCCACTGCAGTCCTGTCAACTTATTGTGATCTTTCTTTATATGCTAACTTGTTCACACAGTTTGTTCGTGAGATTACTGAAGGAGAAGCTAGGGAAGAGATCTGGTCATCAGTTTACTTATTCTTCATTTCTACTTCTTTGATCTATGGAAAGAACAAAACAGGTTAGGCAAGATATTGTGTGATCAAAAGATTTGAAAGGTGTGCTTGGGCTGGAGATGAGTAGAGCATGGGGGTGCCTGGTTTAAGTTTAGTGACAATATAGCTTTGCTAAAGTGACAAGACAGAGGGGCTTCCTGCTGAGAGCAGCTTCCTGCAAAGAGCTGCTTATATTTTCTAGGGCTACAGTTTCCCCCTGGATGGTCAGGCTGGTGGCATTTCAAATAAAGTCAGTCCCTTCAGGCAGAGCTGTGAAGATCTTCAACCTTATGACCTCCCTCTATCCCAGGCAGAACCCCTACACACTTCACAGGAACTAGGGCAGGGACAGTGGGATTCTGCTTCTCCCAAGATTAGTCTGCTCTATGAGCTCACTTTGGGAGAATTAGTAGTCCCTGATCTTCTAGGCTTGCCCTTCCTGGTGTGGGCCCTTCACCCTAAGGGTGAGCTGTGGCAGGGGTTATTGGGCCCCCAGTTTTCTTGGTTTGCCATGCCTGGAGTAGAGTTCTCAGCCTGTGAGTAGGGAATGGATGAAGAAGGAGCCTCTGTCCTATTTTGGGGAAGAAGAAATTGTCCTCTACCCTTCTAGGATCTTCTGGCTGGTCTAAGAATGTATCCATGGGAGAGATCCAGGAAAACTGAGTAGCCAAAATGACTTAAACCCTTGCCTTAAATAACCCTTCAGCTAAAGACAAAAGAGGATGTTAGGGGTAGGGGTTTGGGACCTCAAAGGGGAAGAAGGCAATTCACATGGAGATGGAAAAGCAAATGTTTGGTAAACAAATGTTTGCTGGGCCAGCAGAAACAATAGGACACAGAGAGGAACTTTAGCAAACAGACTTTGCTGGGTTCCTCCCTGTCTCCACACCCAGTTTGTACTATACCCATCTGTGATGATAGCTCATTTCCTGGAACAGGTCCTCTGTCTACATTCTGTAGGCAGTTAGGGGGAAGGTAAAACTTTCTTCCTGAGTCTTTTAGGCCTTGATTGTTTTCAACTTAAAATAATCCACATGCCAAATAGACATTTTGGGGTGGCAAATTTTGCTCCCCTACACCTCTCAGTTGCACCAATCTTGAATAGAGCACATGCAACATGGACCTGAGTGTGGTGATGAGACCTGCTTGTAAGAAATACTAAAGGACATTCTTCAGGCTGTGAGCAACCATAATTTTTAAAACAAATGTTACGTTAGAAAATGTGCACTTAATACAAAAGAAGTAAGTAAACAAAGAACAAAAGAATAAAAAGACATGAATGATATAAAAAACAGGAAGCAAATGGCAGATGTAAATCCAACCATATCAATAACATTAAATGTGAAAGGATTAAACAATTAAAGGCAGAAATTGTCAGATTGGATAAAAAGAAAAATATATGCTGTCCATGGAAAGCACACTTTATTAGATTCAGGGATACAAATAGGTTGAAAGTAAAAGGATGGAAAAAGATATATCATGCAAACAGCTGACACTAGGTTGCTATAGTGACTATACTAATATCAGACTTAAAATTGGCTTTAAGAAAAACAAATGTTACCAAAGAAAATAGGGATATTACATAATGATAAAAGAATCAACCCATCAGGAAGGTGTAAACATACATGAACTTAACAGAGCCCCCAAATACATAAAGCAAACACTGAGAGAACTGAAGGGAGAACAACAATAATATTTAGGACACAGAGAGGAACTTTTCCAAAGAAAATAATAATATTTTGAGACTTGAGTCCCACTTTCAATAATGGTAGAACAAATAGACAAATCAGCCGGGAAATAGAAGACTTTAACAACACTGTAAACCAACTAAACCTAACAGTCTTCTCTAGAGCAGTCATCCAACAACAGCAAAATGCACATTCTTCTCATGTGCACATGGAACATTCTCCAGGAAAGACCACATACTAAGTTGTTAATGAAGCCTCAATAAATTTAAAAGGATTGAAATCATGCATTGTATAATGTCCACAATGGAATTAAATTAGAAATAATAATTCTATACATAGAAAATCCAATAGAATCTACTTTTGAAAAGTAATGTGTGAATTTTCCATGGCTCTTGGCCATGAGGTCAATATTACAAAATCAGCTACTTTTATATACCAGCAAATCTCAGAAAATTAAAATTTTCATAGAGATACAATTTGTAAGTTCCTGGTCTGTGGTAGGTAAGATAAACATACTTCACTCTTTCTTTACCAATTCATAAAAGCATAAAACATGGTCAGAATGCCTGGAGCATCTATTTGAAGACACTGAAAGTTAAATAGTAGCAAATGGATTGGGGAAGAACACCAGAATTTGAAGTACCAAATGGTCAAGGAATTTACCCCTGTTTTTCCTCCAGAGTCTCTTGACTTGAATTTAACACAACTTGAAATCTGGAAGTCAGCACTGTTTTTCAGACAATGAGGTTCTAGAATAAACCCTCTTATCTGGCTTGAGGTGTTAGGAAAAAACTCCTAATTCTCAGGTAGAAATTTCATTTAGGTGATGGCTGTGGCAACTTTTGGAACCCAGAAGAACCAAAACTCTGAGAGAGAGAGACTTCCTCTTTATTTGGTAGAGCTGCATTCCTAGAGCTGCGTCACATTTTTTTTTCTCCCTATCCTCTCTCCAGAGAACATACCAGATAGATTGAAGAAAGGGAAGTGGTCAAGAAAATGACCCCATAAAATTGTTTATATGTTCCAGGACTTATCTTGACCTATGTATGCATGGATCTGATCATAATTAACATATCGAAGATTTTTAGAACTGGACTGATAGTCCACTACCTAGGTTCTAGACATATGTGGAATAGATCTGAAGAGAAGTACAAAGACTTAGAACGCTTACATACAACTCACACTGGAGCCACAAAATACAGAGAACAGTTTGGAACTTGCAGCCTGAACCAGGTCAGTTGCCCCCTAAAAGCAAAAATATCAACATTTTCTATAGAATTTAAGACCCAGAGTCTCACAACATAAAATTTAAACTATAACGACTATAATCAAATATCCCTTGGCAAATAAAGAACCATGAATATTCCAACTTGTATAAGAAAAGACAATGAACAGACTCCCATGCCAATATGAAACAGTTGTTTCATATTGGCAAAGACTGGCACAGGTATTTTTAAAATACTCAAAGAAACAATTGTGATTACTCTTTTAACAAATGTTAAAGTTATCGGTAAAGAAATAGAAGATAAAGAGACAACCAACTAGACATTTTAAAACTGAGAAATACAATAAAAACAACCACCAAAAAAAATCCATAAAACCCCACCAAAAACCTCACAGGGTAACCGTATGACTTCAATGGCTGAATGCAGATAACAGATGATCAAATTAGTGAACTTTCAGATAGTTCGTTAAAAATTATCTAATACTTGAAAATGTTATGCCAAGTGAAAGAAGCCAGTCACAAAGGACCATATGTTCTATGATCTCATTTACATGAAATGGCCAGAATAACAAATCCATAGAAGCAGAAGGTAAATTAATCAGCAGTTGCTTAGGTATAATGGAGTAAGGAATAAATGGGGTATGACTATTAATGGATACAGGGTTTCTTTTGGGGGGTGATGAAAATTTTCTAAAATTGATTGTGGAGATGGTTGCAAAACTGTGAATTTAATAAAAATCATTGAACTGCACACTTTAAATGGGAGATATAAGTAGATTTAAATGGAATGTGAATTATATCTCAATAAAGCTGTCATTAAAAAAATTATCTAATACTGACAACAGAGAAAATAATGTTGAAGAAAAAAAGCCAGAGATATAGGGACCTATAGGAAAATAACAAAATCTAAAATTCTTGTCATTGATGAAGGGGAGTAGAAATAATGTGATGCTAAAAAAAAATGAAAGAATGAAATTACAACACTCCCTAACACCATGCACAAAAATAAACTCAAAATTGATTAAAGACCTAAATGTAAGACCAGACACTATATAACTCTTAGAGGAAAACATAGGAAGAACACTCTTTGACATAAATCACAGCAAGATCTTTTTTGACCCACCTCCTAGAGTGAGGGAAGTAAAAACAAAAATAAACAACTGGGACCTAATGAAACTTAAAAGATTTTGCACAGCAAAGGAAACCATAAACAAGACGAAAAGACAACCTACAGGATGGGAGAAAATATTTGCATACAAATCAATGTACAAAGGATTAATCTCTAAAATATATAAACAGTTCATGCAGCTCAATATTGAAAAACCAAACAACCCAATCAATAAATGGGCAGGGCTGCCCTGGTGGCGCAGTGGTTGAGAGTCCACCTGCCGATGCAGGGGACGCGGGTTCGTGCCCCAGTCCGGGAAGATCCCACGTGCTGCGGAGCAGCTGGGCCCGTGAGCCATGGCCACTGAGCCTGCGCGTCTGGAGCCTGTGCTCCGCCATGGGAGAGGCCACAGCAGTGAGAGGCCAGCGTACTGCAAAAAAATAATAATAATAAATAAATAAATGGGCAGAAGACCTAAATAAACATTTCTCCAAAGAAGACATAGAGATGGCCACAATGCACATGAAAAGATGCTCAACATCACTAATTATTAGAGAAATGCAAGTCAAAACTGCAATGAGATATCACCTCACACCAGTTAGAATGGCCATCATCAAAAATCTACAAACAATAAATGCTGGACCAGGTGTGGAGAAAAGGGAACCCTTTTGCACTGTTGGTGGGAATGTAAACTGATATAGCCACTATGGAGAACATTATGGAGGTTCCTTAAAAAACTAAAAATAGAGCTACCTTGTGATCCAGCAATCCCACTCCTGGGCATATACCCAGAGAAAACCGTAATTCAAAAAGACACATGAGCCCGAATGTTCATTGCAGCACTATTTTCAATAGCCAGGTCATGGAAGCAACCTAAATACCCATCAACAGACGAATGGATAAAGAAGAGGTGGTACGTATATGCAATGGAATATTACTCAGCCATAAAAAGGAACAAAACTGGGTCATTTGTAGAGATGTGGATGGACCTAGAGACTGTCATACAGAGTGAAGTAAGTCAGAAAAAGAAAAACAAATATCGTATATTAACGCATATATGTGGAATCTAGAAAAATGGTACAGATGAACTGGCTTGCAAGGCAGAAATAGAGACACAGATGTAGAGAACAAATATATGGACAGCAAGGGGGGAAAGCGGGGTTGGGGGTGGGGGGTGGGATGAATTGGGAGATTGGGAGAGATTGGGATTGTCATGGATACACTAATATGTATAAAATAGATAACTTATAAGAACCTGCTGTATAAAAAAAAGTAAAATAAAATTCAAATAAATAAATAAACAATTGAGGAGAGACTTCCCTGGTGGTCCAGTGTTTAAGACTCCATGCTCCCAAGCAGGGGGCCTGGGTTCTATCCTGCTCAGGGAACTAGACCCGGCATGCTGCAACTAAGAGCCCGCATGCCTCAATGAAGATCCTGCACGTAGCAAAGAAGATCCTATGTGCTGCAACTAAGACCAGGTGCAGCCAAATAAATAAATAAATAATTTTTAATAGAAAAAATAATGGCTAAAAACTTCCAAACTTTGACAAATGATATAAACCTGAAGATGTAAGAAGCTGACCAAACCTTAACAGGGTAAACACCAAAGAAATTCATGCAAAGACACATCAATATCAAACTGCTAAACATTAAAGACAAATACAAAGCATCCAGATAAAAATAAGATATTACCTATAGGGGAACAGTGATTTAATGTCAGTGAGTTTCTAATCAGACACCATGGAGGACACAAAAGGAGGCTGACATTTATTTTTCAAGTGTTGAAAGAAAAGAATTGTCAAGCTAGAATTCTACATCCAGTGAGAATATCCTTCATAAATAAAGACATTTTCAGATGAAGGAAAACTAAGAATTTGTTGCCAATAGAACTTCTCTTTAAAAAGTTATTAAAAGAGACTGTTAAGGTGGAAAGGGAATTATACCAGAAGGAAACTTGAGATATCAAGAATGAAGGAAGAGCAATAGTTTAAAACTTTTGAATTATTCAAAGTATCTTTTCAGACTATAATGCAATAAAACTAGAAAGATAACAGGAAAATCTCCCAAAGTTTTGGAAATTAAACAGAATACGTTTAAATATGCAATAGACCAAAAAGAAAGTCTCAAGAGAAATTAGAAAATTTTGAGCTGAGTAAAAATAAAAATACAACATATAAAAATTTGGGGGTTTCAGCTAAAACAATGTTTAGAGGGACATTTATAGCTTTATATTATTTATATTAGAAAAGAAGAAATGTATCAAATCATTACCTAAGCTTCCACTTTAAGAACAAAAAAGCAAAGAGCAAAACACATCCAAATAAAGCCAAATGAAGGAAATGATAAAGGTAAGAGTAATCAGCAAAACTGACAACAGAAAATAAATCAATAAAATCAAAGCTGATTCTTTGAAAACATTAATAAAATTCACAAAACTTCAGCAAGAATAACAAAGTAAAAATGAGTGAAGACACAAATTACCAATATCCGGAATTGAAATGGGGACTGTAATTGTGCTCTGGAGAATAAGTGAATATTAGAAACAGTACTATGGGTATAACTTCAACAACTTAGATGTAATGGACTAATTCTTCTAAAAACACAAACTATCAAAACTTATCCAAGATGAAACCAGAATTGTCTTATAACCATTAAGGAAATTGATTTCATAGGCTTTTTTTAATGCAAAAAATAAATAAATAAATAAAAAGAAATCTCTAGGCCCAAATATTTTAACTGGTGAATTCTACCAAACATTTAAGAAGAAATTATACTCATTCTGTATAATCTCTGCCAGAAAATTGAAGTAACTCACTTTATGAAACCAGCATTAATCCAATACCAAAACCTGACAGAAAAAGAAAACCACATATTATCATTTATAGACATATATGCAAAAATACTGAAATATTAGCAAATTGATTCCAGCAATATATAAAAAGAATAATATAAAGCATCAAGTAGTATTTACACTACAAATGCAAGACTGGTTTAATATTCTGAAATTAATTGACATAATAACCATATTAATGATCTAAAGAAGAAAAGCTACATGCAGAATTCATGCAGAAAAACATTTGAGAAAATACAGCATCTATTCACAGTAAAAACTCACAGCAAACTATGATTGATAGAAGGGAACTTCCTTAACTCAAAAAATGGCATCTAGGAAAAATCTACAGGTGGGATCACACTTAATTGTGAAAAACTGAATGCCTTCTCCTTAGGCTTAGAAACAAGCTTTCAATACTTCTGTTGAACACCATAGTAAGAAGCTTTAGTCAGTGCAAAAGCCAAGAAAAAAGCTAAAAGCATGCACATTGGAGTGGAAGAAATAAAATATTCCATTTTCAGAACACTTGATAGTCTACATAAAAATCACAAAGACTCTACGAAAATTTCTCCTAGAACTGAGAAGCAGTGTCAGAAAATCACAGGATACAAGAACAACACATATGAATCAAGTGTATTTCTATACAGTATAAATGTACATTGGAAAACAGAAAAGTTTAAAAAAAACCATTTAAATAACTCCAAAATTTGAAATACTTAGAAATAAAAGTAGTAAAATATGTACAGTGTCAGTCTGTAGAAAACTAAAAATCTTGATAAAAGAAATCAAAAAGACATAAAGAAATGGAAAGTCACACTGTGTTCACAGAGTGGAAGATTCAAATAAGTAAACATGTAAAGTCTCCAAAAATTATACATAGATTTAATGCAAACAAATTCAAATCCCAGAGGTATTTTTTAAAATTAATTTTTATTGGAGTACAGTTGCTTTACAATGTTGTGTTAATTTCTGCTGTACAGCAAAGTGAATCAGTAATGTCCATCAACAGAGGAATGGATAAAGAAGATGTGGTACATATAGACAATGGAATATCACTCAGCCATAAAAAGGAATGAAGTAGTGCCATTTGCAGAGACCTGGATACACCTAGAGACTGTCATACAGAGTGAAGTAAGTCAGAAAGAGGAAAACAAATATCGTATATTAACGCAAATATGTGGAATCTAGAAAAATGGTACAGATGAACTTGTTTGCAGAGCAGAAATAGAGACACGTATGTAGAGAACAGACTTATTGATACCAAGGGGGAAGGAGGGGGAGTGGACTGAAAATTGGGAAATTGGGATTGACATATACACTACTATGTATAAAATGGATAATCAATGAGAACTTTCTGTATAGCACAGGGAACTTTACTCAATGCTCTGTATCATAAAGAGAAATTAAGGAAACAATACCATTTACCACTGCAACAAAAAGAATAAAATACCTAGGAATAAACATACCTAAGGAGACTAAAGACCTGTACTCAGGAAACTATAGGATACTGATGAAAGAAATCAAGGACGACACAAACAGATGAAGAGACGTACCATGTTCTTGTATTGGAAGAATCAATATTGTGAAAGTGACTATACTACCCAAAGCAATCTACAGATTCAGTGCAATCCCCATCAAATTACCAATGACAGTTTTCTCAGAATTAAAACAAAAAATTTTAGAATTTGTATGGAAACACAAAAGACCCCAAATAGCCAAAGCAATCTTGAGAAAGAAAACAGTGCTGGAGGAATCAGGCTCCCTGACTTCAGAAGCTACAGTAACAGTATGGTACTGGCACAAAAACCAGAGGTATTTTGGTAGACATGGACACGTGATTCTACAATTTATTTGGAAAGGCAGAGGAAATAGACTATCCAAAACAACTATGAAAAACAAAGATAAAGTTTCAGTACTCAGATTACCTAATTTTAAGGCTTACTACAATACTAATCAGTGTAGTGTGACAGTGGTGAAGAGATAGAGAAAGTGTTCAAAGGAACAGCATACAGAGACTACACAAATGTGGCCAAATGATTATAGTCAAATGTGCAAGAGCAATTTGATGGAGGAAGAATAGTGGTGTTTGAACAACTACATATTCATAAGCAAAAGGTGAACCTTGAAATAAATATTAACATGAAATAGCTCAAAGTGGGTCATAGATCATCATGTGAAACAAAAACTATAAAACTTTTTAAAGAAAATACAGGAGAAAACCTACAAGGTCTAGCATTTGGAGCTGAGTTATTAAACATGGTACCCAAAGTATGGTACATAAAAGAACAAATGAAAAAACAAGCTACAGGCTGGGAGAGAGTATTTGCAAATCACCCAACTGACAAAAGACTTGTACTCACTGTGTGTAAAGAATTCTTCAAACTCAAGAGTAAGAGAAAAAAAATTTTAATGGGTAAAAGATGTGAACTGACACTTCACCAAAGAGGATATAAAGATGGCAAATAGATGCATTAAAAGATGTTCATCATCCTTAAGTACTAGGTAAAGTAAATTAAAACCATGATAAGATACTGCTACAAACCTCTTTAAACTATTTTAACTATAGAATGGTTACATTTTTTAAATGCTTACCATAGTAAGGACTGTGGAGAATGTGGAGCAATTGGAACCTTTGTAAACTGCTAGTGGAAATGCAAAATTGTACAGCAATTTTAGGAAAGTTTAGCAGTTTCTTATAAATTTAAACATGTTCATATAATATGACCCAGCAGATGACTTCTGGATATTCATGCTAGAGTGGTGAAATTTTATTATTTTCACATAAAAACCTGTACATTAATAGTTATAGCAGTTTTATTCATAATTGTTAAAAACTAGAAACTACCCAAATGTCTTTTAGTTGAGGAATGGATAAACAAACTATGGTACATTTCTACAATGGAACAATATTTATAGGAAGGAATGAACTTTTGAATCATGTAACAACTTGGTGTAAGACGCTATGCTTAAAGTGAAGGAAGCTGGACTCAAAAGGTTACATACTATACGATTCCATTTATATGACATTCTCAGCAGAACAAAATTACAAGGATGGAGAACTGATCAGAAGTTATGAGTGGGGAGAAGGTGACTGCAAAAAGATAGAAGAAAGAAGTTTTGGGGGGAGGTGATGGAACTGTTCTGTGTCCTGATTATGTTGATAATTAAACAAATACATACATGTGTTTTGATGAGACTGTTACAATTTGTCTGTCACCCAAGATTAGAACACTAATAGGAATATCTCTGTGTAATAAATTTTTCTGAATTGTCTCCAAAAACCAATATATTTTAGACCCAGATTGTCCTACAGCAGTAGTTACTTGTGCATGAAAAATACTTCAAAAACTGCAATGAGTCTCCCAGGTCTGTAGTTCTGTACTCAAAAGATATATTTTAACCTGTTCAGAAGTGTTTTGGCTTCTCTTTTTGCTAAAGGTATTGCAGATTCATCTAGACACTGTAAAGTAAGCACTTGGCACAATTTTGAAATAGTTTAATTTGTTTCCTCTGACATGCTGATTTCTGTTATCAGTCACAGGTGTTGCATATAACCATCTACTCTGTAGTTTTCTTTTACCTTCTTAATTCTTTTTTATAAAAGACATTCTTAATTTTAATAAAATCCAGTTTCTCAATCATTCTCATCAAACGCATTCTTTCTCTTCCTTTTATAGTGACAGATATAAGCAATATTACTTTTATGCACAGAAATCCGTTTATCCTATGAAATTTCGTGCTTTAAAATAACTTTGGTAATACTCACCATTTTTATAAAGTGCATTCATTACACAAATGTTAAAACTTTTCAAGTAATTAAAATGGTCTTAGATCTATCTGACTATTTCCAATGAAGTCTATAAGTAGACTGTATAAGCGTATCTTTCATTTGACTTCTGAAGTTTTTCAGTATCCACTCCTGTTTTTGTAGTTCAGACTACTTCACTTGATTTCTTTGAAAACATCTAGATTCTGATTTTTGTAGTTGTAGCATTCCACATTTTTCTTTTTTCTTTTTTTTCTTTCTTTTTTTTTTTTTTTAGGTCCGAGGATGTTTATTGTGGTTGTTTATGCCAGAGAAAATAACCCAGAAATAACCTGTCCCCCAGTAAAAGATTGGTGAAGTAAACTATATAATAATTTCAAACAATTGGATATGCTGCAGTCATTAAAAATCATAACTGTACTTCCAATTTGTTGACATGGAAGGAAGGCAGGCCATAGCCTAATATTAAGTCGCGGGCAGGGGAAGCTTACTAAAGTGTATATATATATAGTATAAACCTATTCTTGTGACTATATATATATACCACATATACACACACACACATACACAAAAGTTAGGGAAATTTTAATTTAATTTTTTTAATCAACATTACTTATGATGTGTTCTTTTTGAAAATGTTTGTCTACTGCACCTTGACAACTTTGAATGATATTTTCCTTGTAATGATAAATTATATTCACTTATTCTGCTTTCTAATCCATTGCTATTTTCAGCCAAAAAGAAATGTGAAAATGGTTGGACTGTCTTCTAGTTGAAAAGAAAGTACATCTCTTTGTTGACACCGTCTTTGGATAGAAAATTGAAGAAATCGTGAACTCTACCTCATTTTGGGCAGATTAAAGAAATAATATTTGTCAAATAATGATAATGCCTGACACATAGCTAGTGAACAGTGAATTGAACTGCTCACTGATGCTTTTAAAAATGCGTGAGATTTTAATCCGTTTTACTTGATGTTTTTAATTTATGTATATTTCTCACAAGAGAGAAATTCCCCCGAATGATGAGGAATTTAGTTCATTTTTGCAGGATGGACTTTCCATCATGATGTCAGATTTCCATCAGGGCTGTAGCCCTCAAGCTAGGAGACAGTGTTATGAAGCAAGACTCCATCTCTACTAGTTTCATATGAGAAAGTGGTGAATTCCAACATACTATTTTTTTTCATCCTAGTCTCCAAATTAAGGCCCTATTTAAATATTTGTCAGGAATATGATATTTTTAACTTAGATTACCAAGGTCTCGGAACTTTCTTCTTGTAGTGTCACAAAGTACTGTCTACCTAGAAGACATTCTCTCTTCTGTGAACCCTAATCCTTGAGTTGATAAAGTTTGTGCTCTCTTGGTATACTTACTTCATCTTTCTAGGCCAGAGATTCTAAACTCTGGCAGGTTTCAGAGCCTCTCCACCTTTATGACTGTTTTCCAGGTCCTTCCTTGTATTTTGCATTCCTTCTTCCTCTCAGTAAGTGCAAGCTCACATTCTTCCTGGGTCTGCCCTCTGCACGGGGTTGTAACTCGGCACCTCTGCCCCTCTCCCCATGGTGTCCAAGGAGCTTCTGTCAGCAGACTTGTGAGCCTCTGTGCCACCTTCCAGTCCCACTGTGAGGGCCTCTTCTGATCTGGAAGGGGTATCAGCAGAAGCTCCTCACCTGGGTGATGAGCTCAGGCCAACACTGGCCTCGGCGGACACCAAAGTAAGAGTCCACTGTTACCCTTTTCTGCCTTGGATGCCGTGCCTCTCAGTTTCTTTGTTAGTCCAGACTCCTCCGGGTTTCCTTCACAGATGCTTTGTGATCCTGGAGGGAACCAAGCACAAGGGTATTAGCAGTCTGGCAGCACTAAGGACCTGTTATTTTCTGCCTAAATATTAAAAAAGGAAAACTTCAGTCTGAAGATAGAATGTAATTTGGCAGTGAACTTGGACCAGAAATGGCCACCAACTGTACCAGCTTCAGGCTGAGACCGGTCATATGGCAAAGCATGTTGTATAAATTTAAATCATTTTCTCGTGGAAAGATCAAACATTTTTGAGCCAAAAAGAAAAAAAACCTAAGTGAGAAGTCTCTTCATTAAATAGCAGATAAGGCATCTTTTTCCTGACTTAAAGACTAAGGCAAGGAAGGAATTAAATGTTCTTACCACAAAATGAAACAGTAATTATGGGATGGAATGGGGGTGTCAGCTGATGCTATGGTGATGATCATTTACAATATGTAAATATAACAAATCAACACATTGTACACCTTAAACTTATACAATGTTATATGTCAATTGTATCTCAATAAATCTGAGGGGAAAAGAGGCTTCACCACACCCTTTGCTCATACAATGTAAAAAAAAACACTATGGAATCTGTTATCCTTATTTTTAAGGTTTCTGATAGGATAAAGAGCCCAAGCCAGTTTTTCAAGGGTAAAAACCAAATAACACAAAATAAAACCTTTGCTTACGTAAGCACCTGATACAGCCTCCTCTGCAAAGTATTACTAAACCATTTTACATTCTAACATTCTCGTGATTCCCTTTTGGGTGGTGGCAAGTACTTCTGAGCAATGCTTAAAGGGAAAGTAGTTTATTATTCTGAGAGAAAACTCAAAGCAGGGGTCTCCTGGACACCTGTCTTTTAAAATATTTAATTTTAAATGTAACTCAATACAGAATTACAATAGTTTTCTTCAGGCACAGGAAAGCCACATTACTTTTTTTTCACCTTCCACTGTCAGTTTATAGGGCCTCTTGTAAAGAAATGTCCCAAAGGGGAGATTTACTTCTTTAAACTCATCTTTAATACTGAAGGTCCCCTAGGGTAACAGATGTACTCTGCTGGAAAAGAGAGGGAAAATGCTGTAAGCCCCACTTCCTTCTTGGGCAGCTACCTGGAACATTATGTGGATTCTGTAAATCATGGATGAGGTCTCAGGAGCTAAGAAGGCTTCTTATTCAGGTCAGAAATTCCCGTTGGACCCTTCCGTGATGATTCCTGGGGAATGCTGCTGACTGTCAAGTCAAATTGTGATTCAGTTCATTTAATGTTAATTTACCGAGAGGAACTTCAGATCTGTTGAATGTATCCTTTCATCATGAATTTAGCTTTGCCTGTTGGAAAATAACTTACTGGAATGGGAGCCAACACCAAAAGCACACGTCCCACTTCCAGCCTCCTGTCTGAGGGTCTGGGAGCCTGAGGTGCACCTCTCATTATTGCTGAGCGCAGTTGTGAAAAAAACATTTGAAACCAACGTGGGCTTCAGCAAAGCTCGGTCACTGATTGGGTGGATTACTCCCCGGCCCCTTAGTTTCTGTCTGTAAAATCGGGATGTTAATATGTTGTGAGCCTTCAGCAAAGTGAGGGCATGTTTATTATTTAGAACATGGACGGAATCCTAGCAATTTGTAGCCAGTGTCAGTACATTAGTAGGGCAGAACCCACTTTCTTCAGACACAGGCAACATGGTGATGACGTCTGTCTTCACTATGGCAGGGACCATGGAGGTCACCTTATTTATCAGCAAGGACACCAGGCACACGTGGGCTGAGGTGCTCACAGCCATAACCAGAATTCGGGCCTCTCTCCTTTCTCCTGTTCACGATTTTATACTACGTCGAGCCTCCCGACCGGGCCTGGCAGTCTATTTAAAAATTCAGCTTAGGGACCTGATTATTTCTGAAGGTTGTGGTCCCCTGTCCATGCCTTGGCCTTGGCCTGCAGGGCACCACCTTCCAAGTTCCTTGCATATGTCAGGCCTGTCCTGGCATTAGTGAATGCTGACAACTTTCTGCCTTGGGAAGTTATCCCTGTGTAGACGAGACAGCACCGCTGGAAGAAACCCTTCCAGAGGAATGTTCATGACTCTTTGGGGAATAAGTGGTGTCCAGCGTTCTGATTGGAGAGAAGAAAATGGAAATATCGTTTGCTACTGACATTTAACTTCCTAGAACTTCCTAAAACTCATATTTCATTAAAATAATAGCACAAGAAAGGGTTTTATCTGGAAAGAAGATACACTAGGAAAGTGATGAACAGTTTTTCTAGAATAAATTCATGTTAACAGAGTCATTTTTTTAAATTTTATTGGAGTATAGTTAATCTACAATGTTGTGTTAGTTTCAGGTGTACAGCAAAGTGATTCAGTTATACATATACATATATTCATTCTTTTTCAGATTCTTTTCCCTTATAGGTTATTACAGAATATTGAACAAAGTCATCTTACATTAATAAAAAAGAAAGTCGTGTGCAGAACCTTCTTATAGAAGGTGTGAAACCATACATTAAAGGTGAGAATCTTTCCAAACTTTGATATTTAAACAATAAACAAAGCCATTCTTAGCCTTCTCTGACTCTCCTGAAGGTTAAGGCAGGTCCAAGGGGCTGTGAGGTCATCCCTGAAAGGTCCTGTCTCCAGTCCCATGGGCACTAATGTTGAAGGGTGAAGAACACAGATAAGTATTTGCAGCCATCTAATGCAGGGGCTCTCCCGGCTGCCTCAGAACCTGGGCCAAGCATCCAGGCCACCTGCACTCACCGTGGTGTTCTTTACACATCTCTCTGTGTAGGGTACCTTACAGCAAGAAAGCATATCATTTACATTACTTTTCAAAATGGACAGTAAAACTTGCCTTGCTAAATTGCAAAGCACTAATGAATTAGAGACTAGCTCACAGCATTGTAACTACCTTCCGCCTCTCAATATTCTCTATATTTGCAAGAGTTTTTATGTCTTTGCTGATGTGCAGTGATGTGAACAAGAACCATGCTAATATGGTATTTGTAAAAGATGATATTACTTCACATTCTCCATCCATGGCCAGTCATGCTTTTCCATAAGTTAGTATATAGATATAATTCTTTACTATGTTTAATAGTTACATATATTTAATATACATTTGTATAATACAGATAAATATCCACATATATGTGTATGTATGTATACACATACATGTAATAACCTCTCAAGTAGTTCTTTAAATTATTTAAAGATGACTAAATAATTTCTTAAGAATAGATGGCCCTAAAGTCTTGAGTGTAAACAATATATTTCACAAGGCAATTAAAAGTGATATATGAATAATTATTTTCTTTGGTATAAAGAGGTTTTAAAACTTGCCCAAATTTTCATTGCCCATGAGTGGTGAGTTGGGATTCAAACCCAGGCAGCCTGGCTCCAGGCTGTGCTTCCCTCAGGACACACTGGAATTAGAAGTGGAAGGAGAGACAAGTGCAGTGGGCTTTGCAGCTCTTACTTTAGGAACAAATACATAATAATTCTTACGTGGAAGACAGGACCTGGGCCAGGATCTCTCCTGGTTCCTGGCATTCCTAATCATGAAATTGCTTGAGATGACCCCAAACTTTTAGAAACCTGTGTATAGACAGGGAAGCAGCTTTGAAAGGCACCTTCTCCACTTTCAAATTGTGCTGTGTCTCCAGGCACAGTGAGATCTCAGAGAAACGCTCAGTGCTCCCATTGGGAGGGCATTCAATACTCCTTTTGAGGACTAGAGTCACAAAACTATGATAATTATTAACACACATTTCTTGTATTACCTATAATGGAATAAAATAAAATTTGTAAAGCATTTTTAAAGTCTCAGAGATAAGAGTTTCTGATAGGTATCTAGTCATCAACAAATGGTAAATGGAAACTATGTAACATTCCCTCTTATTTAAGATGTGCAAAATGACTTTGGTATTCTTTTTATAGGATGTCTGTGTTTTATTCACTGAAGATATATTTATGATTTTCACTTGTGACTGGGGTTCTTTTAGCCCTGTTTTCACCATATCTCCAACTTCTCCCTTCCCTGGTGGCGCAGTGGTTGACAGTCCGCCTGCCGATGCAGGGGACACGGGTTCGTGTCCCGGTCCAGGAAGATCCCACATGCCGCGGAGCGGCTGGGCCCGTGAGTCATGGCCACTGAGCCTGCGCGTCCAGAGCCTGCGCTCCGCAACGGGAGAGGCCACAGCAGTGAGAGGCGCGCGTACCACAAAAAAAAAAAAAAAAAGATATTAAAGATACCATCTAAAATTGGACGCAGTTTTGGACTTCCCTGGTGGAGCAGTGGTTAAGAATCCGCCTGGCAACGCAGGGGACATGGGTTCGAGCCCTGGTCCAGGAAGATCCCACATGCCATGGAGCAACCAAGCCCGTGTGCCACAACTGCTGAGACCCACATGCTTAGAGCCCATGCTCCACAAGAAAAGCCACCACAATAAGAAGCCCACGCACCACAATGAAGAGCAGCCCCCGCTCACTGCAACTAGAGAAAGCCGGCATGCAGCAACAGAGACCCAATGCAGCCAAAAATAAATTAATTAATTTTTAAAAAAAGATTCTAAAAAATAATAATAAAAAAATAAAATAATATTGGACCCAGTTTTGCAATAGGTTTGAAGAAGTAAAATTCACAAACCATGAGGGGCTAAACTCTCCAGGAAAGGGAGGGGAAGATGATAATCATGACACACAAAAGAACCTACCAGTAACATAAGAACCTACCAGTAAGCTTGCTGTGAAACAAACCATCCCAAATCTAGTGTTTTTTCATACAGGTGTACTTGGGAGATACTGCAGGTTCAGTTCCAGGCCACCACAATGAAGCAAATGTTGAAATAAAGCCAGCCATATGAACTTTTTTGGTTTTCTAGTTCATGTTTGTACCATATTGTAGTCTAGTAAGTTTACAATAGCATTATGTCTAAAAAAAAGCAATGTGTAAACCTTAACTAAAAGTACTTTATTGTTAAAAAATGCTAACTGACAAGGCAAGGGTGCCACAGACTTTCAGCCTATAAAAGCACAATCAAGTGAAGGTCTATGAAAGCAGATATGCCTGTGATCCTCATGGTTCTTGGATGGGATGGTGGGCTGGTGCTAGCAAGGTGAGGATGGTGTCCCTTACCTATGTGGTTGTTGGCTTGATGTGAGCTGGAGCTGTGAGCCTGGCATTTATCTAATTCCCAGCAGGCTGGCCTGGTCTCATCCATTTGATGGTTGTTTCAGGGTTCCCAAAAAGCAGCAAGACAGGCCAGCCTCTGCACTCAAGCTTTTTCCAAGTCTCTGCTGCTGTTACATTTGCTGTAAGACACATGGCCAAGTCCAGAATCAGTGTGGGAGGAGCTGGCCATGGCCATGGACAAAGTAAGAGGAGTTCTTATAATTGTTTTTGCAAATAACTCACCATAACCACACACTTTCACCCAGAATCACCTACTACTTAAAAGTTTTGCTAATGGACACATAAAAAGTCAACATACAGTAAGTCACCTACATATGAACCTTCAAGTTTTGAACTTTCAGAGATGCAAACATGCATTTGCATGTCCAAACAAGCAAGTTAGTTCATGTGTCTGGTGTACATTGTCACTTGCATACATACTCTAAATGACTGCTTTTGTGTCCTTTACTGTACAGGACTGTATACAGCACAGTAGTACAGTATCTTTATTTCAAGCCCAGCATGTCTGGAAGCAAGTGTAAAAGCAGTGGTGATGTAGTGGTACTGCTAGGAAGAAATTCACAATGCAGGAAATGGCAAGGGGATTTTCTTTATTTGAGGAGGCGCTGTTAGCTTTTGAGGCACAGGACTCAAATGTAGAACTGTACACAAAGGTCGCAGAAGCTGTTCAGAATGCAATCATGTCATCTATGATGAGAAAAAAAGAGCTACTACCCAGACATCACTGGATCGTTTTGTCAAGAGGGTAGATAGAATTGAATGCAGCAAGGAACCAGAACCTGTGCCATCAACATCAGTGTGAGAGAAATTGCAGCTTGCCCTCTGTCTCCTATTGCTGATAATCCTTCAGCTCTACCATCTCCCACCTCCTCCAGTCAGTAACTCTTCTTACCTGTTCACTTAATGACAGCCCCTGTATGCCAGCTGTTGTACTGCACTACTGTACTTTTCAAGGTACTGTACTGTACTGTAAGATTAAAAATGTTTTCTTTTTTTAATGTATTATTTGTGTGAAAAGTATTATAAACCTACTACAGTACAGTACTATATAGCCGATTGTGTTAGGTGGGTACCTAGGTTAACTTTGTTGGACTTATGAACAAATTGGACTTATGAACGTGCTCTCAGAATGGAATTTGTTTGTATATAAGGGACTTACTGTAGCAGGTTTTCCACTTGATAGTAAATTTGGATAAGAATGGTTGTGAACTGTTAAAGTGAATATTCAGACAGTGAAAGTTAGAATAGGAAGCATAGGTGTATTTTAAGTGAAAAACTTGCAAGTGGCAGAAACTGTGTTTAAGAGCAAATGTTACAAACACCTTTGGATAACTTTCTTTTTTACCTTTGACACTTTCAACTCATTTAAAGGCATTTTACCTCAAAGTGAGTACTGATTTTCTTAGTCTTCATTTGGTCTCTACATTAGTTTCCTAGGGCTGTCATAAGAAAGTACCATAGGGGGGCTTCCCTGGTGGTGCAGTGGTTGAGAGTCCACCTGCCAATGTGGACTCTCATAGGGGACATGGGTTCATGCCCCGGTCTGGGAAGATCCCACATGCCGCGGAGCGGCTAGGCCCGTGAGCCGTGGCCACTGAGCCTGCGCATCTGGAGCCTATGCTCCACAATGGGAGAGGCCCGCGTTGCGCAAAAAAAAAAAAAAAAGTACCATAGGGAACCTTCAAGATGGCAGAGGAGTAAGATGTGGAGATCACCTTCCTCCTCACAAATACATCAAAAATACATTTACATGTGGAACAACTCTTACAGAACACCTACTGAATGCTGGCAGAGGACCTCAGACTTCCCGAAAAGCAAGAACCAGGTACCTGGTGGTATGGCTGACAGGGTCTTGGAGCTCTGGCCTGGTGTCAGGCCTGAGCCTCTGAGGTGGGAGATCCTCAGCACTGGACCACCAGAAGCCTCCCAGGCCTACATAATATCAATCAGTGACAGCTCTTCCAGAGATCTCTGTCTCAATGCTAAGACACAGCTCCACCCAACGACCAGCAAGCTCCAGTGCTGGATGCCCCATTCCAAACAACCAGTAAGACAGGAACACAACCCCACCCATTAGCAGAGAGGCTGCCTAAAATCAAAATAAGTTCACAGACACCCCAAAACACACCACCTAACTCAGTCTTGCCCACCAGAAGGACAATATCCAGCCTCATCCACCAGAACACAGGAACCAGTCCCCTCCACCAGGAATCCTACACAACACATTGAACCAAGCTTACCCAGTGGGGGCAGACACCAAAAACAACAGAAACTATGAACCTGCAGCCTGCAAAAAGGAGACTGCAAACACAGAAAGTTAAACAAAATGAGAAGACAGAAATATGCAGCAGATGAAGGAGCATGGTAAAAACCCACCAGACCAAAGAAATGAAGAGGAAATAGGCAGTCTACCTGAAAAAGAATTCAGAGTAATGATAGCAAAGATGATCCAAGATCTTGGAAATAGAATGGAGAAAATGCAAGAAACATTTAACAAGGACCTAGAAGAACTAAAGAGCAAACTATAATGAACAACAAAATAAATGAAATTAAAAATTCTCTAAAAGGAATCAATAGCAGAATAACTGAGGCAGAAGAACAGATATGTGGCGTGGAAGATAAAATAGTGGAAATAACTACTGCAGAACAGAATAAAGAAAAAAGAATGAAAAAAATTGAGGACAATCTTAGAGACATCTGGGACAATATTAAACAGACCAACATTCAGATTATAGGGGTCCCAGAAGAAGTAGAGAAAAAGAAAGGGATTGAGAAAATATTTGAAGAGATTAGAGTTGAAAACTTCCCTAATATGGGAAAGGAAATAGTCAAGTCAGGAAGAACAGAGAGTCCCATACTGCATAAATCCAAGGAGAAACATGCAAAGACATATATTAATCAAACTATCAAAAATTAAATACAAGGAAAAAATAGAAGCAGCAAGGGAAAAACAACAAATAACATCCAAGGGAATCCCCATAAGGTTAACAGCTGATCTTTCAGCAGAAACTCTGCAAGTCAGAAGCGAGTAGCAGAACATATTTAAAGTGATGAAAGGGAAAACCTACAACCAAGATTACTCTACCCAGAAAGGATCTCATTCAGATTCGACAGAGAAATCAAAACCTTTACAGATGAGCAAAAGCTAAGAGAAATCAGCACCACCAAACCAGCTTTACAACAAATGCTAAAGGAACTTCTCTAGGCAGGAAACACAAGGCAAGGAAAAGACCTACAAAAACAAACCCAAAACAATTAAGAAAATGGTAGAAGGAACATACATATTGATAAGTACCTTAAATATAAATGGATTAAATGCTCCAACCAAAAGACTGGCTGAATGGACACAAAAACAAAACCTGTATATATACTGTCTAGAAGAGACCCATTTCAGACCCAGAGACACACAGAGACTGAAAGTGAAGTGATGGAAAAAGATATTCCATACAAATGGAAATCAAAAAAAAGCTGGAGTAGAAATTCTCATATCAGACAAAATGGACTTTAAAATGAAGATTATTACAAGAGACAAAGAACGACACTACATAAGGATCAAGGGATAAATCCAAGAAGAAGATATAACAATTGTAAATATTTATGCACCCAACATAGAGGCACCTCAATACATAAGGCAAATGCTAAAAGACATAAAAGGGGAAATCGACAGTAACACAATCATAGTAGGGAACTTTAACACCTCACTTTCACCAATGGACAGATCATCCAAAATGAAAATAAATAAGGAAACACAAGCTTTAAATGATACATTAAACAAGATGGACTTAATTGATATTTATAGGACATTCCTTCCAAAACAACAGAATACCCTTCCTTCTCAAGTGCTCATGTAACATTCTCCAGGGTAGATCATATCCTGGGTCACAAATCAGGCCTTGGTAAATTTAAGAAAACTGGAATTGTATCAAATATCTTTTCTGACCACAGCGCTATGAGACTAGATATCAATTACAGGAAAAAATCTGTAAAAAAATACAAACACATGGAGGCTAAACAATACCCTACTTAATAACCAAGAGATCACTGAGGAAATCAAAAAATACCTAGAAACAAATGACAATGAAAACACAATGATGCCAAACATATCAGATGCAGCAAAAGCAGTTCTAAGATGGAAGTTTATAGCAATACAATCTTACCTCAAGAAACAAGACACATCTCAATTAAACAACGTAACCTTACACCAAAAGCAATTAGAGAAAGGAGAAAAAAAAAAACGCCAAAGTTAACACAGGAAAGAAATCATAGGGATCAGATCAGAAATAAATGAAAAAGTAGTGAAGGAAGCAATAGCAAAGACCAATAAAACTAAAAGCTGGTTCTTTGAGAAGATAAACAAAATTGATAAACCATTAGCCACACTTATCAAGAAAATAAGGGAGAAGACTGAAATCAATAGAATTAGAAATGAAAAAGAAGTAACAACTGACACTGCAGAAATACAAAGGATCATGAGAGATTACTACAAGCAACTCTATGCCATTAAAATGGACGCCACGGAAGAAATGGAAAAATTCTTAGAAAAGCACAACCTTCCAAGACTGAACCAGGAAGAAATAGAAAATATAAACAGGCCAATCACAGGCACTGAAATTGAGACTGTGATTAAAAATCTTCACACAAACAAAAGCCCAGGAGCAGATGGCTTCACAGGCAAATTCTATCAATCATTTAGAGAAGATCTAACACCTATCTTTCTCAAACTTTTCCAAAATATAGCAGAGGGAGGAACACTCCCAAATTCATTCTGTGAAGGCACCATCACCCTGATACCAAAACCAGACAAAGATGTTACAAAGAAAGAAAAATGCAGTCCAATATCACTGGTGAAAATAGATGCAAAAATCCTCAACAAAATACTAGCAAACAGCACATTAAAAGGATCATACACCCTGATCAAGTGGGGTTTATCCCAGGAATGCAAGGATTCTTCAATATACACAAATCAACAATGTGATACACCATGTCAACAAATTGAAGGAGAAAAAACCTACGATCATATCAATAGATTCAGAAAAAGCTTTTGACAAAGTTCAACACCCATTTATGATAAAAACCCTCCAGAAAGTAGGTATAGAGGGAACTTACCTCAACATAATAATGGCAATATATGACAAACCAACAGCCAACATTGTTCTCAATGGTGAAAAACTGAAACCATTTCCATAAGATCAGGAACAAGACAAGGCTGTCCACTCTCACCACTATTTTTCAACAAAGTTTTGGAAGTTTTAGCCACAGCAATCAGAGAAGGAAAAGAAATAAAAGGAATCCAAATTGGAAAAGAAAAAGTAAAGCTGTCACTGTTTGCATATGACATTATACTATACATAGAAAATCCTAAAGATGCTACCAGAAAACTACTAGAGCTCAGCAAAGAATTTTGTAAAGTAGCAGGATACAAAATTAATGCAAGCAAGAAATCTCTTGCTTCCTACACACTAATAATGAAAAATCTGAAAGAGAAACTAAGGAAACCCTCCCTTTCACCGTTGCAACAAAAAGAATAAAATACCTAAGAAGAAACCTACGTACAGAGACAAAAACCTGTATGCAGAAAACTATAAGACACTGATGAGAGAAATTAAGGATCATACAATCAGTGAGAGAGATATACAGTGTTCTTAGATTGAAAGAATCAACATTGTGAAAATGACTATACAACCCAAAGCAATCTACAGATTCAATGCAATCCCTATCAAACTACCAATGGAATTTTTCACAGAAGAACAAAAACTGTCACAATTTGTATGGAAACACAAATGACCCCGAATAGCCAAAGCAATCTTGAGAAAGAAAAACGGAGCTGGAGGAATCAAGCTCCCTCACTTCAGACTATACTACAAAGCTACATAATCAAGACAGTATGGTACTTACACAAAAACAGAAAGATAGATCAATGGAAAAGGATAGAAAGCCCAGAGTTAAACCCATGCACATATGGTCATGTTATTTTTGATAAAGGAGGCAAGAATATACGATGGATAAAAGACAGCCTCTTCAATATGTGGTGATGGGAAAACTGGACAGCTACATTTAAAAGAATGAAATTAGAACACTCCCTAACACCATGCACAAAAATAAACTCAAACTGGATTAAAGACCTAAATATAAGGCCAGACACTATAAAACTCTTAGAGGAAAACATAAGCAGAACATTTTATGATGTAAATCACAGCAAGATCCTTTTTGACCCACCTCCTAGAGAAATGGAAATAAAAACAAAAATTTTTAAATGGGACTTAATGAAACTTAAAAGCTTTTGCACAGCAAATGAAACTATAAACAAGACGAAAAGACAACCTTCAGAATGGGAGAAAATATTTGCACAGGAAGCAACTGACAAAGGATTAATCTCCAAAATATACAAGCAGCTCATGCAGCTCAATATCAAAAAAAACAAAGAGCACAATCCAAAAATGGGCAGAAGACCTAAATAGACATTTCTCCAAAGAAAATATACAGATTACCAACAAACACATGAAAGGATGCTGAACATCACTAATCGTTAGAGAAATGCAAATCAAAACTACAATGAGGTATCAACTCACACCAGTCAGAATGGCCATACCATCAAAATATCTACAAAAAATAAATGCTGGAGAGGGTGTGGAGAAAAGGGAACCCTGTTGCAATGTTGGTAGGAATGTAAGTTGATACAGCCACTATGGGGAACAGTATGGAGGTTCCTTAGAAATCTAAAACTAGAACTACCATACTCCCCAGGAAGCCCACTACTGGGCCTATACCCTGAGAAAACAATAATTCAAAAAGAGTCATGTACCGCAATGTTCTTTGCAGCACTATTTACAACAGCCAGGACATGGAAGCAACCTAAGTGTCCATCGACAGATGAATGGATAAAGGAGATGTGGCACATATACACAATGGAATATTACTCAGCCATAAAAAGAAACAAAACTGAGTTGTATTTAGTGAGATGGATGAACCTAGAGTGTGTCATACAGAGTGAAGTAAGTCAGAAAGAGAAAAACAAATACTGTATGCTAACACATATATATGGAATAAAAAAAATGGTTCTGAAGAACCTAGGGGCAGGACAGGAATAAAGATGTAGATGTAGAGAATTGACTTGAAGACACAGGGAGGGGGAAGGGTAAGCTGGGACGAAATGAGAGAGTGGCATTGACACATATACTCTACCAAATGTTAAATAGATAGCTAGTGGGAAGCAGCCTCATATTATTGGGAGATCAGCTCTGTGCTTTGTGACCACCTAGAGGGGTGGGTTAGGGAGGGTGGGAGGGAGACCCAAGAGGGGGGAGATATGGGGATATATGTAAGCATATAGCAGATTCACTTTGTTATACAGCAGAAAATAACACAACATTGTAAAGCAATTATACTCCAGTAAAGATGTTTTTAAAAAAAAATACCACAGATCCGGTGGCTTAAAGAACAGAAATATATATTCTCATTGTCTGGGGGCTAGAAGTCTAAGATCCAGGTGTTGGCAGTGTTGGTTTCTCCTGAGGCCCTCTACTTGGCTGGCAGATGGCCGCCTTCTCCCTTTATCCCCACATGCTTTTCCTTTTGTGTGTGTCTCTCTTCTCAAAAATACACCAGTCAAATTGGATTAGGGCCCACTCATATGGCCTCATTTTAATGTAATCATCTTTTGAAAGGCTCTGTGTCCAAGTACAGTCACATTCTGGGGCACTGGGGGTTAGGACTTTAATACACAGATTTGGGGGGAACACAATTCAGCCCATAATAGTGTCCTTGAGTTTTCCATAGCCACCTCTTCCCACACCTCTGTGATGGGCTCCTGCCTGTTTGGAAAGGAGCCAGGAACATGGATTTTTCCCTTAGAATGAGTGAGCACACAAGGACCTACACTTCAACAGTGGGGGTGAAGTAGAAATAAGGTTCTCTGTTGCCTCCTACCCTGCAGAGGTGGGAGGACAAGAAGATTTGCTATCCAAAGTGGGTACATCACCTGGAGCAGAGAAGGAATGGGGTCCTGGGAGACTGCTGTGTCTCAGGGGCTGGGTATGACCTGGTCTGCTCAGAAGGATATGCTCAGCAGGTGTCCTGGGGCACGTTAGTCAGGCAGTGCTTTGTGGCCACCCTGGAGAGGGGAGGGAGAGCAGGACCCTTTCTCTATTTGGGAACCCACTAGGTTCCCTTGGGATGGACACTCACTGAAAGGGCACAGGCATTTGGAGGCTGAGCCCCCAGACAAAAGTCACCACCTCATACTTAAAAGTACACAGCAGGCAGGCAGCACATCACTCTTCCATGTGGTGAGTGGCAGTAGCTCCCAGCCCAGACTACAGAATTATAGTCATGTTTTAACTGGCAGCTTTATAAATAAGGCCTCGGATCTTTGCTGATTGGTGGAACTCTCTGGTGGTCAAGAAAGTGCTCTTAAATGATGCTGCTTTCTCGGTGTGGGGAGGGAGTATTAGTGCTATGGACAAGGATCGAGGGACCACATGACAGTGCTATGTGCTCAACATGCAGACAACTGTGAGCTATTCCAATGAAAGAAACAAGGCATTCACATCAGGAGAAGAAAGTAATAGTAATACTCTGAAGAGGTGCAGGCTACAGCCAAACGTGTAATGTTAAGGAGCCATGCCTCAGGGAGATGGGAGGACTGATAGATGAGATGAGGGCCTCCAGGTTTGGGGACAGCACGGGTGAAATGGGGAGGATGAGGGTGTATGCAGAGTGTCTTGTCACATCGGGAACAGATGGCTGTGGTAAGGGGTGTGTTTACAAGGAATCAGATGGTCAGCTTGGATTATAAAGAAAAGAGCCTTAAGTATCATGCAAAGGAGTTTAAACTCAATTCTTAGATGAGTAGCCATTGTATGCTTTTGAGTAGCAATGGTAGTTGGAGAATATAACATCCAATGGAATGCTTTAATCTGAAAGACAAGTTTAATCTGAAAGCAGTAAATATGTAGCTGAATTCCAGAGGAAGGACAGCTATTAAAGAGAGGGAATGTTGAAAAGGCGAGCAGGTGGATGTGGAAAATGTCCACAGGGTGCAAGAGAGGAGACTGCTTCGCGATGGGTGCCCTTTCCACCCCTCTCATGCCCCTGCTGGTCCTCCATTCATTTCCCACTCTCCCCTGCACTGCTCCCCACCACAGGGGGCTGACTCCAAAGCCTGCCTTTCCAGGTCCCTGGTCACCTGGCCTTCTGCTGGGTTCAGCCAACCTGAGGCACTTGGAAGATAAGGACAGAAGGGAGGGAGATTTCCCTCCTATTCTCTTGACTGTTAGCATCATCTCCAGCAGCAGCTGTGTCTCCTCCATACCCTTGCTCATCCTGGATTGGGTCCACCTGACATCCACAAGCGACTCCTGGCCCAGATCCACGAACACCATGTGGTCCATTGGGTCTTCCCAATTTGCATCATGCTTGCAAAATTTAAGCCTCAGAGCTCCTCTCTTGCAGAAGCTCCTTCCCAGGCCCCAGGGAAGGTCATAGCAGTGTGTGAAATTTGCAAATGCGAGGCATTTTAAATAATACTGCTATCTCTTCCTCCTCTGATTCCCCCATTACAAGTTCCTCTTGTTGGGTGCAGGTAATTGTGGACCCTAAGGGAAGGTGGGGCTGGGGAAGCTTTCAAGCTGTGGTTAGTGGTTTAGGGTTCCCTGCAACTTGCATATACTATGATGATCACGGGATGAGCAAGACCCAAGCTCTATCCCAGAGTGATTGTTTCTCAAGGTCCAGGACTCCCGAAGTATGGGTGGCTTGGAGGAAAATCCTAGAGCCCAAGTTCAAATGCAGAATCCGCAAACTTTATATAAAAGAAACTTGAGGCTTTTCCCCATTTAGCAGAGGCCCAAATATGCACATGATATTTCCAATAATGAATTGTGAGTTTAAGTAAACTTTTAAATATCTGTTAATAATAAAACATTTTGTTTCATTATACCAGCGGAAGTAATAATTTTATTCTCTCTCTCTCTAAAAAACTAACATCATAAAACATTGCCATAGAAAGGTGTGACCAAAGAACAAGCAAGCAAAAGATACAGGACTTGTGAGTATGAAGAAAGTGGGCCAGTTAGCAAATAAAAATAAAATCTATTTTTCCCAGGTTTTGTGGCATTTGCAATTTTTGAGTATTTATGTTTTTTTCTCATTCAAAATAAATGTATATATTTTATTTAATATTATATTTATATTTATATATCCTTTTCTTAAAAAGGGCCTTGGTTACATTAGTATCAGGTGACAAGTCCTGGACCTGCTCAGGAGGGCACCATGTTTCCCTGTTGCATCTTGAGGTTACCTGGTTTCCTGATGCTCCTATGGGTGATCCTTGTAACAAATACTTTTCACAACCCACTCTCCCTGAATTGGTGTCACTCCTCTCAGCTTTGATACAGTCCTCCCTGATGGATACACCCATCACCTGTCCACTTTCTGCCCAGTGGTTCCAGGACCAGATGGGAGGCCTGGTCCCTGCAGAGCCCCCTGCACCACCTGGGTGGGCCTCTCTGGCTTCCTGGAGGCGGCCCTCATATTGCCTGGGTGCCAGGTGGGGCATCACACCCTCTCCACATGCTGTGGGCCCAAGCTCCTGCAGGCAAGGATATTGCATCTGTCTTTATATAAACCTAGCCTCATGCCCAGCACAGAGTAGGGCTTACATGTTGGAGTGCGTGAATGGCTTCCAAAGACTGGAGGAGCCTGGGGTTAGTGGGAAGGATGTTCAGGGAACTCAGGGATGAAAACAGGGCAGGTGCAGCCCCAGAGGCTGCAGATCTGGAGGCAGGGCTGGAGCAGGTCTCTGGGGGAGAAATGGAGGCCAGCTGTAAAGCCTTGTTTCCTATGATGAATTTGAGGAAGCAACACCAAAAATATATATTTGTTATGCTTCCATACCTGATAATGAAGAAATAAAAATCATTTTATTCTAATCATCATTACATATTATACATTTTTAACTGAGGCATTTGAACAAAGTCTAACTGGCATGGGCCTGTAATTTCCATTTTACAAAGAAAGCTGCCAGTGACTTTCAATAATAAAGGATTTGTCTGTCACCTTCCAGGCGATGACCTGATGTGCTGGGATGGAGGGAGAGCGCCTGTGCCCTGGAGTGTGTGTCTCCTGTAATCTCCTGTCTCCAAGTCCCTGTCCTTTATTAATCTATCATCTTTCCATATGGCCCTCTTTGGTAAAGGAAAGGAGAAAAGCATTAGAAAATAAATTTCTAGTGTTCTAGAAATTACAGAGAGATAGCATGAAGAATCATAATTTTTCTTCTGTTTTGTTAAAATGCTCCACACACTGCTGGCCTGTTTAGGAATCATTGAACCCTCCAATTATTAAAACAAATTATCAGCATAGGCTCTCCACAAACATGAAGGTTTAAGTTGGGGATGTTGCACATTTTTCACCTGTTGCAGTTATTAGTATTTCAGACACATTAATTTCACAGCTATTTATGAGTTATGTAAAATGTTGTTTTAGATAGACATTGTAAGAATGATTTTTTTTTCCTCTGCAGGAAAGATGATTAATGCAGTTACAAAGAAAGTTTATGAGAGACATAAAAATATTACTTTGTGGGTGGCAAGTGTTTCTCCAACATTTAGTCAAATGTAAACACAATAAAACATCCACACCAGGCACCAACGCACACCATCCACATTCTGTCTTCTTGAGTTGGCGTTTGTGGCAGGACTTCAGAATAAAGAGAGAATCCCTCCAAACCCTGCAGACCCTTCCTTAGGACATCATGGTGTGATCCCTTTCCTTACAGAAAAATAGGTCCCCTACAGAAAAATTACTTTCAGCACTGAAAAGCTAACTCCAGGCAGTGATGTGGAAATATAAAATGTTAGAGGTGGAAGCATTCTTATATTTAATCTAACCCAACTCTCCCATTTTACAGAGGAAGAATCAAAGGCCAAGGAAGGTGAATAATCTCACACAGTTTGTAAACAGGGCAAAAGTGGAGTGGATGCCCACACCGGCGTTCTTTCTTCACCGCCTGGTGGTGGTTCCCATATCTGGCAACTAGATTGCAGCTGCTGCAGCTGCTCTCACTCACATCCAGGGAAGCAGATTTTTAAAAAAAATTTGTTGACATATAGTTGATTGACAATGTTGTTAGTTTCAGATGTACAGCAAAGTGATTTGGCTACATATATATATGTGTATATATATGTATATGTATGTATGTATATATGTTCTTTTTTACATTCTCTTCCATTATAGGTTATTACAAGATATTGAGTATAATTCCCTGTGTTATAAAGTAGGTCCTTGTTGTTTATCTATTTTATATTTAGTAGTGTGTGTACGTTAATCTCAACCTCCTAATTTGTCTCTCCCCCACCCCTGCTTTGGTAACCATAAATTTGTTTACTATGTCTGTGAGTCTGTTCTGCTTTGTAAATAAGTTCATTTGTATCCTTTTTTGGAGTCCACATATAAGTGATATGATATTTGTGTTTGTCTGGCTTATTTCACTTAGTGTGATAATTTCTAGGTCCATCCATGTTACTGCAAATGGCATTGTTTCATTCTTTTTTATGGCTGAGTAATATTCCATTGTGTGTGTGTGCGTGTGTGTGTGTGTGTGTGTGTGTGTATACATACATCACATCTTCTTTATCCATTCACCTGTCACTGGATGGTTATTTCCATGTCTTGTCTATTGTAAATAGTGCTGCAGTGAACACTGGGGTGCATGTATCTTTTTGAATTATGGTTTTCTCCAGATACATGCCCAGGAGTGGGATTCCTGGATCAAATGGTAGTTCTATTTTTTTTTTTTGCGATACGCGGGCCTCTCACTGTTGCGGCCTCTCCCGTTGCGGAGCACAGGCTCCGGACGCGCAGGCTCAGCGGCCATGGCTCACGGGCCCAGCCGCTCCGCGGCATGTGGGATCTTCCCGGACCGGGGCACGAACCCGCGTCCTCTGCATCAGCAGGCGGACTCTCAACCCCTGCGCCACCAGGGAAGCCCTCTATTTTTATTTTTTTAATGAATCTCCATACTGTTCTCCACAGTGGCTGCACCAGTTTACATACCCACCAACAGTGTAGGAGGATTCCCTTTTCTCCTGGGAAGAAGATTTTGACTATATAGTTTGGCACAATTGGTACTTAGCAGCTGTGTGACTTGATGAAAGTTACTTAACCTCTCAGGCCTCGTTTTACCCCCTAGCAGAAAATCATTATTGTCTGTCTTAATAGTCAGTGCCTGGTGGGTACAAAAGCGTCTGTGCCTCATGGGGGTGACTTTAGGTGATGCTGCCTAGCTTGATATATGATTTACCCTTCTCAGATCTGCATTTCATTTTTTATTTTATTTTATTTTATTTTTCGGTATGCAGGTCTCTCACCACTGCAGCCTCTCCCGTTGCGGAGCACAGGCTCCGGACGCGCAGGCCCAGCGGCCATGGCCCACAGGCGCAGCCGCTCCGCGGCACGCGGGATCCCCCCAGACCGGGGCACGAACCCGCGTCCCCTGCATCAGCAGGCGGACCCTCAACCACTGCGCCACCAGGGAAGCCCTCAGATCTGCATTTTAAAAAGTACTGTGAAGGGACATAAATGGGGATGGAAAGCAGAGAAGATAAGTAGGGAAAGGGCGTAAAGAGGAGGATTATTTGGTCATCAGGAGACTTTCTGATTTTTCATTTTTAAACAATAAAAAGGCCCACTTGGAAATTTTTACTTGGAGTCCTTTGGTAACTTTGGCAAAATTATTGAAGTTTTCTGAGTTTCAATATCCCTGATATAATATAGGGATTTTAAAAAATCTGGTTGGTTTTAGATTCTTTCCAAAATACACTTGAGGCCTTTACAGAAAACAGTCTTTACTGGCTATCATTACCCACATGATTGGTGGGCCTTGGCCCTGTTGAGGAGAACATCTTTATCCTTCTCTCCTTATTCCTTTACCCAATAACCCAGTGTTAAAGGGAAAAAGGAAGTAATTCGTTTAGATATCTATATGTGATGTACTGGCTATTCTCACAGCCTGAATTTTATTTAAAGTTTTGAGTGTGTTCTCATGTTCTCTGTTCAAATATAGTCTCTATTTTATAGTCAGCAATCATCATTGTTTGGCTAAAATCTTGCCATCAAGGAGGTGAGGGGTCTGCTCCCCTGCCCCATTTGGCTGAATCTGTACCACAGCATTATTCCTGCTTCTCAAGGGTGTCTTTGACCTTCCTGCTTCTTGTGTTCAGGGCCCTAGCAAGAGAGGCATCTATCTGCCCAGCTCACTCCTGTACCTCACTGAGGTCTTGTTCTAAGTCACCTTCTCAGTGAGGACCGCAGCCCCCGCCCCTGCATCCCACTCTCTCTACCTTTTCACCTACAATACATGTCTGGTGTGAATCATCTGAACACTGATCATGTGGGCACAGTCTCTCAGGGCCTAAAATGGGAGCATGTGAATCTATCATGTGCCCACAAGGAGGGATGCTGCAATACTTGGTGAATAGTACCAATGACCACCATGATCTGTCTTTAGCTGCCAAATGTTTTGTCTCTCCCTCATCAGAGCAGACACACTCCTCCCTTCTTCAATTGAGGTAACCCCAAAGGTCCACCCAGTCCCATCCCCAATGTCATGGTTACCTGTATGTGTACATCTTCACATCAAGTTTGCACAAGGCTTTCCTTGATCCACCGACCACTAAACTGAAAAGAAAAGCTATCTAACCCACACCCACATATAGAGTATAGCTACAAGGATGAAGAAAGGCCAGGATAATCACAATCAACCCACTGGTTTGCAGCAATTCTGAGACCCCAGTGGGCAGATCCTGAGTGGGCTCTCTTCCCTGGGAAGAGAGTGTCTTTGATTAAGCTTTAACTCTGTTCCCAGAGTTGGGCTCCCAAGAACTCTTCTCCTTGGCTCTTGACTCCATTGTCTGGGAGTTTTCCTTTTCCATTAACTGTTTTGGCCATGGAAAAGTTAACATTGGAGAATAAGCCTCCTTTGGGGTCCAATCAGCTTTTCCAAGCCACGATCTACCCATTACAGAAAGAAATGCAAGAGTACATCTAAGTCTCAAATAGTCACAGACATTTTTTCCTGACTTGAGGTTCCTTTGGCAGTAGAACTCTCTCAAAACCTAGCCAGCCTCTTACCTGATAGGTCAGTTTAACAGTTGCATAGATCTTGTGTCAACACAATTCCAAGATCCATGATATGCCTTTGTTTTCAACGCCACTGCCTCTACCCAACCCTTTGCCTTCACTCTCACCTTTAATTTTTCTCTTAAATTAAGTACAGACACCTTGGTCCCATCAGTGTTCAGTGGAAGAGTCATATATTAGTCACTTGTCCTTGGAGCCATATTTGCACAAAGATTTTGCATCATGACAACTTAACCCATTTAGAGACTTTTAGCAATGGGTCTGATTATTTCTGCAAAGGTGAGTTTCAATAGGCTTTTAACAGTCAAAGCATTTCTTGAGTCTTTGATTTACTGATAGGGTGAGAAACATTTGCTTCTTCCATTCCTACAAGAATCAGTGTTTGTTTTATCTTTCTTTTCTCTTTTTTCAACTAAAGAAAAACACATAACCTAAAAGTTGCAAGTTATTATCTGGGGATCTTACTGAGGACTTAAGCCTGGGAGACAGCCTTTCAGATAGCTCTGAGGAACTGCTCTGAAGAGTTAAGGGAGAAGCCAGGATACATAGACTTTTGCTGGGAAAAAATGTAGTCAAACATCAAAAGATCACTGCTAATTACAAAGAACAGATATTTCAGGTTAATGATTTTGGTGCTTTTCTATGTATGGGAAGATGTAAGAATCTAGGTTCATTGACATTATTCCTTAAATATGCATTTAACTATCTAGGGCCAGTTTCCAAAGCACAAAATACTTCCTGTTATTCTCCATCCTGAATTCCCCTCAGGGCACACCACTGCAGGGGCTGATGGCTTGGTCCTTGTAGAACTGGAAATTGGGGCAACTTTCTTTGCTTACTGGAATGGCAGGCAAGAGTCCCTGTTCATACTTTCATAACTGCTTTCAAACCAGCCAATTATCCTCTGAGATAATTTCTTTCTTGTGTTAACTTACCAAGCATAGTCAATAGCAGTCAATACATCCGACATGTCATGTTTTTTCACCTTAATTGTCTGTTTAAGGCCTGTTTTCCCTGACTGGAATATAAGCCCCGTGAAGGCAGGGGCTTTTCCTATTGGCACAGTTCTGGGCCTTCAGTGGTTTTCAGGGCCTGACATAGTCAGTGAAACAAAGAGATGATGAATGAGGGGATAAGTTAATAAAAGGCTGGATTTGGTCTGTTGAATTACCTGTGTCAAAAAGGTTCTTTAAACCAGAAACTCAATGAAAAGGATAAATATGGGATTTGTTGAAAATTACTGAACTCTGTAAAAGTAATTCATACAATTCAGTATGTAAAGAAACTATGAAAGATATTTAAATCACTAACAATCTTCCTCTAGCTCCTCCTTACTATGGACCTAAAGCTAATCCTTTAAACTGTGATTATGGGAGGAGCCTCTGAGGTGGTCCAGGCTCAAGACATTTCTCCATGTCTCACAGTGACGTCAGCCCCATCCTGTATCTAAATGCTGTAAATACTGGGGTTGCTTCCAGTTACAGAAGTAATTTGAGTGCCATCAGCCCTTTATCAGAATCAGCATTTGGCTTGGGTGTCTATCAGCTCTATTTTTTTTTTTGTCATTGCTTATTTTTTGCTTTTTGATTTGCGTTGTGTTATTTGAGAAGGCTCTTGAGTGAAAATGATAATTATTATTATCTGAGCTAATACTTTCTGGATAATTTGTTTTATGCCAGGCACTAGAGCTTTTTATTTAACTATTTATTTCCTTCCATATAACCCCTTTAGGAGGTAGGCACTACTATTCTAACCATTTTACAGATTAGAGAATGGTAGATTTTGCTACCTGCCAGAGCTTGGACTTAGGAATATAGGAGAGTCTGCATCTATGTTCTGAATTGTATTCTACTACCTCTTGGCCCCTCACCACACTCTATGTGTTTATTACAATTTATTATTTACAGAACATTTTCACATATGTTATCACACCGTTGACAAATAATATCTGTTACCTTTATTGAATGTTCATCACGTTGATCCAGGCACAGTGTTAAGCACTAAGAGAAAGGGATGTGGGCAGGTGAGGATGCAGACATAAGGAGAGCCATACTCCTGAGAAAGAAAACAAAGCCTGCAGAAAATCCACTAATAGAAATGTCTTGCCCCTCCTTTTGCTCTGTTTCAGGAATACCAAATTGATATATTTTTTGCCCAGACCTGGACCGACAGTCGCCTTCGGTTCAACAGCACAATGAAAATACTTACTCTGAACAGCAACATGGTGGGGTTAATATGGATTCCAGATACAATATTCCGCAATTCCAAAACTGCAGAGGCTCACTGGATCACCACCCCTAATCAGCTCCTCAGAATTTGGAATGATGGGAAAATCCTTTACACTTTAAGGTGAGATGCTACTGATGGTCTGATATTGGGGACTTTAATTTAGATCATTGTAGGAATGGGACCCTATTTTTCATTGCTAAGTTCTATCACTTCTCATGTTCAACATGCTACTGGGTCTTGAGGAAGTTTTTCCTAATCCCATGTTATGTATAAATAAAGACATAAAAATGATCTGCAATGAATATAAACTCCTTCCTTCATCAGAATCCATTTCTGCTGTAAGTGCGCTGTGGAAATTATCTTTAATATGTTTAACTCACAGGACCATTCAGCTAAGAAAATAAAGATGTCTTGGTGTACTAATTGAAAAATGTAATTATAGCCAAATTTGAGACCACAAGGAACAAAAGAGCACAGAGGGTGTTCCCTAATGCATCCCTAATAGAAGTGGCAGCTACCTTGTAATGAGTCCTCTTGGCTGTCCTCACAGAAACCCAGCAAAGTAAGAGGGGCTGTGTTTGAAAGATGTGAATAGAACTACCTGCCCAAAGTTTCCATCGGGAACTAGTGTTACCCGGGTTTGAACTAGTGTTACCCGGGTTTGAACTGCAACATACCCTGCACCTAAGCCAGTCTTTCTGCTCACCCAGCATTGGGATCAAGGACAGTGGCGTCTGGACCCTGCTCTCCCAGCGTCTGAGCCCTCTCCAGAGCACTGGACTGAGTGCCTTGTGCTGATTATCTCTGTCTCACTGGCTTTGCTGCTTTACAGCTGCTTCCTGCACCTCCTGTCCTGTTCCTGACACAGCCTCTCCTCATTCTGCTCCTCCTGCCTTAGGACTTCCCCATCACTTTACCCACTTTCCACTTTCCTGCTGACTTAGCTCATCCATTCCTAAGACTTTAAAAGCCATATACACGCTGAGGATTCATTCCCACATTCATTTCCAACCCCAAACTTCCCTTCTGGGCACCAGATTCTAGGAGCCACCTACCTGTGTGTATCTCCTCCTGAAAGCCTAAAAGGCATTTTGATTCAGCATGCTGCAGGGGAATGTCATTTCTGTAATACCTCTGACCAGGCCCCTGTGTCCTCCTGGCTCAGTGAATACCACTGCCAGCCCCTGAACACAACCCCCTCCTCCCACATCCAGTATCAGGAGCTTTTAATTGCAAGTGATTTGTGGCCATAAGGAGAAATCTGTAATGCATGTGGTAAACACGTATTTGTAGCACAGATAAAGGCACAGATTAATATCAAAATAAGCAGAAGATTAAAGAATTTTAAAGTTTCACGGAAATAATAATGTTGGCAGCTTGGGAACAGCAACAACAATAAAAGCCACAACAGGGAACTCTGCTGATGAGTTAGTTACATTTGGAGAACAGGAGTTTGTAATAGCTATTTCCTCATCAATTCTTAAAGGAATATAAATGAGACTCTGAAATGAAGGTGAGCTTCAGCAAACCAGAATAGAAACATGGCCAGTCCTGCGATCCTTTATAGAAACTCTGACCCAAGGAATGTCTGCTTTGAAAAGATGCAATACACACATTTAGTGCAGCCACGACCTGCCTAGTCAAGTAGGAGAGTTAGCCAAATATGAAATCTTCCCTACAAGTGGATGAACTTGACATTATACCTACTTAGGCAAATATACCATTTTCAAAATGGAGGAAGGATTTAATTCAGTCAAACAGATTAAAAACAAGGACATATGAAAACAAGGACATATTGAAACAAAGACATATGAAAACAAGGACATATTGTTTTGATTTGTTTCCTCTCTTACTTGGCTTATATTTCTAGACACAGTCAGGAATTTTAATAATGGAAACTTCCTCTGCTTCTGATAGTTAAAAGTAAAACAAAGTAACACAACACAAAAAAACCCAAATGGTATACTGAATGGATGGTGCCCCTGCTAAGAGTGAGCTCTATGTGGCCACCCCAGGCCCCTGCTCCCCACATGGTAGTAATGTGACCGCCCCTGGCTTTGCTTAGGGCCTTTGCTGGATTGTCGCTGGCTGGCCACAAGAGTGATGCTTGGCTCCCCCACAGGCTCACCATAAATGCGGAATGCCAGCTGCAGCTGCACAACTTCCCCATGGATGAGCACTCCTGTCCGCTGATATTCTCCAGCTGTGAGTACTGACTTGGGGTATGACTGCTCTGTAAATAATTGTCTAGCCTATGCTGATTTCTAGCAAACAGTCACATGATTGATTATAGCATCACTATAAAACCAGAGAAAATGGATAACGGTTTTGGTCTGGGCCACCTGAGTATATTCACTCTAGACGTTGTTACATAGGACCCATGTTACAAAATAAGTAGCTTTGATAAATCTTTGAACAACTTAACCATTTTGTTATAATATTAAAGAACTCAGAAGTTGATGAACTGTTGACTTACCAAAGACCCTTATGCTAATGAGCTGTGCATATTATTTGGACATATACAGAATTCATTTGCAATAATTTTACACTTAATATCATCTTCAAGTCAAGTTGTTTGTCTTAAAAATAAAAAGATAAGTTTTTACTTAAATATATTTATAGTTGTCTCATTACACTATAATAGGATGTAATTTTTCATAGTATTTTATTTTCCAATATTTTACATAGGTTTGATACTAGAGCTAACAATTAATCACTTACAAATTCTTAAAGACAATATCTAGGGCTTCCCTGGTGGCGCAGTGATCGGGGGTCCGCCTGCCGATGCAGGGGACGCGGGCTCGTGCCCCGGTCCAAGAAGATCTCACATGCTTGCATACCGCAAAAAAAAAAAAAAAAAAAAAAAAAGACAATATCTAATTCTAAGTACAAGGCTACAAATAAAAGGAAATATCAAATTTATTTGCTTATAAAGTTTTAAAGTAAAGGTCAATATAGAAATATATCTGTGGAATTTATGATGATTCATTTAAAATATATTGACCACAACTACTTAAGTATGACTCATAAGAGTTCAACTAACTTCATTGACTATCTTTAAAATTGCATATGGGGCATGACAAACAAATATGATGAAGTCTCAGGCAGAAGGTTTTGTGGCTTTCTTCACTATACATTAGAGTGAAAAGACAAAAATGAAATAATGGATAAACACATTTTACAGTTCGTTTTAAATTCAGAAAAAGACAAGAGAGAAAGCAAAATTTACCTAGGGATAAATTTAACCTAGGAGGTTAAAGACCTGTATATTGAAAACTAAAACATGTTAATGAAAGAACTTGAAGAAAACACAAATAAATGGAAAGATATTCTATGCTCACATATTGGAAGAATCAATATTTTTAAAATTTCCATACTACCCAAAGCAATCTACAGATTCAATGCAATCCTTATCAAAATTCCATTGGTATTTTTAAAGAAATAAAACAAATAATCCTAAAATTTGTATGAAACCACACACACACACAAACTTGAATAGCAAAAGCCATCTTGAGAAAGAAGAAAAAGTTGGAAGTGTCACAGTCCCTGACTTGAAACTATACTACAAAGGTAGAGTCACCAAAACAGTGTGGCACTAGCATAAAAACAGACATATGGATCAGTGGAAAAGAATAGAGAGCCCAGAAATAAATCCACATATATGTGGTCAATTAATTTACCACAAAGGAGACAAGAATATATACAATGAAGAAAGGACAGACTCTTCGATAAATGGTGTTGGGAAAACAGGCCAGACACACACAAGAGAATTCAATTCAACCACTCTCTTGCACCATACACAAAAATTAACTCAAAATAGATTAAAAACTTGAACATAAGACCTAAAACCATAAAACTCCTAGAAGAAAACATAGGCAGTAAGCTCCTTGACATAGGTCTTGGTGATGACTTGTTTAATCTGACACCAGCAAAGCAACAAAAGCAAAAATAAACAAATGGAACTATATAACATACTAAAAAGCTTCTACACAGCAAAGGAAACTATCAACAAAATGGAAAAGCAACTTACTGAATGAGGGAAAATATTTGCAAACCATATATCTGATAAGGGACTAGTATCCAAAATATGTACAGAATTCATACAACTCAATAGCAAAACAATTTTTTTGATTAAAAAATGGTCAGAAGATCTAAAAAGACATTTTTTCTGAAGAAGACATGCAGATGGCCAACAGGTAGATGGAAAGATGTTCAACATCATTAGTCATTGGGGAAATGCAAATCAAAACAACAATGAGATATCACCTCCCACCTGTCAGAATGGCTATGAGCAAAAGACAACAAATATTGGTGAGGATGTGGAGAAAAAGAAAACCTTCTGCACTGTTGGTGGGAATGTAAATTGGTGCAGCCATTGTGGAAAACAGTATGACGATTCCTCAAAAAATTTAAAATAGAACTATCTTATGATCCAGCAATTCTACTTTCGTGTATTTATCCAAAGAAAATGAAAACACTAACTCAAAAAGATATATGCCTAGAGGGAGGACACCATCTGCATCTCTTGGTCAGTTGAGCTTTATACCCTTAAGGCAGGAGGGCAGGCTGAGTAGGAAAGATAGTCTGAACTCAGCCTCATCATTATCAGGCTCCAGCAGCATCTGATTGGACTTGCAGAGGAACAAACCAGAAATGTTTATTTTTAGGAGCCACAAATAGCTCGTTTCTTTCCATGTGCAGCATACAGAGTGCTGCCAAATGTATTTCATTCTAAATCCTTCTTGGGTTTAGACCTGAAGAGGGAACTAAGTATTCATGGCTCATCCAAATGCTTCATAACCGGTGTGTGTCTTAAAATAAACAGACAAAATTGCCCATTCCCTGCCTGCTCCCCGGGTGCATTAAAGAGGTGGGCCCTCTGCCAGGTGGAATGTCCTGGCAAGTGGGACCTTTGCTTTGGCAGGAAAGAAACCACACAGCTCCTTGAAAGTCCTTTCTCTTTTGGATGAGTTAATCACCAAATAGCAGATGCTATGAAATGCCAGCAGTGGCCCTGTGTCCTTTGAAGCAAATGCTCAGGTACAAAACTTCCAAAAGGAAGCCCATCTTCCAAGGCGAGAGCAACAGTTCATTTTATGTATCACTTGACTGGTCTAAGGCAGAGGTCCCCAAACTTTTTGGCACCAGGACCTGGTATCGTGGAAGACAATTTTTCCATGGAAGGGGGTGGGGGGAGATGGTTCAGGTGGTAATGCGAGCGATGGGGAGCGGCAGATGAAGCTTCGCTGGCTGGCTCACCTGCTACTCACCTCTTGCTGTGTGGCCTAGTTCCTAACAGGCCACGGACCAATACCAGTCCGCGGCTCGGGGGTTGGGGACCCCCGGTCTAAGGGATGCCTGGATAGCTGGTAAAACATTATTTTTGAATGTTTCTGTGAGGGTGTCTACAGGAGAGATCAACATTTGAGTCAGTAGCCTGAATAAGGAAGAGCGCCCTCACCAAGGTGTGTGGGCATCATCCAGTCTTTTGAGGGACCAAATACAGGCATACTTCCTTTTATCTTCTTTCACTTTATTGTGCTTCACAGATACTGCATTTTGTTTTACAAATTGAAAATTATGGCATCCCTTCCCAAACAGCATTGTTTTTTAGTTAAGTTACTTACATTGTTTTTTTTAGATGTAATGCTACTGCACACTTATCAATAATAGACTGTAGCATAGAGTAAGCATAACTTTTATATGCTCTGGGAAACCAAAAAATTTGTGTGACTTGATTTGTTGTGATGTTTGCTTTATTGTGATGGACTGGAACTGAAGCTGCAATATCTCCAAGGCCTGCCTGTAGAAGAAAAAGGTGAATGAAGGTGGAATTTGCTCTTTGCTTGAGCTGGGATGTGCATCTTCTGCTCTCAGATATCAATGCTCCTGGTTCCCAGGCCTCAGACTTGGACCAGGACTTAAAACCTCAGTCTCTTAATTCTCAGGCCTTTGGACTCAGACTGAATTACACCACCAAGGTTTCCTGGGTCTTCAGCTTGCAGACGACAGATTGTGGAACTTCTTGGCTTCCATAATCTCATGAACAAATTCCTATAATAAATGTCCTCTTATATCTTTATCTGTATCTATCCCTGCATCTACATTTATCCTATTGGTTCTGCTTCTCTGGAGAACCCTAATACAGGGAGGGAAGTTTCCACACTTCCAGCCTACAAAATATGTGGATATTCCCAAAATATTCCTGTATTCACTTGAATTCACCTGCTTTGGATGTAACCAAAGGGAGTTTTTTGGCATGTCCAGGAGACATGGCAGAGTCCAGCAGCCTGGAGCTGAGAGTGAGAATCAAGGCAGTGCCCTGGGAAGCAGGTTTCCGATCAGGGACCATGCCAGACAGACCAGTGCAGAGGGTGAGGGGGATTTTCCCATCTTGTCTCTTTGCCTGCCCCATTCTCCTTGAAGTGCTTGCCCTTCACCTGCTAGCCAGGTCATCTTCCCACATGTTCCTGGATCTCTGGCCTCTCCAACTCTTCCCTGTCCCTGCCATCTCACTGCTGTAGACACTCACACCTTGGGGGGGTGGGACGGTGCCCCGTGTGGCTGGTCCTGGCTGTATGTGCCTTCTATGAAGACAGTGTTGCCTGTAGCAGGAAGGACAGAGCTTTGGGGTCACCTCCTTTAACTGTTACCCTCATTATGGTGTAAACCACTGCTATTCATGATTGCACTGGCTCTGCTGTCCAGTCTTGAAAGTGGGTTATTTTTATTCTGGCTCTAAGTGAAGTAAGTTGTTCTGAGAGGTTAAGGACTGGGTCATGGCAGAGGAAGAATGCCGGACTGCTAGGCTGTGCTCTTTTTGTGACTTTGAAGGCTGTGCTCCTTTTTCCTTCTTCTTTTTTTTCTTTCACAATGATATCCTGCCACCCTTATTTTATTTTTTAAAACCACTTTATTGAGGTATGATTGACATGTAAAAAGCTGTGCATATTTAATGTCTGGAACTCACTGAGTTTGGGAAAATTGTAAGTACACCATACAGTATTGTTAGCTACAGGTAACATGCTGTATAGTGTATCTCCAGAACTTATCCTGCAAAACTGAAACTTTGTACCATTTGACAATCATCTCCCCATTTCTCCTTACCCCAGACCCTGGAAGCAACCATTCTATGGTCTGCTATGTGTTTGACTACTTTAGATTCCACACATAAGTGAAATCATGTAGTATTTGTCTTTCTGTGTCTGGCTTACTTCACTTAGCATAGTGCCCTCAAGATCCACCCAAGTTGTTGCAAATGGCAGGGTTTCCTTTTTAAGGCTGAATAATATTTCACCATATATATATATATATATATATATATATATATATATATATATCACAACTTCTTTATCCATTCATCTGTGGATGGATACTTAGGTTATTTCCATGTCCTGGCTATTGTAAATAATGCTGCTATCAACATGGGGGTGCATATATCTTTCCAAGATGGAAATTTTTTTCCTTTGGATATATATCCAGATGTGGAATTTGCTGGATCACATGGCAGTTCTATTTTTAATTTTGGGGGGAGCTTCTATACTGTTTTCCATAATGACTATACCAATTTACATTCCCACAGTGCACAAGGGTTCCCTTTTCTCCACATTCTCACCAACACTTATGAACTCTTGTCTTTTTGATGAAGCCATTGTGACAATGTGGGGTGATATCTCATTGTGGTTTTGATTTGCATTTTTCTGATGATTGATCACCTTTTCATGTACTTGTTGGCCATCTGTATGTCTTTTTCAGAAGAATGTTCAGGTCCTTTACCATTTTTAAATCAGGTTATTTGTTGTTGCTGTTTTCTACTGAGTTACTGAGTTGTGGAGTTTTTTGTATATATTGGATATTAGTCCCTTATCAAATACATGATTTGCAAATATTTTCTCCCATTCTGTACATTGCTTTCCATTTTGCTTATTGTTTCCTTTGCTGTGCAGAAGCTTTTTGTTTGATGAAGTCCCTCTGTAGCCAGATGACCCTGGGTGCCCTATCACGGTGGATCCCTGGAGGTATTGTGCCCCTTTCTCAACAGCAGATGGAGGGGAGAAGGACGGTGCAGTGGCAGGAACGTTGCGGAGGTGCTGGAGAAAGTGATCTTTCAGCATCTCTCAGATCTTCTCACATAGTAGCAAAACCCTTCCTCTTGGTGCAGCCAATGGACTTGTGGGTGCTGGGTCACATGGAGAAGAGTGTGCACTAGAGGGTACACAGATGCTATTCACACATCCCAAACACTGAGTGCCTGAAAACCAGCAAAACGGAAGTGTCAGAGGGCTTGGAATAAAACAAGAGTGAGAGCTCCTCCCACTGCGAGCTCTTCTTACTGCTTAGGTGTTTGCATATTCTTTAAATTCTCTGAGACTTAGCTTTCTCATCTATGAAACAAGGATCATAATACCCACCTCATCTGTCTCTGTGAAGATTAAATTAAATGACAGAATGTGTATGTGATGGGAGCTACCTGTCCAAGGCTCCCTGAGTGATCAAGAAGGAGTCACTTGATAGTTATCACTGTGAATACCCTTGTGGCTGCAGAGAGTGTTGCTGGGGGCAGGGGGAGTCTGAGAGGGAGGGACCAAGGCTGTGAAGCAAGGCTTCCTGGACTGGAATCCCAGCTGCCTGCTCACTCACTGTAGAACAATGGGGGAACATTCTTCACCTCTCTAAACCCTGCTAAGCCTTCCTTCCCCCATCTGCAAAGTGGGAATGGCAGCAAGTTAGAAAGCGATGGAAGGGACTAGAGACATACCCTTTATAGATTCCTAGTCGATTTAGCTAAAGATGTGGACTTGATGGGAGTTAGGTGACAGAAGCTGGTGTGAGGGATATTTGCACATTTTCTCTATTACGGTTGGATTCCCCAAAGATGCACAGCTGTGCTGGACAAACTCTGCACATGGAAGGCTTCAGGAAGAGAAAACAGCTAAACCCTCATTAGCAATTAGCCTTTCATTCTGGGCTTAATTTCACCAGTTTGGAAGTATCTACCGAACTATTTTTTGTTAAGATGTTACGGAAAAATCTGAATGAACTTTTTGGCCAACACAATATGTACACACTTGTCTGTAAAGGTTGCCTTCAGACACTGTGTTCTGTGACTGTGTTAAAAATAAAGCCAAGGAAAAGACGGCCACTCTCCTTTCCCTAGACTTTATGAATCGTGTGCTCACTAGACTGGTTTTTGTTAGTGCAGAGTTTTTTAAGAGTTTAAGGACATCAGGGTTTCAACCTGAGAACACAGAGAAGTGTACATTTTTGGCAACTGATGGGAAATCCTATTGGTCCAATTATAGTTCAGCTCTCTGTGTTCCAGTGGAGGCAACAAGCACCCCCGAGGATTTAGGTAGGACCTCACTGAAATGTCCTACCTTGAGGAAAGCATCAGCATGCTGATTGTGCTGCTGGCCAAGATCTTCACCTTCACTCCACTGTTGGTTGTCACCCCCGCATGAGCACCAAGACCAGAGACAGCTGATGTGAGCTCCAGAGCAACAGTATGCAGCTGATCCTGCCCAGGTTCATAGCCATAGCACAAACCGATTTGAAGGAGCCACTGATGGATGCTTGATCCATTAAAGGCAAATTTTGCAAAAATAACAATGTCGGAAAACCTTCATGTTTCTCACATCTTGCAAAAATCAAAACTTGAAGTCACTGAAGATGGAACCAGAGATTCAGCATCAATAACTGGAAATCTAATCACAAGGTCATTGCCTCCTTGGTTTATAGTAGAGAGACCTTTCCTATCGTTCATCCAACATAATCCCACAAGTGTTGTCTTACTCAGGCAGCAGACAAACAAACCCTGAAGAGTATACAGAAGAAACAATGCAAAGCAAAGACTACCTTAGCTATGAAGAAAAGACTACTTCCCTACGTCTTCCATAGTTCTGTTACATATCTTTGTGCAGTATTTTCATTTTGAAAATTAGTTTGTAAGAACAGAGACTCAGAGGACTCAGAGATATAACCATTTCTGCTCTGGGATGTGTTTTTGGAGGGAAAGAAGGGCAGGACGGCGGGAACACTGTATTGAGAAAGGAAGAGGAAAGCTTCAAAATGCCTAAACAATACCTTAATTTACTGAATGGTTGCCTAGGTTAACAACTCTATTGAGTATTTACTGTCCAGATCAGGGTTTTTGTTTTGTTTTGTTTTTATGTGTGGCTTTCCAGAGGAAATTTAATCTTTGTAATAGGGTGGGGATGGGGGGAGACATTTAATGGTCACTTTCATTATTTCATGAAAAAAATCTTATTTGCCTTTAAAAAATTTCCCCCATTCAAAGTCTTGACAGTAAACATTATTTTGGGGAGTAATAATGAAATCTCTAGCATCTCTGTGTGTTTCTGCTGTTTTATATAATGCATATATTCACTAAAATAAAGTTTAAAAAGCTTTTTGAGGGCTTCCCTGGTGGCGCAGTGGTTGAGAGTCCGCCTGCCAATGCAGGGGACACGGGTTTGTGCCCCAGTCCGGGAAGATCCCACATGCCGCAGAGCGGCTGGGCCCGTGAGTCATGGCCGCTGAGCCTGCGCGTCCGGAGCCTGTGCTCCGCAACAGGAGAGGCCACAACAGTGAGAGGCCTGCATACCGCAAATAAAAGCTTTTTGAAAAATGATAAAGATGTAAACCATACTGAGTGTCAAGAAAGCTCTGGGCCATCCGCCTGCCTGCTTGGACCTACTCACAGGCTGGCATGGGGACATCGGGCTCAGTGTTGAGCACAGAGCTTGATGCTGGAAACGGGGAATCCTCACTTTCCCTCTAACTTGAGTAGGTGCATTTACTACGTGCCAGGCACTGCTCTGAGCAACTACAATCATCAGCCCATTTGATACATATAATGACCCTGGGAGGCCCTGTTTTTCTCAATGCCTTCCACAGTCAAGGAAACACAGCATGGGGTAGTAAAGTCATCTGCCTGCATCTCCCTGGAGAGCAAGGGCAACTGGGTTTGAATGAAGTAGAATGGCTATTGGGTCTGCGCTTTTATTATTAACACTATTACTTTTATTGCTATTGCAAGAGGACAGATGGAGCAAAATGAGATACTCAGGCCTCAAGGTGTGAGATGAAGAGAGCTTTGCTCTCTCCCCAGTAAACAATTTAGGGTGAAAAGCCAACACAGCAAGCACATTTATGCTCTTATTTTTTTTTAACATCTTTATTGCAGCATAACTGCTTTACAATGTTGTGTTCGTTTCTGCTGTACAACAAAGTGAATCAGCTATACATATACATATATCCCATATACCGTCCCTCTTGCGTCTCCCTCCCACACTCCCTATCCACCCCTCTAGGCAGTCACAAGCACCAAGCTGATCTCCCTGTGCTATGCAGCTGCTTCCCACTAGCTATTTTACATTTGGTAGAGTATATATGTCAATGCGAGACTCTCACTTCATCGCAGCTTACCCTTTCCCCTCCCCGTGTCCTCAACACCATTCTCTACGTCTGCGTCTTTATGCCTGTCCTGCCCCTAAGTTCTTCAGAACCGTTTTATTTTTAGATTCCATATATATGTGTTAGCATATGGTATTTGTCTTTCTCTTTCTGACTTACTTCACTCTGTATGACAGACTCTAGGTCCATCCACCTCACTACAAATAACTCAATTTCGTTTCATTTTATGGCTGAGTAATATTCCATTGTATATATGTGCCACATCTTCTTAACCCATTCCTCTGTCAATGGACACTTAGGTTGGTTCCATGTCCTGGCTATTGTAAATAGTGCTGCAATGAACATTATGGTACATGACTCTTTCTGAACTATGGTTTTTTCAGAGTATAGGCCCAGTAGTGGCATTGCTGGTCATATGGTAATTCTATTCTTAGTTTTTTTAAGGAACTTCCATACTGTTCTCCATAGTGGCTGTATCAATTTACATTCCCACCAAAGGTGCAACAGAGTTACCTTTTCTCCACACCCTCTCCAGCATTTGTTTGTAGTTTTTTGATGATGGCCATTCTGACCAGTATGAGGAGATACCTCATTGTAGTTTCGATTTGTATTTCTCTAATGATTATAGATGTTGAGCATCCTTTCATGTGTTTGTTGGCAATCTGTATATCTTCTTTGGAGAAATGTCTGTTTAGGTTTTCTGCCTATTCTTGAATTGGGCTTTTTGGTTTTTTTTATATTGATTGCATGAGCTGCTTGTATATTTTGGAGATTAATCCTTTGTCAGTTTCTTCATTGGCAAATATTTTCTCCCATTCTGAGGGTTGTCTTTTCATTTTGTTTATGGTTTCCTTTGCTGTACAAAAGCTTTTAAGTTTCATTAGGTCCCATTTGTTTATTTTTGTTTTTATTTCCATTTCTCTAGGAGGTGGGTCAAAAAAGACCTTGCGGTGATTTAGGTCATAGAGTTTTCTGCCTATGTTTTCCTCTAAGAGTTTTATAGTGTCTGGCCTTATATTTAGGTCTTTAACCCATTTTGAGTTTATTTTTCTGTATGGTGCTAGGGAGTGTTTTAATTTCACTCTTTTACATGTAGCGGTCTAGTTTCCCAGCACCACCTATTGAAGAGGCTGTCTTTTCTCCATTGTATATTCTTGCCTCCTTTATCAAATATAAGGTCACCATATGTGCATGGCTTTATCTCTGGGCTTTCTATCCTGTTCCATTGATATATATTTCTGTTTTGTGTCTGTTTTTCTTTCTCGAGATTGCTATGGGAGGTAGTGTGAATAACAATGGGTCATCACTCAGAAACTTGGAGATTTCTGCCTAAATCCTCCCTTCATTTCATTAATATGATTATAGCCTTTTCATTTTTTCTTTTGTATACTCATGACTTCGATCATTTGCACATGCCCTTTGCAACAGAGGAGGCTGACTTGAAGGATCATGGCTAGATGTTAAGATTAACAATTTTTTAATAGAGAGACCTTCAAGATGGTGGAGGACTCAGATGCGGAGATCACCTTCCTCACCACACATACATCAGAAATACATCTACATGTGGAACAACTCCTAAAGAACACCTACTGAATGCTGGCAGAAGACCTCAGACTTCCCAAAAGATATATTTTTTTCCCTTTCTCTCTTTTTGTGAGTGTGTATGTGTATGCTTCTTTGTATGATTTTGTCTTTATAGCTTTGATTTTACCATTTGTCCTAGGGTTCTGTCTGTCCATTCTTCATTTTGTTTTGTTATTTTTAGTATAGTTTTTAGCACTTGTTATCATTGGTGGATTTTGCCTTTTTGGTTTGGTTGCTCTCTTCTTTCTTTACTTTTCTTTTATTACTTAAAAATTTTTTCTTAATTATCTTAAATTTTTTATTTTAATAAATTTAATTTATAATTTTCTTTCTTTCGGTCTTTTCTTCTGAGCTGTGTGGCTGACAGGGTCTAAGCACTCTGGCTGGCTGTCAGGCCTGTACCTCTGAGGTGGGAGAGCTGAGTTCAGGACATTGGTCCACCAGAGACCTCCTGGCTCAACATAATATCAAACAGTGAAAGCTCACCCAGAGATCTCCAACTCAATGCTAAGACCAAGCTCCACTCAAAGACCAGCAAGTTACAGTGCTGGACACCCTATGCCAAACAACTGGCTGGACAGGAACACAACCCTACCCATTAGCAGAGAGGCTGCCTAAAATCTTAATAAGGTCACAGACACCCCAAAAAGAACCACCAAAACAGTCCTGTCCACCAGAAAGACATGATCCAGCCTCATCCATCAGAACACAGCACAAGTTCCCTCCACCAGAAAGCCTACACAACCTGCTGAACCAACCTTAGCCACTGGGGTGAGACACCAAAAACAACGAGAACTACGAATCTGCAGCATGTGAAAAGGACACTGCAATAACAGTAAGTTGAGCAAAATGAGAAGACAGAGAAACACACAGCAGATGAAGGAGAAAGGTAAAAACCCACCAGACCAAACAAATGAAAAGGTAATAGGCAGTCTACCTGAAACAGAATTCAGGGTACTGATAGTAAAGATGATCCAAAATCTTCTAAATAGAATGGAGAAAATACAAGAAACATTTAACAAGGACGTGGAAGAACTAAAGAGCAAACAAGCAATGATGAACAACACAATAAATGAAATTAAATATGCTCTAGAAGGAATCAATAGCAGAATAACTGAGGCAGAAGAATGGATAAGTGACCTGGAAGATAAAATAGTGGAAATAACTACCACAGACCAGAATAAAGAAAAAAAAATGAAAAGAATGGAGGAGAGTCTCAGACTCCTGGGAAACATTATATGCACCAACATTCCGATTATAGGGGTCTGAGAAGAAGAAGAGAAAAAGAAAGGCTCTGAGAAAATATTTGAAGAGATTATAGTTGGAAACTTCAATAATATGGGAAAGGAAATTATCAGTCGAGTCCAGGAAGTGCAGAGAGTCCCATACAGGATAAATCCAAGAAGAAACACACCAAGAGACTTATTAGTCAAACTATTAAAATTAAATACAAAGAAAAAATATTGAAAGCAGCAAGGGTTAGGCAACAAATAACATACAAGGGAATCCCCATAGAGTTAACAGCTGAAGTTTCAGCAGAAACTCTGAAAGCCAGAAGGGAATGGCAGGACATATTTAAAGTGATAAAAGGGAAAAACCTACAACCAAGATTACTTTACCCAGCAAGGATCTCATTTAGATTTGATGGAGAAATTAAAACCTTTACAGATAAGCAAAAGTTAAGAGAATTCAGCATGACCAAACCAGCTTTACAACAAATGCTAAAGGAACCTCCCTAGGCAGGAAGCAAAAGAGAAGGAAAGACTTACAAAAACAAACCCCAAACAAATAAGAAAATGGTATAGGAACATACATACAGACAATTACCTTAAATATAAATGGATTAAATGCTCCAACCAAAAGACATAGACTGGCTGAATGGATACGAAAACAAGGCCCGTGTATATGCTCTCTACGAGACCCACTTCAGACCTAGGGACACGTACTGACTAAAAGAGAGGGCATGAAAAAAGATATTCCACGCAAATGGAAATCAGAAGAAAGCTGGAGTAGCAATTCTCATATCAGACAAAATAGACTTTAAAATAAAGACTGTTACAAGAGACAAAGAACGACACTACATAATGATCAAGGGATCAATCCAAGAAGAAGATGTAACAGTTGTAAATATTTATGCACCCAACATAGGAGCACCTCAGTACATAAGGCAAATGCTAACAGCCATAAGAGGGGAAATCAACACAGTCATAGTAGTGGACTTTAACACCCCCTTTTCACCAAGGAACAGATCATCTAAACTGAAAATAAATAGGGAAACACAAGCTTTAAATGATAAACAACATGGACTTGATTGATATTTATAAGACATTCCATCCAAAAACAACAGAATACCCTTTCTTCCCAAGTGCTCATTGAATGTTCTCCAGGATAGATCATATCTTGGGTCAAAAATCAAGCCTTGGTAAATTTAAGAAAATTGAAATCATATTAAGTATCTTTCAAACCACCAAGCTATGAGACTAGATATCAATTACAGGAAAAAATCTGTAAAGAGAACAAACACATGGAAACTAAACAATACATGACAAAATAACCAAGAGATCACTGAAGAAATCAAAGAGGAAATCACAACATACCTAGAAACAAATGATAATGAAAACATGACATCCCCAAACCTATGGGATTCAGCAAAAGCAGTTCAAAAGGGAGGTTTATAGCAATACAAACCTACCTCAAGAAACAAGAAATATCTCAAATAAACAACCTAACCTTACACCTAAAGCAATTAGACAAAGAAGAACAGAAAAGCCCCAAAGGTAGCGGAAGGAAAGAAATTATAAAGATCAGATCAGACATAAATGGAAAAGAAATGAAGGGAACAGTAACAGTGATCAATAAAACTAAAAGCTTGTTCCTTGAGAAGATAAACAAAATTGATAAACCATTAGCCAGACTCATCAAGATAAAAAAGGAGAACACTCAAACCAAAATAATTAGAAAAGAAAAAGGAGAAGTAACAACTGACACTGCAGAAATACAAAGGATCATGAGATATTACTACAAGCAACTATATGCCAACAAAATGGACAGCCTGGAAGAAATGGACAAATTCTTAGAAAAGCACAACTTTTCGAGACTGAACCAGGATGAAATAGATAATATAAACAGACCAACTACAAGCACCGAAAGAGAGACTGTGATTAAAAATCTTCCAACAAGGGCTCCCCTGGTGGCACAGTGGTTGAGAGTCTGCCTGCTGATGCAGGGGACATGGGTTCATGCCCTGGTCCGGGAGGATCCCACATGCCATGGAGCAGCTGGGCCCCTGAGCCATGGGCACTGAGCCTGCACGTCTGGAGCCTGTGCTCCACAACGGGAGGGGCCACAACAGTGAGAGGCCTGTATACCGCAAAAAAAAAGAAAATCTGCCAACAAACAAAAGCCAAAGACCAGATGGCTTCATAGGCGAATTATATCAAACATTTAGAGAAGAATTAACACCTATCCTTCTCAAACACTCCCAAACTCTTTCTACGAGACCACCATCACCCTTACACCAAAATAAGACAAAGATGTCACAAAGAAAGAAAACTGCTGTCCAATATCATTGACGAATATAGATGCAAAAATCCTCAACAAAATACTAGCAAACAGAATCCAACAACGTATTAAAAGGGTCATACACCATGATCAAGTGAAGTTTATCCCAGGAATGCAAGGATTCTTCAATATATGCAAATCAATCAATGTGATAAACCATATTAACAAATTGAAGTAGAAAAACCATATGATCATCTCAAAAGATGCAAAAAAGGCTATCAGCAAAATTAAAAGCCATTTATGATAAAAACCCTCCAGAAAGTAGGCATATAGGGAACTTACCTCAACTTAATAAAAGCTATATATGACAAATGCACAGCCAACATCATTCTCAATGGTGAAAAACTGAAACCATTTTCCATAAGATCAGGAACAAGACAAGGCTGTCCACTCTCACCACTATTATTCAACATAGTTTTGGAAGTTCTAGTGACAGGAATTAGAGAAGAAAAAGAAATAAAAAGAATCCAAATCAGAAAAGAAGAAGTAAAGCTGTCACTGTTTGCAGATGACATACTATACATAGAGAAACATAGAGATGTCACCCGAAAACTACTAGAGCTCATCAATGAACTTTATAAAGTAGTAGGATAAAAATGCACAGAAGTCTCTTGCTTCCTACACACTGATGATGAAAAATCTGAAAGAGATATTAAGGAAACACTCCCATTTACCATTGCAACCAAAACCATAAAATACCTAGGAATAAACCTACCTAAGGAGACAAAAGACCTATATGCTGAACACTATAAGACACTGATGAAAGAAATTAAAGATGATACAAACAGATGGAGAGATATACCATGTTCCTATTGGAATAATCAACATTGTGAAAATGACTATATGACCAAAAGCAATCTACAGATTCAATGCAATCCCTATCAAACTACCAATGGCATTTTTCACAGAACTAGAATAAAAAATTTCACAATTTGTATGGAAACACAAAACACCCCAAATAGCCAAAGCAATCTTCAGAAAGAAAAAGGGAGCTGGAGGAATCAGGCTCCTAGACCTCAGACTATACTACAAAGCTACAGTAATCAAGACAGTATGGTATTGGCACAGAGGCAGAACTATAGATCAAAGGAACAGGATAGAAAGCCCAGAACTAAACCCACGTACATATGGTCACCTTATTTGTGATAAAGGAGGCAAGAATATACAATGGAGAAAAGACAGCCTCTTCAATATGTGGTGCTGGGAAAACTGGACAGCTACATGTAAAAGAATTAAATTAGAACACTCTCTAATACCATATACAAAAATAAACTCAAAATAGATTGAAGACCTAAATGTAAGGCCAGACACTATGAAACTCTTAGAGGAAAACATAAGCAGAACACTCTATGACATAAATCACAGCAAGATCTTTTTTGACCCACCTCCTAGAGAAATGGAAATAAAAACAAAACTAAACAAATGGGACCTATTGAAACTTAAAAGCTTTTGTACAGCAAAGGAAACAATAAACAAGATGAAAAGACAACCCTCAGAATGGGAGAAAATATTTGCAAAGGAAGCAACTGACAAAGGATTAATCTCCAAAATTTACAAGCAGCTTATACAGCTCAATAACAAAAAAACAAACAACCCAATCCAAAAATGGGCAGAAGACCTAAATAGGCATTTCTCCAAGGAAGATATACAGCTTGCCAACAAACACATGAAAGGATGCTCAACATCACTACTTATTAGAGAAAATCATATCAAAAGCACAATGTGGTATCACCTCACACCAGTCCAAATGACCATATCATCAAAAACTCTACAAACAATAAATGCTGGAGAGGGTATGGAGAAAAGGGAACCCTGTTGCACTGTTGGTGGGAATGTAAATTGATACAGCCACTATGGAGAACAGTATGGAACTTCCTTAAAAATTAAAAATAGAACTACCATATGACCCAGCAATCCCACTACTGGGCATATACCCTGAGAAATCCATAATTCATAAAGAGTCATGTACTGCGATATTCATTGCAGCTCTATTTACAATAGCCAAGAGATGGAGGCAACCTAAGTTTCCATTGATGGATGAATTGATAAAGAAGATGTGGTACATATATACAATGGAATATTAGCCATTAAAAGAAATGAAATTGAGTTATTTGTAGTGAGGTGGATAGACCTAGAGTCTGTCATACAGAGGAAAGTAAGTCAGAAAGAGAAAAACAAATACCGTATGCTAATACATATATATGGAATCCAAAAAAATGGTTCTGAAGAACCTAGGGGCAGGACAAGAATAGAGATGCAGACTTAGAGAATGGACTTGAGGACATGGGGAGGGGAAAGGTAAGCTGGGACGAAGTGAGAGAGTGGCATGGACATATATACACTACCAAATGTAAAATAGCTAGTGGAAAGCACTCACACAGAACAGGGAGATCAGCTCAGTGCTCTGTGAGCCCCTAGAGGGGTTGGATAGGGAGGGTGGGAGGAAGACACAAAAGGGAGGAGATAATGGGATATATGTATATTTATAGATGATTCACTTTGTTATAAAGCAGAAACTAACACACCATTGTAAAGCAATTATACTCCAAGAAGGATGTTTAAAAAAAAAAACGAAAAGATTGCTTTGGCTATTGGGGTTCTTTTGTGTTTCCATACAATTGGTTATTGGGGTTCTTTTCTGCTTTCATACAAATTGTGACATTATTTAGTTCTGTGAAAAATGCCGTTGGTAGTTTGATAGGGATTACATTGAATCTGTAGATTGCTTTGGGTCATAGAGTCATTTTCACAATGTTGATTCTTCCAATCCAAGAACATGGTAGGTCTCTCCTGTTTCTATCATCTTTAGTTTCTTTCATCAGTGTCTTATAGTTTTCTGCATCCAGGTCTTTTGTCTCCTTAGGTAGGTTTATTCCTAGGTATTTTATTCTTTTGGTTGCAATGGTAAATATAAGTGTTTCCTTAATTTCTCTTTCAGATATTTAATCATTAGTGTATAGGAATGCAAGAAATTTCTGTGCATTAATTTTGTATCCTGCAACTTTACCAAATTCATTTATTATCTGTAGTAGTTTTCTGGTAGCATCTTTAGGATTCTCTATATATATATTATCATGTCATCTGCAAACAGTGACAGCTTCATTTCTTCTTTTCTGATTTGGATTCCTTTTAATTGTTTTTCTTCTCTGATTGCTGTGGCTAAAACTCCCATAGCTAATTGAATAATAGCGATGAGAGTGGGCAACCTTGTCTTGTTCCTGATCTTAGAGGAAATGGTTTGTTTCTCAACACTGAGAATGATGTTTCCTGTGGGTTTGTGATATATGGACTTTATTATGTTCAGGTAAGTTCCCTCTATGCCTACTTTCTGGAGGGTTTTTATCATAAATCGGTGTTGAATTTTGTCGAAAGCCTTCTTGCATCTATTGAGATGATCATATGGCTTTTCTCCTTCAATTTGTTAATATGGTTTATCACGTTGATTGATTTGCATATATTGAAGAATCCTTGCCTTCCTGGGATAAACCTCACTTGGTCACGTTGTATGATCTTTTTAATGTGCTGTTAGATTCTGTTCACTAGTATTTTGTCGAGGATTTTTGCATCTATGTTCATCAGAGATATTGGCCTATGGTTTTCTTTTTTTTTTGACATCTTTGTCTGCTTTTGGTATCAGGGTTATGGCAGCCTCATAGAACTAGTTTGGGAGTGTTCTTCCCTCTGCTACATTTTGAAAGAGTTTGAGAATGATAGGTGTTAACTCTTCTCTAAATGTTTGATAGAATTCACCTGTGAATCCTTCTTATCCTGGACTTTTGTTTGTTGGAAAATTTTTAATCACAGTTTCAATTTCAGTGGTTGTGATTGGTCTGTTTATATTTTCTATTTCTTCCTGGTTCAACCTCGAAAAGTTGTGTTTTTCTAAGAATTTGTCCATTTCTTCCAGGTTGTCTATTTTATTGGCATATAGTTGCTTGTAGTAATGTCTCATGATCCTTTGTATTTCTGCAGTGTCAGCTGTTACTTATCCAGTTGTTACTTATCCTTTTTCATTTCTAATTCTGTTAATTTGAGTCTTCTCCCTTTTTCTCTTGATGTGTCTGGTTTATATTTTATCAATTTTGTTTCTCTTATCAAAGAACCAGCTTTTTATCAATTTTGTTTCTCTTATCAAAGAACCAGCTTTTAGTGTTATTGATATTTGCTATCGTTTCCTTCATTTCTTTTTCATTTATTTCTGGTCTTCATGATTTCTTTCCTTCTGCTAAATTTAAGGGTTTTTTGTTCTTCTTTGTCTAATTGCTTTAGGTGTAAGGTTAGGTTGTTTGAGGTTTTTCTTGTTTCTTGAGGTAGTATTGTATTGCTATCAACTTCCCTCTTAGAACTGCTTTTGCTGCAGTTTTGGGACATTGTGCTTTCATTGTCATTTGTTTTTGGTATTTTTTGATTTCTTCATTGATTTCTTCAGTGATCTCTTGGTCATTTAGTAGTGTGTTTTTTACCCTCCATGTGTTTGTACTTTTTACATTTTTTTCCTGTAATTAATATGTAGTCTCATAGCATTGTGGTCAGAAAAGATACTTGATACAATTTCAATTTCCTTAAATTTACCAAAGCCTTATTTGTGACCCAAGATATGATTTATCCTGGAGAATGCTCCATGAGAAGAATGTGTATTCTGTTGTTTTTGGATGGAATATTCTATAAATATCAATTAAGTCCCTCTTGTTAAATGTATCATTTAAAACTTGCTTATTTATTTTCATTTTGGATGATCTGTCCATTGGTGAAAGTGGGGTGTTAAAGTCCCCTACTATGATTGTGTTACTGTTGATTTCCCCTTTATGGCTGTTAGCATTTGCCTTATGTATTGATGTGCTTCTATGTTTCATGCAAAAATATTTACAATTGTTACATCTTCTTCTTGGATTGATCCCTTGATCGTTATGTAGTGCCATTCTTTGTCTCTTTAATAGTCTTTATTTTAAACTCTATTTTGCCTGGTCTGAGAATTTCTACTCCAGCTTTCTTTTGATTTCCATTTGCATGGAATATCTTTTTCCATACCCTCACTTTCAGTCTGTATGTGTCCCTAGGTCTGAAGTGGGCCTCTTGTAGACAGCATATATATGAGTCTTGTTTTTGTATCTGTTCAGCCAGTCTGTGTCTTTTGGTTGGAGCATTTAATCCATTTACATTTAAGGTAATTATCTGTATGTATGTTCCTATTACCATTTTCTTAATTATTTGGGGTTTGTTTTTGTAGGTCTTTTCCTTCTCTTGTGTTTCCTGCCTAGGGAAGTTCCTTTAGCATTTGTTGTAAAGCTGGTTTGGTGATGCTGAATTCTCTTACCTTTGCTTGTCTGTAAACCTTTTAATTTCTGCATCAAATCTAAATGAGATCCTTGCTGGGTAAAGTAATCTTGGCTGTAGCTTTTTCCCTTTCATCACTTTCAATATGTCCTGCCAGTCCCTTCTGGCTTGCAGAGTTTCTGCTGAAAGATCAGCTGTTAACTTTATGGGGATTCCCTTGTATGTTATTTGTTGCCTAACACTTGCTGCTTACAATATTTTTTCTTTGTATTTAATTTTTGATAGTTTGATTAATATGTGTTTTGGTGTGTTTCTCCTTAGATTTATCCTGTATGGGATTTGACTTGACTATCCTGTATGGGATTTGACTTGACTATTTCCTTTCCCATGTTAGGGAAATTTTCAACTATAATCTCTTCAAATATTTTCTCAGACCCTTTCGTTTTCTCTTCTTCTTCTCAGACCCCTATAATTCGAATGTTGGTGCATTTAATGTTGTCCAAGATGTCTCTGAGACTGTCCTCCCTCCTTTTTTTTTTTCTTTATTCTGCTCTGCAGTAGTTATTTCCACTATTTTATCTTCCACGTCACTTATCCGTTCTGCCTCCATTATTCTTCTATTGATTCCTTCTTGAGAATTTTTAATTTCATTTATTTTGTTGTTCATCATTCTTTTTTTGCTCTTTAGTTCTTCTAGATCCTTGTTAAATGTTTCTTGTATTTTCTCCGTTCTATTTCCAAGATTTGGGATCATGGTTACTCTGAATCCTTTTTTAGGTAGACTGCCTATTTCCTCTTCATTTTTTTGGTCTGGTGGGTTTTTACTTTGCCCCTTCATTTACTGCATCTTTCTCTGTCTTCTCAATTTGCTTAACTTGCTGTGTTTGGTGTCTCCTTTTCACAGGCTGCTGGTTCATAGTTCCTGTTGTTTTTGGTGTCTGCTCCCACTGGGTAAGGTTGCCTCTGTGCATTATGTAGGCTTCCTGGTGAAGGGACTGGTGTCAGTGTTCTAGTCAATGAGGCTGGATCATGTTTTTCTGGGGGACAGGACCACGTCCAGTGGTGTGTTTTGGGGTATCTGTGACCTTATTATGATTTTAGGCAGCCTCTCTGCTAATGGGAAGTGTTGTGTTCCTGTCTTGCTAGTTGTTTGGCATAGGATGTCCAGCACTAGAGCTTGCCGGTCGTTGATTGGAGCTGGGTCTTAGCACTGAGACATAGATCTCTGGGAGATCTTTCGCTGATTGATATTACTTGTGTCCAGGAGTCCTCTGGTGGTCCCCTGTCTTGAACTCAGCTCTCCCACCTCACATGCTCAGGCCTGACACCAGGCTGGAGCACCAAGACCCTGTCAGCCACACAGCTCAGAGAAAAGGAGAAAGAAAAAGAAAGAAAAAAATAACATAAAATAAAATAAAAAATTAAAATTAAAAATATTATTAATATTAAAAAATTAATTAAAAAACAATAGAAGAGAGCAACCAAAGCAAATCCACCAATGACAACTAGCGCTAAAAACTATACTAGGATACACATAAAAATCAGAAACTATTCAGTCACATACAGCAAACCCTAAGTCTACAGTTGCTTCCAAAGACCACCACCTTAATTTTGGGATGATTCATTGTCTATTCAGGTATTCCACAGATGCAGGGTACATCAAGTTCATTGTGGAGATTTAATCCAGTGATCCTGAGGCCACATGGAGAAATTTCTCTTTCTCTTCTTTGTTCACACAGATCCTGGGGTTCAGCTTTGGATTCAGCACTGCCTGTGTGCATAGGTTGCCCTCTGGCATCCACTCTTCACCCAGACAAGAGGGGGTTAAAGGAGTGGCTGATTGGGGCTCTGGCTCACTCAGGCTGTGGGGAGGGAGGGGTACAGAACGCAGGGTGAACCTGTGCCGGCAGAGACCAGCATGACGTTGCTACAGCCTGAGATATGCCGTGTGTTTTTCTGGGGAAGATGTCCCTGGATCACGGACCCTGGCAGTGGCAGGCTGAACAGGCTCCCAGGAGGGTAGGTGTGTATAGTGACCTGTGCTTGCACACAGGCTTCTTGGTGGCTGCAGCAGTAGCCTTAGTATTTCATGCCCGTCTCTGGTGTCTGCGCTGATAGCCACAGCTCGTGCCTGTCTCTGGAGCTCGTTTAGGTGGTGCTCTGAATCTCCTCTCCTCGCACACCCTGAAACAATCGTCTCTTGCCTCTTAGGCAGTTCCAGACTTTTTTCCGGACTCCCTCCTGGCTAGCTGTGGCACACTAGCCCCCTTCAGTTTGTGCTCACGTAGCCAACCCCAGGCCTCTCCCTGGGATCTGAGCTCCAAAGCCCACGCCTCAGCTCCCAGTGCCCACCCACCCAGGCAGGTGAGCAGACAAGTCTCTCAGGCTGGTGAGTGCTGGTTGGCACTGATCCTCTGTGTGGGAATCTCTCTGCTTTGCCCTCTTCACCCCTGTTGCTGCGTTCCCCTCCATCACTCCAAAGCTTCCCCCACCACCCACCCCTGTCTCCTCTAGTGAAGTGGCTTCCTAGTGTGTGGAAACTTTTCCTCCTTCACAGCCCCCTCCCAGAGGTGCAGTTCCCATCTCTATTCTTTTGTCTCTGTGTTTTCTTTTTTCTTTTGCCCTACCCAGGTACGTGGGGAGTTTCTTGCCTTTTGGAAAGTCTGAGGTCTTCTGCCAACATTCAGTAGGTGTTCTGTAGGAGTTGTTCCACGTGTATATATATATTTGATGTATTTATGGTGAGGAAGGTGATCTCCACTTCTTACTCCTCCGCCATCTTGAAGGTCCTCCCGCACGTTTATGTTTTTTATCTTTGACACCTGTGCCAGCTGTAACTGTACTTGAGCTAGAGAAATTGTTAGGGAAATGTCACTGCTATTACAGTGATACTAGAATGTCTGAGATAGTTGGCTGATTTTCAGAGTTTTAAAAGGCAATGCTCCTTTTTCCCAACATAATTATTTTGGAAGTGGAATAGATGCCAGGTAGCAAATCTTTGTGTCAGCGTATGTTGGCCCTGCCCCCACATAGCTATAGCAGTCCCAAGGACACATCGGATTTTCTGTCTGGCTGACGCCATTCCCTAGCACCAAGAGTGGCCAGAGAACAGTGACAATCTCTCTTTTATGATTGTGTTTCCTGTCAATGTGCAATGTAGCACATTCTGCCCTCCATTCCCATCTGCCATCCCCCTTTCACAGATGAGAAAACTGAGTCTTAGAGAAAGATTGCAGTGCAAGATCACACAACTGATGCACTCTTGCTTCTCCAAGTCCAGGGTGTTCTCTACCACACCAGGCTTTATCTGGGCTGTTATTAGCTAAAGAAACACAATGTCAAGGCAAATGAACCCCTGTATGGCATTCTAGAAATGTTTTTTTCTTTCACTTCCATCTGTATTCTGACCACTGTCTCCTCGATCAATGATTGAAAAACATGGACCTGCGTACAAGACATGACAGAACTACTGCTTCCCTCCCCCAAAAGGAATATGGAAATTAAAATTCTCAGGGGCTTCCTAAGGAAACCATGCATCTTTCAGGGGAGAAACTGGCACATTCTTCATCAAAGCATTGTGGACATGTTCATAGTCAGCTTAGTAAATGATGCTAGGAATTCTTGGAGCATCTCTCCCCAGTGCTTTGCGTTTTCCACTAAGTGAACCAAGCAAGAGAGGGGAGACTGCCTCCTGGATCCTGATTCAGAGGCTTCTGCCTGAATCAGGTAAGCCTTGGACATAGAACAACTCTCCTGACTCATCTGCTTCTGGCCTGTTATCTGGGCTCTCACGTTGTTCCCCACTCTGTTCAGGGGTTAGAGCACATCTCAGCAAGAGTGTGGGAACCATTCCAGGACTATTTGAGCAATGCCTAGGTGGGTGCACTCAACAAGCAACCACAGAATACAGATAAACCACAAATAATTGTCTGTGAACATAGAATTTCTACCAAAAGTATTTTGAAGACCCTGCTTGTCTACTGTAAAGTTGTCTCTTTTCCCCTTTGAGCTCTCCTATCCCTCTCAGCTGCCCAACAGCAGTATTGCTTGGCATAACTGGCTTATCTGATACGAAAAAGGAAGGAGAAATGGCGTCTGAGAGCTTAGCTTTTCCAATATTTAGGAGAAGATGCCTGTGCTTCATCCCACTTGTCTACTGATGTACCTGTTTAATTAAGGAAATCATCGTCTTCAGTGATGAAACCAGAAGTGTCTGGGATATGTGATTTATTATAGCTTTAAACAGCATGAAAAGATGAAAGTAAGAAATCTGTAAACCAAATAATTTCTCCTGCCATGATGTAACTGGAAAGAAAGTCTATCAATGCATTTTGGTTATAAAGTGCTCTTTCTGTACACTTAGTCGATATTTTCAAAAAAGTTTGGTTTTGTTGATTTTTGTAGGTTAGGGAGCATGTCTTCTGTGAGCTATTCACACCTGTTCACATTAGGTGCTTAATAGATCTTTATTCTGTGTAGGTGACTGCCCAAGACAAACCATGTGTGTTAACAGCTCAAGATGATGCAGCCCATGTAATTCCTCATTTGGGGGATGCCATTTGACTAAGTAGGTGATTAGTTCATTAATGAGAACATATGCTGTTCCTATTCAAGAACTTTGTCCATCAACAAAGTCACACCATCAAAGAAAAAGAGGCATGGGGAATCTCTGTAATTTCTGCTCAATTTTGCTGTGAACTTAAAACTGGTACAAAAAATAAAGTCTGTAAACAAACAACCAAGAGCCGAGGGAGAGTCTCCAATGAAGAAGAAAAGTGGAAGCAGTGCCTCTTCCCAAGATTTACAATGGGAGCTTGTTGGAGCAGGTGTGTGGCACCTCATCAGAGTCTGGAGAAAGAGGGAGGGATGGAGGGAGGGAAGGAGGAAGGAAGGAAGGAAGGAAGGAAGGAAGGAAGGAAGGAAGGAAGGAAGGAAGGAA